>NC_079165.1:94245079-94290079 GCF_947568905.1 Ostrea edulis | reverse complement strand
TTCTTCCTGGGGGATACAGGTTACGTAGAATAAATCCTCAGTACCCTTTCGTAAGAGGCGACTACATGGGGTCGGTCCTTTGGATGAGACCGCAAAAAATCGAGGTCCCGTCTCATAGCACGTGTGGCACCATAAAGCTCTTTCCCTTCTCAAAGGCCATGAGCGCCAAGCACATGTCTAGGGTTTTGCAGCCCTTGATCGGTATTGGTGACGTCCCCATAATAGGTGTGGAAAAATTTCAAGAGGGATATTAAACAATATACAACCGACCAACCAAACAATTACTTCATTAACGTTAATTAGTATTCATATCTATAATTATACAATCAATTACTTCATTAACGTTAATTAGTATTCATATATATAATTATATAATCAATTACTTCATTAACGTTAGTATTCATATATATAATTATACAATCAATTACTTCATTAACGTTAGTATTCATATATATAATTATATAATCAATTACTTCATTAACGTTAATTAGTATTCATATTTATAATTATATAATCAATTACTTCATTAACGTTAATTAGTATTCATATTTATAATTATACAATCAATTACTTCATTAACGTTAGTATTCATATATATAATTATACAATCAATTACTTCATTAACGTTAGTATTCATATATATAATTATATAATCAATTACTTCATTAACGTTAATTAGTATTCATATTTATAATTATATAATCAATTACTTCATTAACGTTAATTAGTATTCATATTTATAATTATACAATCAATTACTTCATTAACGTTAGTATTCATATATATAATTATACAATCAATTACTTCATTAACGTTAGTATTCATATATATAATTATATAATCAATTACTTCATTAACGTTAATTAGTATTCATATTTATAATTATATAATCAATTACTTCATTAACGTTAATTAGTATTCATATTTATAATTATACAATCAATTACTTAATTAACGTTAGTATTCATATATATAATTATACAATCAATTACTTCATTAACGTTAGTATTCATATATATAATTATACAATCAATTACTTCATTAACGTTAGTATTCATGTATATAATTATATAATCAATTACTTCATTAACGTTAATTAGTATTCATATTTATAATTATATAATCAATTACTTCATTAACGTTAATTAGTATTCATATTTATAATTATATAATCAATTACTTCATTAACGTTAATTAGTATTCATATTTATAATTATATAATCAATTACTTCATTAACGTTAATTAGTATTCATATTTATAATTATACAATCAATTACTTCATTAACGTTAATTAGTATTCATATATATAATTATATAATCAATTACTTCATTAACGTTAGTATTCATATATATAATTATATAATCAATTACTTCATTAACGTTAATTAGTATTCATATTTATAATTATATAATCAATTACTTCATTAACGTTAATTAGTATTCATATTTATAATTATATAATCAATTACTTCATTAACGTTAATTAGTATTCATATTTATAATTATATAATCAATTACTTCATTAACGTTAATTAGTATTCATATTTATAATTATATAATCAATTACTTCATTAACGTTAATTAGTATTCATATTTATAATTATACAATCAATTACTTCATTAACGTTAATTAGTATTCATATATATAATTATATAATCAATTACTTCATTAACGTTAGTATTCATATATATAATTATATAATCAATTACTTCATTAACGTTAGTATTATATATATATATATAATTATACAATCAATTACTTCATTAACTTTAATTAGTATTCATATATATAATTATATAATCAATTACTTCATTAACGTTAGTATTCATATATATAATTATATAATCAATTACTTCATTAACGTTAGTATTATATATATATATAATTATATAATCAATTACTTCATTAACGTTAGTATTATATATATATATAATTATACAATCAATTACTTCATTAACGTTAATATATATATATATATATATATATATATATATATATATATAATTATACAATCAATTACTTGATAGATAGATAGATAGATAGATATAGCTTTTAATGGTTAGTGATATATATATATATATATATATATATATATTTACTGCGGATAACTCCGTTCACCTAATCAGGATATAGGGCACACGGTGGGTGTGACCGGTCAACAGGGGATGCTTACTCCTAGGCACCTGATCCCACCTCTGGTGTGTCCAGGGGTCCGTGTTTGCCCAACTATCTATTTGTATTGCATATAGGAGTTATGAGATTATATATATGTATAAAGTGATGCCGGTGGTAAAATATAACTAGATTTACAGTTACATAATTATGGTAGGTGAGAAAATGATGCATTTGTAACTTTCGGGTGACGTCCTTTGCATTGGTGTTTAACATGTACGGACCTCTACTGAAACAAACATCTGTAGATTGATATCACAATTTCACAGATTCTTACAAATGAAATCAGTCATCCATTGTCACATTGGCGCCCACAAAGAGCATGGTATACCGTTTACCTAGACATATGCCCTTGGCCTTATTTATCTTCATTTTGTATCCAATTCCTTTATGACTAAACTATGAAGATGTCTTACACCAACCTTCAAATATGTATAAATATTGATGTGAGCATGAGAACTTAACCCATATTTTATCGACCTTGCCCTTCTCTTTGACTAGTCAGGATGTTATAGACTTCAGGAGTGGACAATTACCAAGACAGTCGATAAAGTGATGTCGTCTCTCAGATAAATCTATACTCATGGACAAAAGAAACGTTACACATGAAAAAATTATAGTAAAACAATATTTTTTCGTATAAATAAATAAAAACTTGTTTAACAACACTTCATGCTTTACTGATTACACTGGCAAACACAACAAATGTTAAAACCTAGTCATGCGTGAATTTATCGTTGATACCCGTAAACATGGTTTCGTGGATATCGCATTGCACGTGCAAAGAAAATCATTTTCATTTTTATCAAATACTACTCAAGGTGATTCAGGCAGTAAGAAAAACATCAAAATTTTCCAACATCTTCGCGTATTGCAATGCCCCGGCTCGACAGTTCCAGTCGCGAAAGAGCAATTGGCATGTTGGAACTTGGAGCGTCGCAAGCCGACGTTGCACGGCGATTTGGGGTTGCAAGGATCACGATTTCTCGATTATTGCACCGTTTCAACACAACAAATTCAACAGCAGACCGCCCCCGATCTGGAAGACCTAGGGTAACAACGCCCAGGCAGGACCGCATGATACGATTACGTCATCTACGGAACAGAACGGAAAATCCAGCAAACACTGCTGTTGGAATTCCTGGATTGCGGCGAATCAGTCGCCGAACAGTTCAACGACGTTTGTCGGCTGCAGGTCTACGTGCACGACGCCCATACAAAGGACCTATGCTGACCCAAAGACACTGCCGAGAACGACTTCAATGGGCTCGACGTCACTTGAGATGGAGGCTTGCAGACTGGAATCACGTTCTGTTTAGTGATGAATCACGTTTCATGCTGCGCCGAGTGGATGGCAGAACACGCGTGTACCGTAGACGCGGTGAACGCTTCTCTGATGGATGTGTGCTACGCCATGACCGCTTTGGAGGCGGAAGTGTAATGATGTGGGGCGGAATAAGTGGTAATCGACGAACAGATCTTGTACCGATCATTGGGACATTAAATGCACAACGATACCGTAATGAAATCCTTGCACAACATGTCCGTCCCTTTATCGCTGCAAATGGCGGAATTTTCCAACAGGATAATGCGCGCCCCCACGTTGCAAGAGCCAACAGAGACTTTCTTGCCAACAATCACATCGACATCTTGCCATGGCCAGCACTTTCGCCCGATTTATCGCCAATCGAGCACCTCTGGGACCAATTAGACCGTCGAGTAAGACAACGCCGCAATCAACCGGAAACGCTTGAACAGCTTAGAACTGCTTTGCAGGAAGAATGGCAAAGAATCCCTCAGGTCTCCATCAATCGTCTCATTGCTTCTATGCGTCGTCGTTGTCAAGCTGTTATCGATAACATTGGTTCTTTCACTCGTTATTGACATTGTGAATTGAAAATCCGAAGTTAACACTTTCCGGCTTTGACTCCGTAATTTGTGTATGTTCAGATTCGGGAAACCTTAGATATTTGTTGTGTTTGAACATTCAAATTTTATTTTTTTATTCCCAAATTATATTATATTTTCATGAAATAAAATTACAGTTATACATTTTGGTGTAACGTTTCTTTTGTCCATGAGTATATTTAACAGAATGACGCGGAGGAAAGTGATATGTTAGTAGCACACCACAGATGACATCGATTGATGTTCACTCTGTAGGTACAACTGTTCAGCAAGCATCCACGCAGATGAGATTGTTCACTTCTAATGATCGATATAAACTGGAAACAGTACGAAGAACAATACACAGTAAATGACAAACTAGGTAGAATTGTTTTAGCACACTAAACCTGAGGTTTTTCCTTCCATTTTCGTTAGTTTTAAAAAACATTTTAGAGATCATCTTTAAAGTGGAAAATTAAGACTTGTGGTGTATAACATTTCGCACTTTGTATATGAGAAGAGTATTACATGATAGGTTCTAAAGGCCTATGTGGAGACAAAAAGGTTATGGTCGGGACAAAAGATGCTTCAACAATTCTATTTGACCTTTACATGAAAGGTCAGCAAAAATGACACATGACAGTTTTATCCTGGTATACCCACACTCCAAATATCAAAGGCCTTTGTCAAACAAGATGTGTTTGTGAAACACAAATGCCCCCGATAATGGCCAATTCCGAAGATGGCCAAGGTCACAAGGACAAATATTTTGGTACCAGTAGAAAGTTCTTGTCACAAGAAATGCTCATGTGCAATATGAACGCTCTAATATTTACCAGTTAGAAGTTATGACCAATGTCAATTCATTTAAAAATAGGTCAAACGGTTTAGTACCAACGGGAAGGTCCTGTCACAATGAATACTCGTGTGAAATATCAAAGCTCTATCGCTTAATGTTATTAGCAAGGTTAAATTTTTCAAAAAGTAAGTCAAACTCCAAGGTCAAGGGGTAAATAACGTTGGTACCCATGGAAAGGTCTTGTCACAAGGAATATTCATGTGAAATATCAAAGCTCTATCACTCACTGTTCAAAAGTTATTAGCAAGTTAAATTTTTCAAACAATAGGTCAAGGTCACAGGCTTAAAAATGTTGGTACCCAGGGAAAGGTCTTGTCACAAGGAATACTCATGTGAAATATCAAAGCTCTAGCACTTACTGTTCAAAAGTGTTTAGCAAGGTTAAAGTTTTTGACAGAATGACAAACAGGACAAAAACAATATGCCCCCCCCCCCCCCCCCCCCGATCTTCGATCTCGGGGGCATAAAAACAAAAACGGTATGATGCAGACGACAAAAATGCCAGAACATTCTATCATTTGACCTCTACATGAAAGGTCAAGGTCAAAGGAAATCAAAGTTGACACTATGTCTTATCATGATACACCAACATACCAAATATCAAAGGCCTAGCCCAAACTTTCTATTATTTGACCTTTACATAATCGGTGAAGGTCAAAGGTCATTAAAAGGCACGTGACACAATGTCTTATCATGGTATACCCACATACGAAATATCAAAGGCCTATGTCAAAAGACAAAATAGTTATGGGTAATGACAACAAAAATGCCCCCAAACTCCTATTATTTGGCCATTTCATACAAGGTCATCAAAAATGGCATGTGACACACTCTCTTATGAGCGTTTACATGAAAGGTGGAGATAACGAACAGTGATCAATCTCAAAACTCCTATCAGCAATACAAAATAGAGAGTTGGGCAATCACAGACCCCTGGATATACCAGAGGTGGGATCAGGTGCCTAGGACGAGTATGCATCTCCTGTCGACCGGTCACACCAGCCATGAACCCTATATCTTGATCAGGTAAACGGAGTTATTCGAAGTCAAAATCAGTGTGCCAAGAACGGTCTAACAATCGATATGAAACACATCAGACAGCATTTAACCCAATGATAGGTTGTATTGGCAAACTAGATTGTTATAAGGACCGTACAATTTGCGGAATGCTGACTTTAAATGAGACTGTTGAAACCTGCCTCAATTTAAAAAAAAAAATGACCATACGCAGAACAAGCTCTTGCATACCGAATTAGTTGAGATATATATAAACACCATATGCAGGTGATGATGGAATGTTGCTATATAACTATGGGAAGTTGACGACGGAGAAACTGAAATCATCCTTTTTATCATAAAGTTGAGTTGTTAGTTTCCCGATAATATCTATTTCTAATGAAATCTCATAAATCCTACAATGAATAACTTATAAATGACTTAAAAACTGAAGACACGGACAAACACGGATTCCTGGATATACAAGTGGGACAGATGCCTAGTAGAAGTAAGCATCCCTGTTGACAGGTCACACCCTCCGTGAGCCCTGATGACTGAGCACAAGATACGAGTATGCAAGGTGAAGATAACGAACAGTGATCAATCTCATAACTCCTACAAGCAATACAAAATAGATAGTTGGGCAAACACGGACCCCTGGACACACCAGAGGTGGGATCTGGTGCCTAGAAGCCTGGTTGGTAATTTATCGGGAGGAATGGTCGTGTAAAGTGTTGAAACGTCGTATGTTTTAATACTGTTGATTTATCGTGAGGAATGGCCGTGTAAATGTTGAAACTTTGTTGATTTTGCAAAAGTTATGTCATTCCACATTTACTAAACGTTCTCTGGAATTTTCGAGAACCCAGATATCATTTACACCGCTACTTGCACAGGGGCTTCTTATCCATTTTGTTCTCAATCTATATAAATATCTAACAAGAGGTGACACGAAAATAGGATACCGGTTGTAAACAAATCTCAAAATCACCTTAGTTCTAAGAAATAGATCGAATCTTCCTATCCAAAGGGTGTTAAACATCTCGTAATACAACTCCAACGTAGTAAGATCCTTTAATATTTAAAGAGACACTACAGCTCATTTTGCGCAAAAATCATGAAATGACAATTTTCCCAGCGCTTTCTCAATTTTTGTTGCATTGTTGAAAGTATGAACTTTACGAAAATAACACTTATCTAAAGTTAAAAATTATCGTTTTAACGTAAAAATTAATACTTTTTGATGGCCTATACACAAAATATCGAGTCTCCTCCTTTCAATCTTCAGACGCATGCGCATAGACAATAAACAGTGCAGCATGTCGTCCAGAGAGAGAAAGTGTAGTTGATAGATCTAGAATTTTGACAGATTCTGTGAGAAAAGAGGTAAAATTAGAATGAGATAAAACTCATACGTGAAATAAAATTTACCTTGGTATCAGTTTGACCGTTGGAAAACAAAGACCTCGGAGAAACACATGTAACTCAGTGGCGGATCTAGGATTTCCGAAGAGGGGGTGTGAAAGTCAAAGATTAGCCAAAGTAATCGGCCATTTTGGTGCAAAATTTGGATTTTCATTCACAATCTGTGGGGTAAAAAGGGAGGGGGATCCTGGCCCCCTAAATCTGCCATTGAGACTAGCTACGAAGACACCACGTTTAAAAGTGAGTGCTATTTTTATCTGAACACGACACGTGTTAGTTGTAAAAACATCGGTCAGTGGGAACATGGAAGGTTTCTGTTGAAATAATGATTTATAATTACTTATTATAAGGAGCAGGGAATAGTCTTATACTTGAAAGGTGAGTGTGGACCCCCTTGAAGGGGAATTTAAATAATTTCCTACAGAACACCTTTGCTGTCATTCAAAACCACGTGATGTAAATAAGCATTCAAAAGTCCGAGTCAGCATGAAGAAATCTTTGAATTCCGAACGATCTTCAAAGCGCAGTTGAGAGTAAATTGATGCATCCCAATTGTTCAAAATTGTCAGTATCGATATGAAATTTATCATTTTATCAATACATGGTTTTAAAAACACTTTATTAAAATGTGGAAAATGAGCTGTAGTGTCTCTTTAATTTAATGAGTTTTATAAACGAAAATAATTCAAGCTGTCTGCATTGTCGTCGATCACGCACAGGAAAAGATAACGGCGTAAAACGATAGACAACCAATCAGTCAATCTGTTTACCAGCAATTATAAAACTATGGAACAACCTTTCAGCTGCTAACCAAAACGGACAAAAGAAATTGATAAGATTTCAGCTTCTCCATCGGCAACTTCCCATATTTATATAGCAATATTCCATTATCACCTGCATATGGTGTTTATATCTCTCAACTGATTCTATACGCAAGAGCTTGCTCTACGTACGATAAGTTTTTAAACCGAGACAAGTTACTGCCAAACAAGTTGATGGTACAGGGGTTTCAACAGTCTCGATTGAAGTCAGAATTCCGCAAATTCTACGGTCGTTATAACGATACAACCTATCATTGGGTCAAATGCTGTCTGATGTGTTTCATACCGATTGTTAGACTGTTCTTGGCACACTGATTCTGACTATGGATAACTCCGTTTACCTGATCAAGATATGGGTCTCAAGGCTGGTGTGACTGGTCGACATAGGATGCTTACTCCTCCTAGGCACCTAATTCCACCTCCTGTGTGTCCAAGTATCCGTGCTTGACCATTTATTATACCCCCGCAACAAGTTGTGAGGGGGGGTATACTGGAATCGGGTTGTCCGTCTGTCTGTCCGTCCGTCTGTAGACGCAATGGTTTCCGGGCTCTAAAGCATTATCCTTTCCACCTACCGTCACCATATCATATATATGGACTACCCATGGGATGAAGATGTTCCCTATCGATTTTGGGATCCAAAGGTCAAGCGCACTGGACATCGAAGTAGCAATATGGTTTCCGGGTTCTAAAGCGTTATCCTTTCTACCTACCGTCACCATATCATACATATGAACTACCCATGGGATGAAGATGTTCCCTATCGATTTTGGGATCAAAAGGTGAAAGGTCAAGCGCACTGGACATCGAAGTAGCAATATGGTGCCCGGGCTCTAAAGCGTTATCCTTTCCACCTACAGTCACCATACCATACATATGGTCTACCCATGAGATGAAGATGTTCCCTATCGATTTTTGGGTCAAAACGTCAAAGGTCAAGCACACTGGACATCGAAGTAGCAATATGGTTTCCGGGCTCTAAAGTGTTATCCTTTCCACCTACAGTCACCATATCATACATATGGACTACCCATGGGATGAAGATGTTCCCTATCGATTTTGGGGTCAAAGGTCACGCGCACTGGACATCGAAGTAGCAATATGGTTCGGTTTGTCATGCCATTTGTTTTTTACACTCAGAAAAGAGGTAGTTTATACCTATTACCAACACCCTTTGGGAGATTGGGGTAAGCGGGGGGTATTCTTAGTGAGCATTACTCACAGTACCTCTTGTTTATTATGTATTCCTTATAGAGATTGATCATTGTTCGTTATCTTCAACAGTTGTTTTTGCAAAGATCGGAAACAGATTATTTACCGCCGCGGTGATCTGGAGCTTAGAGCGTTCGCCCTGCATGCGGAAATCTCCGCGGCGACAGAAGTATGTCGTTAAAACAGGTAGTGACAGTTCCATCGCCAAACGCTCGGCATTAGGTGTGAATGTCACGGGTCCTCGGAGATGACCTTAAACACGATTGATTGATTGATGTTTTCCGCCACACTCAACAATTTTTCATTTATCTGGTGGCGCCCAGTTTTTATTGGTGGAGGAGAGAACCCAGATACAATGTACCTGGGAAGAGACCACCGACCTTCCGAAAGTAAACTGGGAAACTTTCTCACGTATCGGCGCGAGCGGGATTCGAACCCGCGCCGACAGAGGTGAGAGGCTGTGTGATTTTAAGCGCGATGCTCTAACCACTCGGCCACGGAGGCCCCTTAATGGTCGTAAGCGCCGAGCCCTTCACTGGTCTTGCTGACGTCTCCATATAAGTGAAAAATTCTTGAGAGAGACATTAAACAAACAATGCAAGTACTTTTGCGTTAAATCAGATTGTTGCTTAACAAAGTAATGTTTGAACGCCTGATCACTAGATGAAAGGTGAAGATAACGAACAGTGATCAATCTCATAACTCTTTTAAGTAATACAAAACAGAAAGTTGGGCAAATACGCACCCCTGGATATACCAGAGGTGGGATCAGGTGCCTAAGAGTAAATACCCCCTATCGACTGGTCACACCCGCCGTGAGCCCTCTATCTTGATCAGTAAACGGAGTAATCCATAGTCAAAATCAGTGTCCCAACTACGACCTAACAATCGGTTTGAAACACGTCAGATGGCATTTGACTCAATGCTAGGTTATGTTGTGTTGGCAAACTAGATCCTAATTTTCACTGGAATATATCGAATCGACATATGAATTGTAATAATTAGCCTTACAAACAAGCTTTGTCAACTGGAAGCAATACTCCTAGTAAGTGGGTCCGGGTTGTCAATACAAAAGGCCCACAGGCCTTATCGGTCACCTGAGTACTAGTAAAAAAGTATCTCTACTCGAAAGGGCTATGAAATCTAGAAATTATTTTTACTGTTCTGAATATCTAAGCTAAATTCTAATGTTCAGCAACAGTATAAAACAAAATGTGTAAAATTACCATTTTTTGTACATCCTTTTCTGCTATTCCTAAGTATGAATTTAAATTTTATACAGTATCACCAAACTTACATATAAATACTGTATACTAAGTTTGGCCCCACCCTGAGGTCAGAACCCACACCCCGGGGATCATCAAATTTACAATTTTGGTAAAGGACTACCTGCTCTTTCTAAATATCCATTTACTTTCAATTTAGTATCAATAACCCTAAAGAAGATGTTATCTAAGTGTTATATACATAAACACTATATAGGAAGTTTGTTCCCACCCTGGGGTCAGAACCTCTACCCCGAATATCATGAAATTTACAATTTTCGTAAAGGAGTACCTGCTCTTTCTAAATATCTATTTAGTTTCAATTTAGTATCAATAACACTAAAGATGTTATATAAGTGTTTTACACATAAACACTATATAGTAAGTTTGGCCCCGCCCTGAGGTCAAAACCCCTCCCCCGGGGATCACGAAATTTACAATTTTGTGGAGGATTTCCTGCTCTACATCAATAGGCATTTAGTTTTTCTTACACATGTACAGTTGTAGAGGAGAAGATTTTTTAAAATTGGACAATTTCGGGAAGTTTTTCCCCGTCCCCAAAGCCCCAGGGGTGCAGGAATCCTGAAATTTACGACTTATATCCCCCTTGTCCCACATATGATTCATACCAAATTTAAAAAGAATTGGAATGATAGTTATCAAAAAGAAGTTAAAAATGTCTATTGTTCACATTTTTAATAACTGACCATTTTGGTCCCACCCTGATAACAAACCCCAACCCCTGGGATCATCAAATTTACAATTTTGGTAAAGGACTACCTGTCTTTTCTAAATATCCATTTAGTTTCAATTTATTATCAATAACACTAAAGAAGGGGTTATTTAAGTGTTTTACACATAAACACTATATACCAAGTTTGGCCCCGCCCTGGGGTCAGAATCCCTACCCCTGGGATCATGAAAGTTACAACTGTGGTAGAGGCCTTCCTGTTCTACATCACTATGCATTTAGTTTTTCTTACACGTGCGGTTGTAATGAAGAAGATTTTTGAAAATTGGTAAATTTTGTGTTGTCCCGCCGCTAGGGCCCCAGGGGTGCTGGAGTCCTGAAACTTACAATTTATGTCTCCCTTGTCCCAAAGATGCTTCATGCCAAATATGAAAAGAATTGGAATGGTAGTTATCAAGAAGAAGTTTAAAATATTCAATTGTTAACGCACGGCGGACGGCAACCAATTGCAATAGGTCACCTGAGTAAACTAAACTAAAAATGGGGATTTGTATATAATGGATGCATGGGTACGTGCACTTATCTACTTTGATATGAATGAAAATTATTATTCTTAATAGATAAAACGTCGTCGATATGTAGAAATGTCGACCTGAAGATGTTTCTTCTCTTTACAACACACTTTTGCAGTATTTATATGTTTAGGATCCCAGGTGTCCCGTGGAGACCCGGGTTAGATTAGATCATCAGTATCCCCTGCTTGTCGTAAGAGGCGACTAAATAGGACGGTCTATTGGGTGGAACCGCTAAACCCAGAACCCATGTCACGGCAGGTGTGGCACAATTAATGCCAAGTTCGTTTAAAATGTTTTTGTTATAATGAGCCTTACAACCAAAGACAATATTGCTACAAGCTTTGTCAGCTGGAACCAAAACATAATCCTCATGTAAAACTTATACGGTACCAATTTTGATGCACCAGATGCGCATTTCGACAAATAATGTCTCTTCAGTGATGCTCAACCGAAATGTTTGAAATCCGAAATAACTATGAAGTTTTAGAGCTAAATATAGCCAAAAACAGCGTGCCAAACAAGTGGAGCCAAATTCGTCCAAGGATAAGAGCTATGCATGAGGGAGATAATCCTTCATTTTGAAATAAATTTCTAAATTTTATAACAGCAATTAATGTAGAGGGCCGAGTGGTTAGAGCATCGCGCTCAAAATCACACGGCCTCTCACCTCTGGTCGGCACGGGTTCGAATCCCGCTCGCGCCGGTAAGTGAGAAAGTTTCCCAGTTTACTTTCGGAAGGTCGGTGGTCTCTTCCCAGGTACATTGTATCTGAGTTCTCTCTTCCACCAATAAAAAACTGGGCGCCACCAGATAACTGAAAAATTGTTGAGTGTGGCGGAAAACATCAATCAATATACATATATTACTGTACATGTTATGCTTCTCTTTTTCAATAAAATATATACATGTAGTTTACGTGTACACTAAATGTTTATCGTATTTTCACCATAATTATATTATTCATTAAAATTGACAAGCAATACTTAACTAAAAATAATTAGGATGTTCACATCAAAATTAAAACGGATAAATAAGATACTATTAAAAAAAAAGAAATAACATCTAAATAAATGTTTAATTCATTCTGGAACATCAAAAACTTTGCTTATTAACATATTACTGTATTCAGAAAACTCTCATGTAATTAAAGCAAATGTTCATGTCTGAAGCATCTATTTTAAGTGTGTACTTTATAACAAAGTTCATGAAAATTATACGTACATGTATTAATTAGTTTTGAGAAGGCGGGAACGCTATTTTGTTTCGGAATTTAATTAACTTTACGCCTTTTAAGCGGGCAATAAGGTAGTACATAGTAGTACTCAAAAGTATATTTATAATAATTTGACAGATATTGTCTGGTTATTTTTAACATTGCGAAAAGAAACTGCTATATCGACATTGCATATAGTTACTTTCAAAACAATTCTGAAATCAATCCTGTTATTTAAGTAGTACTATTAGTAAATGGGTCTGTATTGTTTATAAAATGGGGGCTTGTACATAATGGATGCATGAGTATATGCACTGATCCACATTTTATATAAATTATTTCCTCAAACGTTGTTTGTGTATTGTAGGAAAACATCGTCAGAATAACTGACGTTGAAATAACAAATATGTTAAAGTTCCTCATTCACAATATCTTCGTGGTCTTTGGTGATCAGGTCTTCTAGTAGTCTGTTGAAATTTCCATGGGTTTGAATTGCGCTCCATTGTTAGCTGACCTGTTTTTATATTCATATGAAGCAGAATTTATTCAAATACTTCTTCATGAAAAGGAAAACTCTTGCTATGGCTTTCAATTCTACATTTAGATATATCGACGACGTATTATCTGTCAACAATGATAACTTTCATTCATATGTCGATTCGATATATCCCTGTGAGCTGGAAATAAAAGACACCACAGAGTCGTCCACTTCTGCTTCATACTTAGATATTTTATTGAAAGTAGATATGAACGGCAACTTAACAACTCAGCTTTATGACAAGCGGGATGATTTTAGCTTCTCCATCGTCAACTTCCCATATTTATGTAGCAATATTCCATTATCACCTGAATACAGTGTTTATATCTCTCAACTGATTCGATACGCACTAGTTTGTTCTGCGCTTGGTCAGTTTTTACATCGAGGCAAGCTACTGAAAAACAAGTTGATGGTAAAGGGGTTTCAAGAGTCTTGTTTAAAGTCAGCATTTCGCAAATTACTAGTATATGGTCGTTATAACAATCTAGTTTGTCAATACAACCTATCATTGGGTCAAATACTGTCTGAGGTGGCAGGGGACAGTTTCTTTGGTTTTGAAACATGTGGATAGGGGGTGTACATCAAAGTCAGATTATGACAGACTAATGAAAAATCATATTTCCCTTTTATGTCAATACTTGTATTTCATATTGGTGTAGTTAATTAATAAATTATGACCCTAAATCACATGTAATCTATAAATACTCGTGCTGGTGCACAGAACATGCTCTGAGCAGGTTCCCCTTTTTTGCTTTGATTTTCTCTCATTTGGGCTAATCCGTAATCCACGCACACACACACCAGCACAGTACCAAACATGGGGATTTACACACTGTACACAATCAAGAACCCTATCCACCCTTCTCAAAAATCTACCTTTCATATGGGGCCATCCACCTTCCCTCTCATCTACAGACCTTTTGCTGGACCATACATGTTTTCACCGAAATTTCCTCAGCAACTGATTACGTGTCTTAGTTTCGTATTTGCACCCATCTATATGCTAGGAATCATGGTGACACCTACATGTTGTATATCAACATTTTTATTAAGCACTCAGCTACATTCGACATGCATCCTAAAATTATTGTATACATTTTTACACATGTAATATCACTTCAAATATGAGGTATTTCCAATTTTTTTTTAAAAAGTTGACCAGGCCTATAATGCGAAACTATCCCCTGCTACCTGACGTGTTTCAAACCGATTGTTAGACCGTTCCTGGTACACTGATTTTGACTACGAATAACTCCGTTTATGTGATCAAGATATAGGGCTCACGGCGGGTGTGACCGGTCGACAGGGGATGATTACTCTTCCTAGGCACCTGATCCCACCTCTGGTGTGTTCAGGGGTCAGTATTTGTCCAACTCTATTTTTTGTAATGCTTATAGGAGTTATGAGATTGACCACTATTCGTTATCTTCACCTTTCAACCAACGCAGTGGCCTAGAGATTAAAGCGTTCACCCAGCATGCGGAATACCGGGGTTCGAATCCCGGCCGCGACAGACCTAAGTTGTTAAAACAGGTAGTGACAGTTCCATCGCCAAACACTCGGCATCAGGTGTGAATGGCACAGGTCCTTGGAGATTACCTTAAAAACGGAAGTCCCGTGTTACAGTAGGTGTGGCACGCTAAAGAACCCTCACTGCTCAAAGGCCGTAAGCGCCGAGCAATGTCCTAAATTTGAAACCCTTCACCGGTCTAGGTGATGTCTCTATATGAGTAAAAAATTCTCGAGCGAGACGTTAAGCAAGATACAATCAATTTTCACCTTTCATGTATATTTGGACAAGTGTTGCAAAATCGGAAAAAGTTCGTAATCGATAATCGGAATAACTGTATCGATTAATGATCGATATAATCGGTATTTACATGTAGTTAATAATGTTTATTATTTTTAGGGTTATTTCTATTTAGTTTTACGGATATGTGCAGTATACACACTAACTGGTGTCACTGAATTCCCAATTTTCAATGTGGAGTCCACTCTGACTCTCCCCCACACATGTCTCGATGTAAAAGCAGGATTAACAGTCAGATGAATCTCGGATTATATATTAATTAGTGTACAGGCGACAATTGATTATGAAAAATAGAATCGATAATCGGAATCGAAGAGCCAAAAACATTCGTTTCATCACTAATTTGGACCCAAATATACATGTATCTATGGTGTTACCGTTAGGGCGAATGCAGCCAATATAAAATTTCTAAGCAAAGATTACATGTACGTAGACTGAGAAAATTCTGAAGTTTTCCGGAAGTGTAGGGACAGCTTTGAAAACATTTTTGCATCTTGCAACACGAGTTTAGATATTTGATACGTCTATTCATCGATGTAAACAGTGCACTGTGACATCTCTGTTTCTCAACACTAACACAACGTACGAGATGTTAAACAATATATCTCTCAAACTAAGTGTTTTCAATATGACTGGTTGTGAACTGAATAAAATTCAGAATATAGTTGTTATTGCCATGATTGTTTTGTCTATTTTAACTCAAACAATTGAATAGCTTGGGGTTTTCCCAAATGTAATACGGTTGAAAATAATCCAATTATATCCGAATGAAATTTTTAAAATTCTTGGTATACTTTAGTATATATCATAGGGGTCTGGAAATGCAATGCTTTTATTCGCTATATAAGATAAAAAATATATATAGATTTTTATGATCTGGATCACCACCTCTGCGTTACTCCCTTTCGAGAATACACACACACAAACACACACGTATTGACAAAACTTTAGTGAATGCAAGGTGAAGATAACGAACAGTGATCAATCTCATAACTCCTACAAGCAATACAAAATAGATAGTTGGGCAAACACGGACCCCTGGACACACCAGAGGTGTAAACATTCATTATCAGAATATTTCTTTGTAAAAAACAAAAAAAGAATAGGAAGAAAAATGTTTGTATGTATGCTGAAACATGGAAATGGATTTAAAAGAAACTTGAAAAGAATAATGTTTAAAACAGTCATGTGAGTAAACCAACTTTGATTTTGTGAAAACTGCGTTTCGAATTTGTTTTAAAGGTCGGACAAATCCACGATCATTATTTATAACGAAGACAGGCATAAACAGTTCCTCTAATGAAACGCGACCTCATGAACATGTGTGTGATTTATTTCTCGTTTCCTCAATATTTCAGTCGAGAAAGTTTGGTAAGAAAGGTAACATTTATAGCTTAATGACTCAGAGTGTTTAATAAACTTTTGATATTCTTTGAAAATATTGTAATTCATCGATATTATTATGCATGCTTATGTTATTTTAAAAAAAAACCCTATTTAATTAGAATCCTTAATCCAGTTTCCTATCACATGTTTATTCAAGATATCATGATAACAGTGACAAATGTGAAGTATGAATGTTCTGGCCTCAAGACCATCAACTGAGAATAGACTTAGGACAAAATTTTGATCACTTATATCTTAAGATTTATCTAGCACAGATGTTTAAAAAAAAATTGCAGGTTTATAAAAAAAACAAAATCAAATGCAAACATATACTGAAAATTTTATTTGTTTATGAAATTTATTTCCAAAGTTAGCTGAATTTGAAATTTAGACTTAAAGGAAATAAAATGGTGAGATTTTTTAACAATTAAAAAATTTCCTACCCGTACATCATTAATTATAAATGTTAAACAAAATGAAAACATGGATATAATTATATATAATGATTTAGTTTAATATAACAACAAAAGTTTCGAAATCAGAAATTTACACGTTAAATTCCGGAGCCACATAGCTACAATGTACCTAAAATCAATTTAGTCAATAGATTTAAAACTAGTTAAAATATCCATACACAACAGAAGCTGTGTTTTCATGCATATCAAAAGCAGTGATATCAAACCTTGTTTGGATACGATATCTGTATATAATGATTGATACACCGGTAGTGTCTAATCCATATGGAAGAAGGTGTAAAATTTTCACATAAGAAATATATCCATTCAATAAATGTTTGTATCTTTATATTCCAAGATTTCTAATATATGGAAATCTTATCCATACTTTTTTTTTATCTTAATATCAAATCAATATTTAAAAGGTTCTAATAAACTGTTTCCAATACATGGAACAGGATTATTAGAGAAAGAAGCAAAATTAGAACAGGAATATTATAATGTGATAGGAATATCAGAACTTATTAATTTAAGTAATTGAATCTCAGTATCTTTGGGGGTCATTTAAAACATGTACTACTAAACCTGACGTCTATAATAGTCTATAATACTGCACGGAGTCAGTATTTCATTTCTATCACAAGGTTAGACAAACAATTCCGATACATGCATTCTCAATAGTATCGTGCTGCGACATATTAGGTTGGTGAATATTTTGTGTATATATATATATATATATATATATATATATATATATATATATATATATTCAATAAATTCTATTTTCTTGGTATCGGGGTAGAATAAAGTCAAAAAATAAAATCCATTTAAAAGTTTGAGTATTGGATTTTATTTTTTGACTTTATATATATATATATATATATATATATATATATATATATATATATATACACACACCCGAAATAGCAATGAACCATATATAATATACTATCAATATCAACAGTCGTCTAGTTGTATTTTCTTTATTTTTCGCTAAAAGAGATATAATTATTTCTAAAAAGTAATTAATTTCATGTAAATATGGTAATTACTAAATCACATGACTTTTTGACAGACGAGTATGGTTCGCGATTGGTCTGTTCGTCGTACGTTTGAGTACAATATATCACAGGGGGGTTTTGACAAACGGTATTAAAAGCATGTTCTGCCTTGAGAACAGACATTAAGTTGACAACTGAATCTGAGAAGCGCGTGCCGCATACTTAAGGTAAATATTATAAATTCTATATGATTTATAAATTCTATATGATATTTACGGAAATAGGTCTATAGGAAGACGAATTCTTCTTACTTGCAACGTTTTTCGTTAATTATTTTCCCTGTTTACATATCATTCATGTGCACCTAAAATATTGTTTAACCAGTTGTTTATTTTTTTTTTTATCTATTTCGTATCAGTTTTAAACGTTATAAAAAAATCTGTAGCTTTTTGGTAATTATTTGGACAAACGATTGTTCTATTGATGCTATCAGCAACGAAATAAAAATGGATGAATACATCCATTTTCGTAAGTGTGCAATATTCATGTCAAAGATAGCTCACGGTCAGAACTGTTAAGCGCTGCAGTTATTTGGATTTGTTTTTATTTCACATATATATATATTTGTATTCTTTCTTGTTAATTATATACAACAGGATTGGATGCGAGTTCTAAAACTTATATATTATTCTCTGTTATAATTGCCATTATCAGATTACAATAGATGGTGAGTTCTTATCAAATGAGTGGTATCCTATATGATTTTTAAAAAGAATAATATTTTCCTCTTCGGTTTAAGGTTACACATCAGAGCTGATGAATGATAAGATAGCAATTGCACTTCTTTTCTACGATTAGAAACTTTTCGAAATACATTAAGTATTTTTTTTGTTTACAAACTCTGCAAGCCAGTCTTGTTGAAAAACAAAGTTTTTAACTGATTTGATATGTGGCTGACAAATACTCATTAATAATCGTTTTCAAGGATTTTACAAAACTGGTCATTAAACTAAAGGTCGTTCACATTAGTAGAATATCTTAGTAGAAAGGTAAGCAATTGACCTTTTGATAGACATGAGCAGGTTCAAGATGGGAATATTTTCAATAAAATGGCAGAAAATTATTATATTGTAAAGTTTTAATTTACCGGGTGGCAGTAAATTAACGTGTGGTTATTTAAGAGAGTTGTTTGGAAAGTCTTGAGGCATTGGGATTTTTAATTGGCGATAAAAAAAAAAAAATAGGGGAAAAAAATCTAGCCATAATTTGTATTTACTGCTATTAAATAAGGTCAATATTTACGACATGAAACGAATATTTCTTTTCTAAGAGTTTGCCGATAGTCCGATGTAAACGCATTTTCATTTTCTATCATTCTTTAAAATTGTTCATACATTTAAACACAGAATCCCAGTAAATAGTATCATTAGCGATTTGAATATAAAGTATAGTAAGTGTCGTGACTTATTATCTGTGAAATGACTGGGAGCCTATTCGATTTACGCAAGCTGTGAAAAGTCAGGGCGCATTAACCACCAAGTGTCAAGCAAATTTCATTTTGCAAGAAACATATGTTATCACTAACATCTGGCTTTAACCAAAAATATTAGCTTCCCGTGTTTATGTAAATCCTTGTATGGTGACCATATGAACTTCCCTCCCCTGTTGCAAAACTAAATTGTAAAACCATAAAACCAGCATATGATGGTAATGTTAACAGACAGAATAGAATACAACACAAACATCACCAACAATTATTGTGCAATAAGAAGACTGCTATCCATGGCGTCGAATGATCATCAAAGATTCAAGGAAGGCATCTGAAAATTTGTAAAATCTCGTTCCATGTAAGCTTTAGCTGATTAGAGGTCAGTGCGTTCACGTACGATATGACAGAAATATCTAATACATAACTACATTCTAATGTTTAAATCAAAGCATAACTTGGAGAATTTTTTTTTTTTTTTAGAAAACATAATTGAATCCAAATAAATGGAAGTATCTATCAATCAAAATTCATCACACATGCATAAGCAAGCTTAGATATATTTTTTTAAAAAGGATTCTTTCCTTATTTTGAAAATGGTCATTAAATGATCATTTTTGCAAGAAATATACATGTACATATACTTATGAGCGTTCATCCATTTTTCCACAACGAGAAATATAATTAAAATGATTGAAGTACAAAAACAGATTTATGGGAATATATGTAGAATTTTATGAATAAAAAGAAAAGACCAACTGAGTTATAGAGTAGACTATAGCCTCCATTAGTTTAGCACATATACGATAAAATATTTGCACTTCCAACCTCTTTGTTTTTGATATCTCAACAAATTACAATGATAGCGATTTCCTCATGAATGTGCTGCAGTTATGAACAGTGTGCGTATAAATTTCGATAAATATAGTGCGTCGATTTTAAGGGCTGGGGAACCCGACAAAATATTTGATTGATTGTTTGACGCCCCGTCGAAAAATTTTCACTCATATTGAGACGTCACCAGCTGTAGGTGAAGTACCACAAACGTAGACGTATGCTTAGCGTTCATGGCCGTAGCAGTTAGGGCTCTTCATCGTGTCAACGCCTGCCGCTAAACGGAATTTCCGTTTTGAAGGTCATATCCGAAAGGCCCATGATTCTCACTTCTAGATGCCGAGCGTTTGGCGAAGGAGCAATCACTACCTATTTTAACGTCAAAGGTTTGACGCGGGCATGACACGAGCAGGGCTTGAACTTACGACCTCCCGGTTAAGAAGCGAACGATCTACTACTGAGCTACCGCGATTCTCAAATGCGACGTAAAACAACACAGGAACAAACAAATGTACCAACTAATCAGCTAATATGTCATCCCACAGACTACGAAGCTACCTTTCAACCGACAGGTGTAAAATTCACCCGCGAAAAGTTTCTCATCGTAAAATAAAATGTCTGTAGGAAAAATGAATTTCATTTAGAATTGCAGTAAATCCTTTAGAATTGAAACCGTTCCCCTCTGTAGAAAAAAACCTCCAATAAGAAAAAATTATCTTAAAATGAAATCTGAAATTTTGTTGTAATTTAACAGGAAAATTTATTTGCAATTTCCAGGGATACTTATTTTGTCAAAGAATTTTGTTAGAACCCGATAGGAAATTCATTTTCCTGTATGAAAGTCATTATTCCCATGATTGTTTTCTTTCGAAAGTGAATATATATTCGTGACATAGGCTTTTACATTTAGTCTGTAGCTGATGGTATATTCGATGGGCTGATTTATCAGATTTGTTCAAAAACATGTTTGTAACTGATTAAGTTAAAACAATTAAAATATTCAGTTCATGCCTATAAGACGTAGATACATGTAGGTATACATTTAACACATACCACCTTTGTTACCTAAAGTGGCGGATTTAAGGGGGCACAGCCGGCGCCCCCCCCCCCCCCCCCTAAAAGTTTCAAATTTAAGGTAAATCGTGGTATCTTGTTTAGAAAAATGTACTAAACGATAAATGAAGCAATGATTTCTTCTACTCCCGGAGAAATAAATGACAAAATCTTTTGATTTCTTGAATAACTTCATTGGGAGAACTTAATTCCGCCCCCCCCCCCCCCCCCAAAAAAAACCCTTAAAATTTGCAGCATATTATCAATTTCACCATATTAGAAATGATAGAAAATAGTACAAATGACTAAGTAGGAGACATATTTCAAGCCCTCTAAAATCTGTAAAATCCAGGAGCTTCGCCCCCTGGCCCCCCACCAGGGCTTCGCCCAGACCCCCTGTCTCATAAAGTGGCGCCCCCCGTAACTGCAATTCCTGGAACCGCCCCTGACTTAGCACATATAACTCTCAATTAATTGATCATGAAAAAGAAATCTAGCAGAAATTATTTTCCACTAGGATTTTTTAATCTTCCATCGGTAATTATGATGGAATTTAACAGTAATTAAGTAATGTAAACTTTCTATACGCAATTATTATTCTACCCTAGTCCTGTGGGGATCCGGATTAGAATAGGTCCTCAGTATCCCTTGCTTTTTGTAAGAGGCGAATGAGACCGCAAAACCCAAGCCCCCGTGTCACAGCAGGTGTGGCCGAGTGGCACGATAAAGGTCCCTCCCTGCTGGTGATTATCGCACATGACCCCTCTGCCAAAGACATGTTTGAGGTTGTAGATAATAAGTTTCCAGGGATGACACCTTTTCTTGGATTTCTTTGGTTTTTGTTTATTTGCGATACGTCCCTTTGAGAATTGAGACATCACCAATTAAAGGTGAAATACCACAATGTAGATCTATGGTTAGCGCTCAGGTCCGTAAGCAGTGGGGTTTCTTTAACGTCACCTTTCGCGACACGGGACTCCTTTCTAAGGTCATATCCGAAAGACCCGTGATTCTCACTTTCAGATGTCAAGCGTTGGGCAAAGAAACAATCATTACCTGTTTCTGGCTTAGCCATGACTCGAACTCGCGACCTTCCAGTTACGAAACGAACGCTCTGCCACTAAACTACCGCGACCGGTCCTCTACATCTTGGAAAGATATTGGTTTGTGGGTGAATAAACGCATACATGTGTAGCAATTTCTTGAGAAGTCGTCAGTTGCGCAGATGCCAATTTGGTATACTTTACATAAACTGTATTTGTTTTCCCTTATTAAAGAAACCCCATTCTGATCTGCGTGTCCATTAGCAGGTACCCTCTAGAAATAATTGAAATCACTTTTGCATTGCGACATAATGTCAGCTTTGTTTCAGATGACCTCAGGTAACAGTACGATACAAGGGTCCGACAGATTACATATTGCCCTCGAACCCAGTCAAAAAGTAAAAGTGCATAACCTCTGGCGAACAGTAACTCCATCAAGGATGAATAATATTCGAACCTTGTGTTTGTCACAATTGTAACATTTTCCGTTAACGTCACCGGATCAACCTTATGGGAAATGAAATTTTCCCCCTGAATACATGTGCATTGTATACCGCGCTATTTGGTAATAGTTTCTCGTGTTTTCTCCGTGTCAACAATCTGGGAACGTCAGGAAAACCAAAGTGAATGTACTGGATTAAATATAGACCAAATTCAATAAAGTATGGGGGTTATCAAGTAGGTACAGGTCTTCTTAACAATGAAAATATCTACATGTAAGCAATCACAGAGGCTTGATAAAGTGATCTGAAAATGAAATGCTAAGGAAATAGTCGATTAAATGAATGATTAATTTCATTAAATCCCGAGATTCGCAATAAATTCCTTTTACATTTATAGATGTTATAGCCGGAATTGTGCAACATTTATAGTTATTTGCTCCAGGTAGATTGGTAGTGTTGAAATCAATTCGTACCCTCTGACATTTCCATTTGATTCCATTATTAAATTAGTTGTATGATGAGATTATGAATTAATGACTATTAATGGGACAAAGATAACACAGACGCATCACCCCCGAGACCCGGTAGATACATTGTACATGACTGGTACCAGTAATGGAGTAGTGCAGACTAATGAACTGATACACATTAATGTACTTAAAATAATAGCCTTGACTTACGGTACGGAATTCGTGGACGTTAGGGGAGCAGTGGGGTGTGAAGTTTAAACTTTATTAATAAATTCTACATCTTATATAAATCAATGCTACTCTTGACGCAAAGGGTTTATTGATATGAGAGAAAAGCGGAGTAACGAGAAAATCCACGTGTCCGGGTTGCACTACGTGGACACCGTGGGTGGGTGGGCTAACTTTTCATGAATCAACTTTGAGTATCCTAAGTTTGAAACACAATCAATGGCTCAAAATGAGGAAATACTTGTAATAGGGTTTTCAACATTGCTTATAATTTTGACAAACTACATATGTGTTGTTGCTACTGGACATAATTGATCACTACTGATCACGCACTCTGGTCACCCCCCCCCCCCACCACCACCACCACCAACATATTCGTAAACGTTTATTAACCCCCACCATTTTCACGGTGGATGGAAATTTGAATCTACTCTTCACAAGGATGCCATTCTCTGTGTGTTTACTTCTTGAGGATTCAGGTTAGAATAGGTCCTCAGTAACCCTTGCTTGTTGTAAGATGCGACTAGATGGGGAAGTCCTTCGGATGGGACCGCAGAAACTGCAAAGACCGTAAGCGCCGAGCATTTAAGCCTAAATTTTGCAACCCTTCACCGGCAATGGTGAGGTCTCCGTATGAGTGAAAAATTCTCGAGAGGGACGTTAAACAGTATAAACTTTCCAATGCAAATTCCCATTGTAGCCCTTATTTTAAAACATTACCCCCCCCCCCATCTCACCTTGAGAAAGAAGATAATTTTGTCTGTGTGAAATTTTCAAAACCCTTTTGTGGTACTGGGATTCAAGATTTGAATAAAACAAATGTGATCGAATCTACATGCGGAATGCGTTTACATACCGATCTTGAGAAGATTTTGAACATCCCTAAATAATGGCATGCTAAATTTTAAATCCATATTTTAGCGAAGCGTAGACTCCGGATCTCGTGGTTTGAACAAATTCAACTCTTCATAATATTTTGTATGCTTTGCCTGTAGTTCTTGGAAAGAAATTTATCTTAACATCCACTCTATTTTTAGGTGTTTTTTTTTTTATTCCTTGGCTGTTCTATTTGATATTCTGCAACGGTTATTGAATTGCCGTGTCCATTATTCTCCAATATTTACCGACTAATCAATAAATCATCAGAACATCGATACATGTTAAATTTCCACAAGAAAAATAAATATATGGTTTTAAAAGGTAATACTTATTGAGACCATATTGGTTCCATGTATTCGACCTGAGTAGACGTTGATATAATCATCAAATTGAATATTTTAAATGTCTTTCAAAATAGTAGACCTTACAATCTTTCCCGTCAGAAAAAAATCATTTTTTCGTATTTGAAGTTGTCACAAAGTGACGTGTTACGTAGTAGAATAAAAATAAAGTCTTTGTTCTTGTGAATGATGCAGGATAACCGCCGAGGCTTCCAAGTGTCGTATGGAATATAAAAAGCCTCGGCTTTATATTTCTCGATCTCGGAGGTTATCCTGCAATATCCACGAGAACGCATGCTTTATTTCTTAAACAGAAAATTTTCAAACCTGGTCACCTCAGAGATAAAGTTTGTATAAAATTACAATGAGTATGAAGGTCGCTATCAAATATATGACCCTTAATGACCTTATGTTGGTTGTTCAGACCACAGGACAGGGGCTATATGGATTATCTATCTAAAATGCCCGAAATTTTTTTTTTAAATAAACAAACTTCGTTTTTACACCTGGATATTTAGTAGTGAAAAGTAATTTTGTACTTTTACCAGAATTGTGCAAATTCCTTCCCCGTCGATCAGGTGTTCATACTAGGAGTGTTTACATGAAAATACACATAGTCTTTAAAATCAAAATTTAGAAAAGTGGTCTCGTGACTTCACTGGAAACATCTTGTGAAAGTTCTCCAAAAAGGTGGAGCAGGGTGCTGTCACCAATTATAAAATAATCAAAATCATAAATAGGTAGTCGTTTTGGAATATTTACTTGATAATGGTCATATGTGGATCATCGAATCCAACATGTTTGAAAGGTACTTGTATAGCATATACATGTACCACTGGAAAGGTCTTGGGTCACTGAGCGGAAAACGCGAATATGAAACCGAGGAAACATGAATGGTATTTTTTTTCTTCAGATCATGAAAAAAACCCACCAAACAAACCCAAAACGAAAGCCTCAAGATTCGCTTGTTTAATCAGCAACACACAATACTTACAGTTCTAGATAGTTTTAGTTTCTGTTTGTATTGTATTCACAAATCGTGCTGGAAATGCATATACAAATGTAGTTATGTATTTGATTCGCAATCTTTATTTATTACAGTTTTAGGTTTGAGTGTTTGCCTTTTTTCAATGTCATTAAGATATCAGGGGGAAAAACCGAGAGGAATCATAATATTCTGAATAATTCAATGGCGTTTTTTCAGGAATGCACTGAAACGAAATCAAAATCCACGCGCCATACCCAACTCAAACATAAGTTTGGTTACGTAGCAAATTGTAGATTGCAGAAAAAATTAAGAAATATTAACATTCGTTTGGATTGAATTCAAGAATGCTAGAGAACAAATTATGAGTTTTCTGAGTCCGATTCATGATAATGATTTTACCGGTAAACATTCCGACGTAAATAACATTTGGCATGCACCGTTACAAAAGTACGATTTATGTGTGTATCGACTGCAGGGGCATGACCTCAGAAAGAACAAGGGTTACATTCCAAAATCTCTAAAAATATGACATCTCCAGTTCTTTGATTGGACAGCACGTTCAGATACAAACAAGTGTCTACACTGAAAATTCATTCATCAACTCGGGATTGATATTCTACCTGATACATCGACCGCAGGGAGGAAACTACGTCATTTGACGCCGAACTGATAACTGAATTATTTTATTGGTGATAACAAGGACGAAGTATGCCAAAAGGTTATACAAACAAATATTTCGTCTGACCGTTGCACCGGCTACAATGAACGAGCATGAAAAAGTTCAGGTGCGTTTACCTCTTGTTCTTTTTTTTTTTTTTTTTTTTTTTTTGTAAGAGAAAACAAACCTCTTTCACAAAAGGAGACATATATTACGTAAGGCGTTCTCAATTGATCATGCAGACTTTCTTTCATGCTGACCATTCTAGAATCACCTTGTGAGAGAACATTATGTTCCTCTCATCGCGCGCCTAGCATTTATGGTTTGGACTAGAAACGTATTGTCTACCAATGTCAGGAAAAGGAAAATTGGTTTACTCGAGTCTGTCTCGTACTGCCATTCATAGAGCATTCAGAAAATAGAAAAACAAAATCATACGCGTCATTGACTGGCAATATCGCGTGGGATGAAGTTTGATCGGTGTGAAATCATGAATCAAACGTCTGCTGTGGCAACTGCAACACCCCTGCCCCATACATATATTATCCTGGGCCGTCCTTAATCCGCTGTCATTCAGCTACAAATCAATCATTCAAATAAAATTACATATATAAATGCTTCAATCCTTGAAAACACTTAGTTTGAAAATATTTTCTAACTATTATTAAACTCAATATATATATGCACATATATATTGTGTTAAACTGTAACGAGGTGTTGTATACAATATTTCTTTTATAGAGAAGACCTTTGAATGAAAGTATGAAGGGGACATTAGGAACTTTAATTCTTGTCTACTGGATGTGCTGCGCATTTTCATTACCACTGCATTATTTGATCAAACGAAATGTTTCACATACAAAGGTAAGAAAAATGTTTGGGTTTTTTCTAATAAATTATTGATTTATTTTTGTTCTGCTCATAAATAGTTTAAAATAAGTTTAAATACACATCGTTACTATTAATAATTTTACGAATGTAAAAAGTATCATCTTTTCTATAGAAGATTGTTTTCTTTTCTTTTTTTCTATCTCAAAAGTATAAAAGTTAGCGTAAATAACGTTTATCAAATATTGGGATTGGATTTCTTACTTCAAGAGCAAAGTTATTTTCTTTACACAATCGTTTTGTAATTATGTTCCACACAAATTCAACATCCCAACTCACATTTTCACAGAAAATGGCATTTTATTTTTAACATTTCCTTTTTTTATAGAGAAATTCAGATTTTTTTGACGTTCTCGCAGACAACATATTTGATAGTACTGCAAGGGGTCGACGAAGAATTACACGAGAAGATATAACTGAATATTACAAACAAGAATGGCAATATGATGAATATAGAGCCTCTGAAATCAGCCTGAGGTATATGGAATGGGGTGACACGAATGGCGACCAACAACTCACAAGAGAAGGTATTGATTTACGAGTAAATTGTATGTTTTATTTTTCTGTGTATGGATGCGAGTGTTTGTGGATTTTAATCTACACATGTCTTTTAATTTGTAGAACTGAAGATAGCACTTCGGAACCATGGTCCTGATATATAAACAAGGTTCCACATAACCATTCCCTTTGGTTTTTGATGTGTTCATTTTGTTGGTGATGTCACCGTTGCGTCAGTTCATAGTCCTTGTCACGTGACACTCGTCATCGTGTTCTCGCCACGCCCGTAAAGCTCTTCTTTTGTTTTTGCATCGCAATCTCGATGATTACTCCATTTAGCAAAGTGGGCAGAGTGATTTGAGGTGAATTGTTTGTGATAAGCGTACCTTTGAATTGTCAGTTGCAGCATTTGTCGCTCACGGTGGAACATCTACCAAGATATGTGGAAGCGTAATGCAATACTGCAATGATTAATAACCGTAGAATAACATCGATATATCATGCCATTTATATGTTAATATCATGTATTGATCAACGTACGGCATTTTGTATCATTTTCATTTTTTTTAAATTCTTAGTATGATATCCGTTATTTGTTAGAAATCTGTCGATTTGTTTTTATTTGTCCGACAGTAGATCATTCTTGTGGTAATCGAACATATTTACCTTTTCAAACATACAGAGATACCTAGTTCAGCTTGGACATTAACTCCAGTTATTTGTTATTATTTTTGTTTCACTTGAGTTGAAGTGACGTCATGTTATGTTGTTATATATTACATCTGACACGTCGTCTAAACTGGACGATGAGAAATGTATTTTTACTTGGCTAAACGATCATTGTTTTGCAGGTACACTAATTTATTTTATACCTATGGCCGTTGTTTGTGCCCTTCCATGTCATCCAAAATCACATATATCCATTACTTATGTCTCGCTTAAGAGGTTGTGGTTTTGTTCGTGAGGCATTCTTCAAGTGCTCAAAATTTCCATGTTTTCATATCTAAATATATATTTTTTCAAACATTGTTTCTTTTGCTTTAATGAATGATTCCAATAAATACTATAAACCCAATGATATTTTATTGGTTTATTGAATAGTATTTTGATATATGGCCAGATGGTTGAGGAAGAAATTTAAAAGCACCAGTACTGAAAATGGATCCTAGCAATTTAAAGAGATAGCATAATTTTAAACTGTTTTACAATGTAAAGAAGATTACAATTAGTATAAATATATCCATTTTAAGATCGTGAGTGAACAAAAAAAAATGAATACAGAAAATTATGTAATTATAGATATCATTATTGACATAATAGTCTATTTCATGACAATGTCATATGATCGTCTCAATATCCAAAAACAACCATACTCCAAATGCCATTGGCAAATATTTGTGTCGAATTTGATTTTATACACATGTGATTATAGTTAGGCTAGATTTATGCATTAACTCATTCCAGCTACAAAGGACCTCCAACTTTGAACAACATAACCTTTACAGTCCTGACCACGTTTCCATAAATATTTTAAAACTATTCCACCTATTTGGACAATGACAGCTATGGTCATACGCTCTGTAAACAATGCGTCGTTTTTCATAGTAAATTATCCATCTTACACACGTGATCCACTACACGATTCCTCTTCCTGTCAGGCAACCAAGATTTAGTGACCATGCGATAGCCACTCCGTGTCGCATAGTTATTTTGGTTACGCTTATTTTTGTTTTTAAACTCTCCTGTACTTCGAAAACATTGAACTGAATGCGCATTGAAATTGCAAAAGAATGACATTGTGCTATTCATTAACCAGGATAGGTTAGATAATATTAAGAGACCTGAAAACAAATCACAGACAAGACAGGTTGTGATAAACAGCCGATGACGATTTTGTTAGGGGGTGGGTTGGTCCGAACTACTGACATTTACCGGGTAAGCAGAAGAAAAGGCCTACAAGTAACTGCCACTATAGATCCTAAATATCTACTAGACTATGTTATCTTACCCCAGTGTGCGTTATTGGTAAACTTACAAAATGTCCTTACATTTTGTTAGCAAACGACCATATTTTTGTGGATCTTTATTAATCCACAGGCATCAAAATCGTGCCACACCTTCTTGCATGTCACACTGTAAACACAATAGAAGTTATAGATATAGGGAATGTCTTTCAGTGTTTGAAAGTATATGCCATGAGAGCTTTAGCCTCTTAACACTGGCATCCGGCATATTTTTCTTAGAGCGCTAACGCACTCCATCACAAAAATGATAATAATTATAATAATTATATATGTATATATCTTTAAAACCTGAAATTCATTTCTTAAATAAAACACAAAATCAAAGAACAACAGAAATTCGTTCCTTGGTGACAATAGCATGTTGCAGAGACTAGAGAATGTAGAAGAAATCAAGCCGGTTTGAAGGAAACCCTTGTAAACTTTCCAGGGCCAGTTGTCACCACATTGATGAAATGTACGTAGTTTTCGTGAGAGAAAAAATCGGTGAAATTTACACACATTAGATGTTAACGGTAATTGAAAGCGAGTAGTTTACCCACAAATATTCCAAAATAACTATTTGGAGATTTTCTGGGGGTTTTAAATATTCGTTTGACGCTGAGTCATTCATCATCCTGGCATAAAAACTCAGAAGAAGCCAAAACAATTAAATATTTCCTGAGACAATATAGGGTTAGAGGAAAGTGTGTATTTTAAGAATTGAAGCTGCCAGAATTAATAACGGAGTTGTAGCACTTCAAAATGATTGATAAATCACCATTCCCTCCTTTAATTGACACTGAATTAACTAACAAGTAGTTTTGATAACTTGTTTTAGGTATATCTGTGATCTATTTCATTTTCATTACTATCCAAGAAAAGATGCTCGTTTAATTACATTCCAATCTGTTTAAAACTGAATTCACTTCAGGAGGAACCTACATAAAATCTAAGGTCGTCCCACATTTAGAATTTTAGTGACCGAATTTGTGCAATTAACTTTGGTTAATTGTTTCAAATTGTCCCTGGGCAACATGGGCTCACAGGAGGAATTCAGTATTACGACATCTGGGTTCTTCATTAAAAAGCAGTACAGAAAGCGAGAGAGAGAGAGAGAGAGAGAATATAACTAAACAAGATCTAATCAGAATCATTTAAAGAAAAAGAAATTATTAATAAAGTCTTAATAATGCCAGTGAAAGCCGTTAAAACGCGAATTAAAAGCATAATAACGCGAAAAAATCATAATGCGAAAATATGTATTTTAACGCGAAAGAAATGTGTAATTGCACGGTACAAAAACGTAAGTGTAATAATTCGAAACAAAGACATGCTGTAAGAATGCAAATCAAAGGTGTAATAATGCGAAGTTAAAAGGCTTCATAATGCATAAAAGGTGTGGACATGATGATGCGGAGAGAGAAAGAGAGATAATACAAACTCTACGTTTCACCACAACCCACGATGAATGAATTAAACATTATAAGTATACTGTTATGCTGTTCTACATGTATGATATTTTATAATTGTTCAAATCAAATAAGGTGCCCTGGGCCTCACATCCCCGCGAATTTACCATGCATATACGGATACTTTCCAATATATACACGCAAAATTAATTTGCATCCGTGGCTCCTACTAGGCCAGATTGTAAATGTGTAAATAAAGAAGACTTACCGTTAAAAACAAACAAAACAACAACACACACATAAAGATATATTTTTAACCCCCCCCCCCAAAAAAAAACCCCCCATCAACAACCCAATTTAACATATCTGTTGTACATACATGTGCATGTATGTATATAGATCTACCACATGTATGTGTTTAAAGACCCCCCCCCCCCCCAATAATAAACACTTGATTGATTTATGTCAAATTCCATATGCATGTAGTAAAAGTAGAACTTCTAATATTTAGAAAATAGAATGTCGTGTGCGATGTGCAAGACTTACTTATTTGGCCGTCATTAAAAAGGTGTTGCAACATTATCCTTTTCATGCATGATATGCTTAATGAAGTCGCTTCAGGTTGTCTCTGTAAAAGGGATTGGTTGTTTCTGTAAAAGGCATTATCAAAAGACCGTGAATCCAAAGATTAAAGCAAGAAGGTGTAAGAATACCATTTTGATATGAAGCAGTGGAAATGAACGTATCAGTAATTCATGTTGGTGATTATAACAACAATTGTAATAGCCGGAGTGATATTCAGTCTCGAGGGTTATGGGGTATATATTCTTTCATTCTGTAAATCAATATCTGCCATAACCTTTGTGATTTTAATTTTCCTTTAATATGTACACGATGTTTCTCGTTTTCATAAAGGAGTGAGGTGTCGCTGTTTCGGAATTCCCACCTACCTATTCTGTTTACATTGCCAATTAACCTCTATACAAAAACACCCCAGAAATTTCCCAGACGAAGGAAATTTGAGCTATGTCGAACAAAAATACAAGCGTAGTAACGGAAGGAATGTTGTACTCACTTCAACATGATGAAGGGTGAAGGTATACGGTAACTCTCAAGACTGAATACGCTCATAGGATAAATGAATGAAATCGTTGTTCTATGTGTTGGCATTTTTGGATTTTCAGTCATCCAGTCAGGCAAAACGAAGGGACAGTTAAAAACCTCAAACACTCTTGAAGGCCAATCAATTCTCCACTCTCAAAAGACTATTTTGAAATGAAGATCTTCCAAAATCTGACACTTTCTTGTCAGCGGTTAGGCGAAATTTTTATATACTCACCGAACAACGTTCTCCATCAAAAAGACATACAAACCAGCGAAACCAAAACCACAACATGCTTATTATGTAGACAGAGTATTGTTACTCTTGTTTTCTTGCTGTCCTGTCCTGTGAGTGTTTGTTGAGTGGATATTGTTTCACCTATAAAATACCCCATATCCACTGGTTCAAAATCATCTGGCTATATCCCTGGATGTTTATACAGTATATCCAAAACCACAACTATACTAGTAACTGTTTGAATATATTTCTATACAAAAATTATAAAATCGTTCATAGACATAAACCTTTTCTCGCCGCTCGCTGAAGGAGCAAAGAGAAGATCGATGGGGCTGTAGACGACTCGTTATTACATGTAGTTACTCTTTAGAATAGTACTTGTTCATGAACTCCTGTGGTAATGTCAAGAGTGTCGGGCACTTGTTCGTGAACTCCTGTGGTAATGTCAAGAGTGTCGGGCACTTGTTCGTGAACTCCTGTGGTAATGTCAAGAGTGTCGGGCACTTGTTCATGAACTCCTGTGGTAATGTCAAGAGTGTCGGGCACTTGTTCGTGAACTCCTGTGGTAATGTCAAAAGTGTCGGGCACTTGTTCATGAACTCCTGTGGTAATGTCAAGAGTGTCGGGCACTTGTTCGTGAACTCCTGTGGTAATGTCAAGAGTGTCGGGCACTTGTTCGTGAACTCCTGTGGTAATGTCAAGAGTGTCGGGCTCGTAATGCGTGGACTCCTTTTCGTTGCATATACTAGCCGCAAAGAAAGAGAACATCAATTTAAGCACACAATCACATAATGAGTGGTTGGAATTCAATTGAAAGCAAATGGCGATTGTGATGTGTATGAGACTAAATTCTGTTTTATACCGTCTGGGAATTCTGCTATCAGAGGGAATTCGAAGTGAAACAAAACATATCCTTGCTTTTTAGAATTATTTGCCAATTTGTTGTATAATAACCTACGTGTTGTGGTCAGGAAAGTCGGTGAAGTAAAATCTAAGGATTGAATGGTTTTTTTTAATTAATATGGTGATGAAACCGCAAAGTTGTTTACAGAATTGTGAAAACAATAGATGTGTCCTTGGAAAATACATCAAACACACCTAGTCGTTCCGTCCGTATGACGAATAATTCATTGGTGGGGTGTCTCATTTTCCAGAAGTTCAAATGTTTGCCACTGTCCATGGCTTTCGTGCTTTCATTAGTTACTGCGGAGGAGTGTGGATAATGTGAAAAAAGGGGACAACCGACAGAAATATTTGTCAAAATAAATTAGGTTTCTGTCAGATATTAAGAGGACTCTGGAGAAATGAGAGCGACTAAAATTTATTCAAATCTAGTCTAATGTCTTTTCCAATCGAAAATTTATCGTCTTATGAATGAATTGGTAAAAATGAAGAATGAATCACATTTCTTGGCAAAGAAAAAAGCTCTGTAGTATAATTAAGTGGGCCCATCTGAACTGAATAGTACGTGGATGTATTATATACAGGGGTTTCAGATTCAGACCTATCACGAAATAGCTAGTATAATTGACGGGGGAAAAATACGATATATACTGTTAATTATCACGTTGAAAGTATTAAATACACTAATTGATTCACAGTATGACAGATATTGTCGTATTCAAATTCAGTGACACATTAAAGGTATAATGTAAAATATAAATGTCTAGACTACACAGGATTTTATTTATTTCACGGTGAGTTACTACATGTATTTACTGAAGAGAAAACCTTACCACGTCGTAGAGAACTTTGCAAAAGTTCTATCAAATACACCGCATATGAAATCGTTTTGCTAGGTCTCATTGATAGCAGGAATATTGAGACAATACTGGACTTCTGTTGAACATCTGCAGTACATGTAATGTGCGGAAATTTCCTTACAATGACAATATGTGACCTACATGTGCATGTATAAGGAGTACGATGCCATTTTGTACTCAACTTTGTACACGCAGTATATCATACCTGTACATAAAATAATTCGACATATTTTGATAGTACATTTGTTGTAGAATCTACAAATGTTTTATGAGTAGGAAGAATCACTAGACCCAAAGACGAAATGTCCACATGCTTACAAGCACACGTAGGTGGGACGTTTTATTTTATTATCTAAGATGAGTACTCCCGTACAGCAGAGCTAAGAAGTTTCTGTGGCGTAATTTGGAAAGGAAGTAAGATGATTATCATATTCGTATTCATTTCTTACTACTGTCTGTTATGAGATAGGAAAATATGTAACTATTACTGTTATTTTTTCACGCGCTGCAAGTTTATCTAAAATCCCTGCTTAGGGCGCATGTTACAAAAATATCAATAGATGATTTTTTTTCTATATGCCTCTTTAATTTTGTTGCAATTCTGGAATAATTACAGGTTATTGTAGTTTTGAAAATGAAAGTAGTGATTCTTTATGATAGGACATAAGAGTACCAAATATCCCGACTTTCATAGACTGGGCACGCGCATATATTGCAAACGATCTCCAACGCGGAAGGTCATGCTTTTCATTTTCAATCAATGAAATACATCTTAAAGTAAGACTTACAGTATTTGCAAAATATTGCACATCTCTGGTGTCTGCTTTGACAGTCATTTAAAATCAATTGAATTTTTGTGTGTTTACGAATGCATATTTACTTCCGCGGGCACGGGAATCTAGGAATACATTGGCAGGGAATTAATGCTAATCAATATTCCAAATCTTGCATTATAGACTTTTGATACGATCTGTTAGTACATGCACCTGTATATGGAACAATACGGAGCTGGTCAACCAACATCTCATCAGGTCCATATATTCACGAGTAGACTTCACCAACAGTTAATATATGTATATAAGTATTATTTAATAATACATGCAGTAATATTACATCATGCATTATCATCCACGATCACAATATATAGTTGACATTAGAATTATGCCACTTGATTTAAATAATTTGATTTACTAAAGAATGAAAGGAAATACGCATTTCATACGATATAAAATAAATTGGGTCAATTTACTAATCACAGATCGTGAAGCTGTCTCAACTTTATATGGTAAAAATGATTAAAAATACTTTATAATATATTTTATTATTTTTTAAAATTTAATTTAGAAAACGGACTTGATGTAATTTGTAACAATTATAATGCCATGCCAATGCGTCTCGGTTTGCGACAGAAGGAGGCATCCCCTAATTATAAAGAAAATAATTTCCTACTTGTATATGTTGTAGAACAAATAAATATATATACGGTGTCTTCCTTTAATTCATATGTTCGTTCTATGTCATATTTTCCAATAATTGTTTAATCAGTTCGACATAGCAAGATAATTGTTAACTCTCAGTCACCACACGGATTTATAATCCATACTCCTGTTAATTGTCAACCTACACCAGGTATCTACCCCCAACAGTGTGCTTGTGTCGAGCATTCACAGTTCGTCAGTCCTCTGACCAATTCAATTCAATTTATTCTCATATTGCACAAAACAACATAGAGAAAATAAGTATACATATATACACAATGTTAAACAAAGAATTCAGTTGATGCAATGCATGAAACATTGTACAGTTTATAATTTTTAACCTCGAAGGGTAACTCTCGTGTGACTCATATTTATGAATTTGGAAAGATTACTCATAATAGATAGTTGGGTTTTTGGTTGTTTTTTTTGTTGGTTTTTTGTTTTTTGGTGTTTTTTTTTTTTTTTACATGAAAACAAGTTAAAGAATTTTATGACATTTGGTCTGTTTGTATATTTAGAAAGTAAATAAAATTTTCTACTATCACTAAGAGCTGAACAACTCAGATCACCGTTGAAGTTTGCCCACTTCAATGAACACAAATCGGAAATTTACCAGTGTCTTTCTCTCCCTCCTGCTTCGACGTCCTTGACCTTGACTACATATGCATTTACAATGTCAATATAGAATGAGAAGTGATTGAACTATGAAAGTTTCTGGCATCATTTGAAACAACGGTCCAGAGTTTTGCTACTTCATACTGGAGGATTTCATTTCCGTACTTTGTTCTTAGTCCTCGCGGATTTCTGCAGCGTTTGAATAAAAACAACCCGATCTCGTTGAAAAACAATAAAATTAATTATCCTTACTGTCCTTACTTCGTCTGTTAGCTCTTCATCCATTTCAACTACTGTAGAATCATTTTAATTCATAGGGGCCAATTTTCGTGGATTGCTGATTTTTTACGGGTTCGTGGGGACGTAATTAATTGTAAGAAAGATAACTCTGGAATGTCTTTATTCGTTGAGGATGTAAATTCGTGGGTGAGGGGTACCCACGAATTCCACGAAAAGTGAGCCACCACGAATTCTAATGATTCCACAGTATTCAAGATACCCCTGATATATGAGAAACTATTATTTGTAGTACTGTCAGGTGATATATTGGAACTGGTCAGTGTCCGTCATTGTCCGTCAACAATTGATCATTTAACCTCTTGATAACTATCCTTCCAATTATTTTCAAATTTGGTATGAAGCATCTTTGAGACAAGGGTGACATAAATTGTAAATTTTAGGACTTCTGGTCCCTGCCAGGACAAAAACTGCATTATAAAGTGACCAGTTTTCAAAAATGTTTATTTTTTCTACAACAGCACATCTGTAAAAAAAAAAAAAAAAAAAAAACTAAATGCGTAGTGATATAGAACAGGAAGGCCTCTACCTTAATGGTATACAAATATTTCATGATCCCTGGGATAGAGGTTCTGACTCCAGGGAGGGGCCAAATTTGGTATATAGTGTATATGTGTAAAACATTTTTAATGGTATCTTCATTAATGATATTGATATTTACGAAAGCCGGCTAGGCTCATTTTGAAAGAGTAAAAAAATATCTTAATTCGTTATAACGAGTTAATTATCTCGTTATAACGAGTTAGTATCTCGTTACAACGAGTTAATTATTTCGTTATAACGAGTTAGTATATCGTTATAACGAGTTAATCATCTCGTTATAACGAGCTACATGTAGTATCTCGTTATAACGAGTTAACTATCTCGTTATAACGAATTAGTATCTCGTTATAACGAGTTAATTATCTCGTTATAACGAGTTAGTACCTATGGAAATGTTATGGGCCTGTTCTTTCAAAAATTTAATCATAACGAATATGAATTATCAAAATCCGCAAAATTGAATTCACAAAATCTCTGGTTTACACACGATTATTTTATGATGACTACATATATTATGTACATGTAGCAATTTTATTAGTTATGAAGATGACAAGAAAATGTTTATTACTAGCTGCAAACAAATGCATAGGTGACGATATGTTTTCTTCTATTCAACAAAAATATTTATTTTCCATTGTCATGAATAAATTTAGATTTTATTGTTTTAATATACCACACTGGTTTGACAACATGTTCGAGCTAACTCGATATTTGAGCAACAAATCAGCCAGCCTAGATGCAGATGACTGTATTGAGAATAAAGGTATATTTATACTACTAATGCAAGCACGTAGACATAGAGAGCTGTTACGGCACGTTTGGTCGCCCGGCGACGATACGTGCGGCGCATTTGGTCGCTGACGACCATTCGTGCCGCACGTATCGTCACCCGGCGACCGAATGTGCCGTTAGGGTGGACACGAATGGTCGTCAATTTTAGGCCATACCCGAGCACGAATGGTCGCTACCCAAGCCCCCTGTCCCAAACCCCAACTTTGCTTTTGTTTTGCAAAAAGGGTGTATTCATGTGTGTGTTTGTTCGTGCGTGCATGTCTGTGTGTATTTGAGGGACGGTGTGAGTGTGTGTGCACGTGTATATGTGCATGCATACATGCATATGCGTATACATGCATGTGTGTGTGCGTGCATATGTGTGTGTATTCATGTTGTAATAAAGTTTGTTTTGCATTACACATGCACATACGTGCACACATTTATGACACAAGTCAAGTACGATAGAAAGCCAACAAACAAAAAACCTGTGCATTTCTGGATGGAATTTGATATGAATTTATTTTGCAAACACACGAGTCGCAACATTTTAGCAACACAATACTCTTACATACCATCCTTATGGCACGCCGTTTTTACATTTATTCCTCTTCAAAGATATTTCATAAATCCTATAAGACATCTTATAAAAGATATAAAATATCTTGATATGTTTTTTTTTATACGAGATATCTTATATAGTATATAATATATCTCGTAAACTTTATAAGATGTCTTATTAACGTTTTTGATTTAAGCTATCTCATTAACTCTTATAACATATTTTATAACTTTTATAAGGTATCTTATAAAAGAAATTTTATAATATATCTCATAGTCTGTTGGAATTCCCATGGGCACGAATTGTGCTCCTTTGTTAGCTGACCTGTTTTTATATTCATATGAAGCAGAATTTATTCAAAAACTTCTACGTGAGAAGAAAAAATCTCTCGCTGTGACCTTCAATTCGACTTTTAGATATATAGATGACGTTTTGTCTATTAACAATGATAGCTTTCATTCATATGTCCATTTGATATATCCCTGTGAGCTCGAAATAAAGGACACCACAGAGTCGTCCACTTCTGCTTCATACTTAGATATTTTATTGAAAGTAGACATTAACGGCAAACTGACAACTCAACTGTATGACAAACGGGATGATTTCAGCTTCTCCATCGTCAACTTCCCACATTTATGTAGCAATATTCCATCATCACCTGCATATGGTGTTTATATATCTCAACTGATTCGATATGCAAGAGCTTGTTCTGGGTATAGTCAGTTTTTGAATCGAGGTAAGCTACTGACAAACAAGTTGATGGTACAGGGATTTCAACAGTCTCGATTGAAGTCAGCATTTCGCAAATTCTATGGTCGTTATAACGATCTAGTTCGTCAATACAACCTCGCATTGGGTCAAATGCTGTCTGACGTGTTTCATACCGATTGTTAAGCCGTTCTTGACACACTGATTTGACTGCGGATAACTCCGTTTACCTGATCAGGATATGGGGCTCACGGCGGGTGTGACCGGTCAACAGGGGATGCTTACTCCTCCTAGGCACCTGATCCCACCTCTGGTGTGTCCAGGGGTCCGTGTTTGCCCAACTATCTATTTTGCATTGCTTGTAGGAGTTATGAGATTGATCACTGTTCGTTATCTTCACCTTGCAATTTTATAAGATACATGTATCTTGTAAAACATATACTGTAAGATATTTTATAAAACATTTCTTAAACTTTATAAGATATCTTATATTTTGATAAGATATCTCATGAATGAATTTTTATAAGATATCTTATGAACTATATAAAGTATCATATTGTTGTATAATACATGCACTTGAGTGACACTTGTGACCTAGATTGTTCTAGAGTTCGATGTTTATCACGTTGAAGAAAGATGACAAACTGTCTTTCAAGAATGTACCAGGAAATTAATTCTGATTATGAATACAATGTGAGTTTAGCAGATATTAAGCTCTAGTTAGACAAGCACTTTAGGCATTTTGGATTATTCTATAACTGGGACTAGGATGTAGAAATTTCGTTGGAAATTAATAGCCGATTTGTGATTTGTTTTGTATACAGATTCAGCTCGGCACGTATATTGTTTATTGTTCACCTATTGTAAGTTAGTACTTTGTTATTATTATAATTTTCTTTCAATAATTGCAAATAATTGTTATTACTCGTTTGACTGCCTTTGTTAGTAAATTCTGTTGCTGGGTAATTTTGACCCATAACAATGTGAATTTACTTTTATAACATGTATAAGATATCTTATAAAACATATTAGATATCCCGTATGTTTTATAAGATATCTCATAAAGTTGATGAGATGTCTTATAGAAATTCATTTATGAGATATCTTCTTATAAAACATATGAGATATCATATGTTTTATAAGATATCTTACAAAAATAAATTTATAAGATATCCTCTATCTTTTATAAGATATCTCATAAACTTTATATGTTTAATATAAAAGATATCTTATACAATGTAGCGTTTATGAGATATCATATAGTTTTAAAGATATCTTACATATTTTATGAGATATATTATTAACTGTAAATTATATGAGACATCTTATAAAATTTATTAGCTATCTGATTTAAAATAGAAAATATCTCATAGATTACATTAGATACCTTTATAAAGGAGTAAGTGTAAATAAGGAATGACATACATCCTGATGAGTATGAGTGCGCAAACACGCATACAAATACACATGAGCACACAGAGTGAAATACAAAGCAAGTACTACCATTTGTCATGGTTTGATAGGAAAATGAAATCTTTGAATTCAGCATAAACAACACTGCGTGCAGTTTTAATTTTAGTGAACATGATATTCATGAACAGCACTTTACCACTTACCATGTTAACTTAATGTAAAAAAAAAAAAATCCATCAGTACTATCATGATGAACAAAATTAAAAAAAAAAGGAATTTAAGCCAACTACCGTACTAGCGATAAGCATGAAAGTAGTGTACAAAATATCCACAAAATTGGTACTTTTACAAAGTACGCATCAAATTGAACAGGTGGAGTAAGCAAATCTATAAATGCAACTTCATTGGTATGAAGCACTTTTCATACATGAAATTGGCACTCTCAAAATAGACCCATTACTTTTTAAAGTATTTAGCCCAAACACACAGTTGTCTTTCTCTCTGTTATTATGTTCCCCAAACAAAGTTTGGGAACATATTGTTTTTACTCTGTTTCTTATTATTATGTCTCCGAACACAAAGTGTCGGAGACATATTGTTTTTGCTCCGTTTCTTATTATTAGGGTCTTCCGTCTTCAGCGGAAGACCCTTCTATTATTCTATTGTTGATTTGTCACTTTTTAAGGTCTTCCGTCTCAACGGAAGACCTTATAGTGATTCTTATGTTTCTTTTCCTCTATTATTAAGGTCTTCCGTTCCAGACGGAAGACCTTATAGTGATTCTACTGTTTATTATTATTAAGGTCTTCCGTTTCCAACGGAAGACCTTCTAGTGATTCTACTGTTTATTATTATTAAGGTCTTCCGTTTCCAACGGAAGACCTTATAGTGATTCTACTGTTTATTAAGGTCTTCCGTTCCAGACGGAAGACCTTATAGTGATTCTACTGTTTATTATTATTATTAAGGTCTTCCGTTTCCAACGGAAGACCTTCTAGTGATTCTACTGTTTATTAAGGTCTTCCGTTTCCAACGGAAGACCTTCTAGTGATTCTACTGTTTATTAAGGTCTTCCGTCTCCTGCGGAAGACCTTACTATTATTGTTCACGTTCTTCTTCATTATTATTATTATTATTTTCCTTGGTAGTACACGCGTTTTTCTCAGCCATTTCTCGATCGATTTTCACGAAATTTTCAGGAAAGATGTCTTTTGGTGACGAGACTTTGCTTGCAAAATTTCGTGCTTGACGTCACTTCCGGTCAGGAGTTATCTCTCTTTTAGTGACTTTTTGAAGGGCCTTGTTGTCCACACATCTCCTCCGTTAGTTTTGAAGCTAGAGTCTTGAAATTTCTACACAAGATAGAGTAAACATTTTAGAAGATTTGTGGGGGATTCGATTTTACCGGAGGCGATTTGCCTAAAAGCTCGCCTGGACCTGAAAAAATGGATGCCAAAATTTTTCGCCGATTTCGGCGATTTTTGACCTTTGATCTCCAATATCTTTTTTCTTGCAAATATTTTGTTAAGACATGTAGAACAAAAGTTGTGCACATTTACGAGATCTTTTCGAAAATATCAAGATTTAGGGGCTAGCCCCTTAAATTGGGGATCTAGAAGGGCTCAAAGTCTAGATCAAATATCTCAAAAATCGTTAATATTTTGGTATAAGTCAAAGAACAAAAAATGTTCATTTCAACAATCCAAATCTATTCATATAAAAATTTAGGTCATATGTTACGTAATAAGGGATTTTAAGGGCCAAAACCATAAATTTTTTACCCCTTGTATCTCGAAAACGACAAATATTTTGAAAAGCAATAAAGAACAAAAGTTGTTCAGAATGATGATCTGAACAATATGCATATTTCGTTTTTACCCTATGTGGCCCCGTTAGGGAGCTACAGTTTGGCCCCTAAAAATTACTTCTAGAAATAACTCGAGAACGGTAAAGAATTTCTAAATACTTGTTGAACAAAAAATGTTTGAAATGTCATGACCTTTCTTACGATATCAAGCAAAAGGGGTTGACCCTTTAAATTAGGGGCCCAGAAGGGTCCAAAGGTTTATGAGAATATCTCAGAAACTATTAATATTTTGTAATAAGTCATTGAAGCGGAAATGTTCATCTAAACGAGCTTGTTCTTATCAAATCAAAAAGTAGGTCATATGTTACGTAATAAGGGATTTTAAGGGCCAAAATCATAAATAATTGACGCCTCATATCTTGAAAACGACAAATATTTTGAAAAGCATTATTGAACAAAACTTGTTCAGAATGATAATCTAAACAATATGTACATTTCGTTTTTTCCCTATGTGGCCCCGTTAGGGAGCTACAGTTTGGCCCCTAAATATTTCTTGTAGAGATAACTCGAGAACGGTAAAGAATTTCTAAATACTTGTTGAGCAAAAAATGTTTAAAATGACAAGGCCTTTCTTACGATATCAAGCAAAACGGGCTGGCCCTTTAAATTAGGGGTTCAGAAGGGTCCAAATGTTTTTGAGAATATCTCAGAAACTATTAATATTTTATAATAAGTTGTAGAAGCGGAAATGTTCATCTCAACGAGCTTGATCTTATCAAATCAAAAAGTAGGTCATATGTTACGTAATTAGAGATTTTAAGGGCCAAAATCGTAAATATTTGACGCCTCATATCTTTAAAACGACATATTTTTTGAAAAGCATTATTGAACAAAAGTTGTTCAATGTGTCATAACCTATCGATCAATATCAAAAAATGGGTCTGTGGGCCTCATGGCTCGCCTGTAGAGTCGATTTTTGTCGATATCAGTCGATTTCAAAAACTTGTAACTGGTAAATATTTTGTAAGGACATATTGAACAAAAGTTGTTCAGTTTATCGAGATCTATCGATTGATATCAAGAAATAGGCCTATGGTCCTAATGGCTCGCCTGTAGAGTCGATTTTTTGTCGATATCGGTCGATCTCAATAACTTTTTACAGGTAAATATTTTGTAAAGACATTTAGAACTAAAGTTGTTGAGTCTATAGAGGGCTAACAAATGACATCAAGAAATAGGCCCGCGGGCCTTATGGCTCGCCTGGAGAGTCGAATTTCAAACGAATTTCACCGCAACTTTGCTTCAGAAGCTTATGATATGAAAAATTGATTATATCTAAAGTGTCTTAAAGTCGGAAACTAAATTGGGACTCATTTGTCTTTGTTTTTGTTTTTGTTTTAACTCCGAGTGCATCAACAAATCGGACGGAAGACCTACTCGTTGCTCGCAACGAGATCGTGTCTAGTTACTATTCTTTTTCTCCGGTACTTTTTTGTCCGGTAGTGTTCTCAGAAACTACAAAAGGGATCGATATGAAACTTTCCAGGATCATAGTATAGCGTTTGTAGATGTGCATAGTGATAGTCATTTTGTCTGCACGTGCATGCACGCGCGCGCACGTGCATTGCAATTTTGGTACAAAAAATGGAAAATCAGAATATTGAAGGAAGCGATATAAAACCTAAATAGGATGATAGTATATCATTTGTACATATGAAAAATAAGAGTTAGTTTGTCAGCACGCGCACGCATGCGCGTGCACGCGCATTACAAAATTTGTACGCTAACTTTGGAATCGGTGTAATTTTTTTGTTGTTCATTGAAATGGCTTGAAATTCATATCATAGGTAGATATTGAGACCCTTAACTGATTTGCATGGTCAAAATTACCAATTTGCACGCGCATGCACGTGCGTTTCATTTTGATTGGATAATACTAAAACGTTTGTAACTATCTTATTTATGAAGCGAATGAGATGATATTCACAGCATACGTAGACAATATGTGTATCTATATATTGGTGTAACAAAAACATGCCAACGCACACGCGCATGCGCGTGCAACGGTTTTTAAATGTTCGATTTCTAAAGGACGATAACGATTTTGTTTTTCATCAAATTCTATTGATATTAGGGTTTTAGATGTGTCTTGGTACTCCTTAGAAATTGCTGTGG
>NC_079165.1:94122579-94242579 GCF_947568905.1 Ostrea edulis | reverse complement strand
CGTCTCCATATGAGTGAAAAATTCTCGAGCGAGACGTTAAACAAGATACAATCAATCAATCATATTTTGTATACATGTATATACCTTGTTAGACTTTGTTGTTTGATCTAATGACCTTGAACACGGCAGGGCTAAGATGGCTCAGGTGAGCGATGTGGCCCATTGGCCTCGTGTTTGAAAGCGTACATTTCCCGTTATTTTTTACATTAAAAAACTATCATTAGAATTGAAAGTAAAATATATTGGGTTATACCCCCCTTTCAAAGTACATGTAGTATCGAGTGTTAAGTTGTAAGTTTGTGTGGCGTCGGTGGCCTAGTGGTTAGGCCTTCAGACTCTCGACCGAAAAGTCGTGGGTTCGAGTCCTGGACACGGCAGGACGGACGTTGTGCCCTTGGGAAAGGCACTTTACATGAATTTCTTCACTCCACCCAAGTGTAAAAGGGGTACCTGGCTATAGACAGTGAAAGATATTGTTAGAATGTTAGCGCACTAGCGCTTGTAATGGCAGCTTGCACTGTATGCCTCCTAGGAGGCTGAGAAAGTTCTAGATTGATATAAGATCTTTCTGTAATAACGCTGGAAAAAGCACTATTTAAAACTAATCATTTATTTATTATTATTATTAGAAGTGAAGGTAGCAAAAGTAGTATATAAAGAACGTCCTCGCAATTTTTAAACTTGCTACCCCCCCCCCCCTTTTTACGATTTAAGATTGTGAAGTTTGAGTTTTGAGTAAAAATCGTCGTTTAGATTGTGTGTGTGTGTGGGTGGGTGGGTGTGTGTGTGGGTGGGTGGGTGGGTGCAAGTGTAAGTGTGTGCTTTTCCTTGCACCCCCTTCAGGATTTTGAAGTTTGAGATTATTTAGATTTCATTTTTATGGATTTTATTGTATTATAGACAACTGTGAAGTCAACTTCTCATAACACTGTCCTCTCCCTTACTTTGAAAAACAGGGATACGAGCCTGTATATAATGCCAATCCACCAATAAGTTAAGATGCAAATACGGGCTGACTAAGCTAACAGTAGCTTGGATTTCTTTCTATTGTTAAATATCACGAAAAAATATTCAAATATTACCGGTAAGATATATAAACTAACATATACAATTTTATAGGCTTTGATGATTTATTTGATAAGATATGCATTTTTACAAACACTTACGAAGTTGATGTGTTTCTTTTATCTTGGAAATTTCTAGATTAAGTAAACATTTTGTTTATTTGATTAAATACATTTATCATTGCTACTGCTTGTTTTCAAACTAATCTTAGATTTCGGGAATAAGAGGTCTTACAACGTTTCCGCAAGGCATATAATTTTCACGATTTAGCTTTCATCTCGTTATAACGAGGTTCTCGTAGGTTCATAGGTTCTCGTTATAACGAGATAATTAATTCGTTATAAAAAATTAATTATCTCGTTATAACGAGTTAGTATCTTGTTATACCAAGTTAGTTATCTCGTTATAACGAGATAGTTAATTTGTTATATAGAGTTAATTAACTCGTTATAACGAGATACTAACTCGTTATAACGAGATAATTAATTCGTTATAAAGAGTTAATTATCTCGTTATAACGAGTTAATTATCTCGCTCTAACGAGATAACGAACTCGTTATAACAAGATGACTATGTCTTTATAACGTAATAATTAACTCGTTATAACGAGATGCTAACTCGTTATAACGCGTTAGATTTTTTTTTCTTTTTAAAAAATGAGCTTATCTGGCTTTCGTAGATGTTAAATTGAAACTAAATAAATATTTTTAAAAAATTATACTGTCCTTTACCAAATTTGTAAATTTCATGATTCCAGGAAGTAATGATTTTGGTTCCAGGGTGGGGCCAAAATTATTATTGTAATTATTGTCTTTATCGTTTGAAAGACTTTTTTAAGTTTGCTGATATGGAATGAAAGCTAAATGCATAAATTATATAGGAAAAGCAGAAAAGGAAGTACTAAAATCATTAATTTCCCAACCATAGGGTTTTGATTATAGGACGGGTTCAAATTAGTCATCTCGTGTTAATGTTAAATATATTATGTAAAGTTTTCCATCAGTATAGACACTTTCTGGGGCATTTTTAAACTCTTAATAACACGTCTTGTATCAAATGTAGCTTAGATATGCAGAACAGGATTTTTTTCTTCTAGATTTCATAGTCCTTGGGACTAGAGATACTTAGGTGACCAATTCGGGACGTGGGTCTCTTGGATTTTTTTATGAAGGTGTCAAACACCTTGAAATGGTGCTTGATAATCAGAAAGTAAACTGAATGCTCATTACAGTTTGACCTGTCTTTCTTTCTCATCATATGAAATAGACAAAAACACTTGAAAAAAGACAACTTCTTCCATGTATACATGTAAGTGCTTGGTGTTTCATGTCTCGCATTGTACTCATTAATGCGACAGCACCTTTACATCGAGAGCACGAGCAATGCCTGCAGCAGGCGTTTTCAAATTCCCTTGCTTATCATATACACCTACAATATCATGACATAATGCACTTTAATCATATTGTGAGGGGCAATTCCCACCCACAAGAACTTCAATTAAGCCAGAATTTATGATGGCCTCATATTGTATTTCAGAAATCGTCAGACTTAATTCCGAGACCTCGCGAATCTTTATTCGGTATCATTTGCAAACGGATGGTCATATCACACTGTTTTTGAAAAGGTGTAGTGTTAAAATACCTTGAATGCTATTCTCCATTATCCTAGCACCCGCATATACCATGAACATGTTTCATTTTAAGAATTTCACTTATAAAGTTATCGTGCACGATAGTGGATAACTACATATGTGAGGAGTACCAAAACAGGCATCCATATTCTTTGACTTGAGGATCAATTAATCGATATAATAAACAACGCCGTGGACCATCTAAAGTTCAGGTTTATATGTGAATAGGGTACATATAGATATTGTATATGTAATTTGAAATACATGTAGGGTACACAGTTCTTCATATTGTCATATCAAATGATAATGAAGTACTTTAATCACAACTCTATAAAGTGATCTATTGAACTTGTTATATCTAATAAATCAGAACGAATTATTGCTTTAAATGGCTTATATATTACTTACACAACCTAAATAGTATAATTGACCAAAGTTGTGAACTTTAAGCTTGATGTTTATGATGCATGTAAACTACAGTGTACATTGTCAAAGCTTCTGTGGTGCAGTTGCAATGAAGATTAAACTTGCAGTTTGTTAGATATTAGCAATATGATTATGAGCTCCATCTGCAATATCATTGCTTCTATAATATTAAACAAAAAACACAGATCATGATAGCTCCAACTATACTATACTAAAACTGTGCGTCAGAAAACTCCAAACTCGCAGGACATATGAAAAAGCTAACCTTTGTCGAAAGTCACATGACCATAAAACGCGCCAACTCCCGCCAACATTTTGGCAATAAAATACTAATTACACCAAATATTCAATAAAATGAAAGCGAAGATGCTAACCATCCTATGGAGAAATGTTTTGATTAGAACTTTATTATACAATCATATCAGTTGAGATGTCTGTACGTCCGTCCGTCTGTCCGTTTGGGGTTTTCTGTTTCTAATTTCATTTCTCTTTCATATATCAAGCTGAAACTTGCTATTTAACTTCTTTGTGGTCCACGTTAGATCTTGTTGCACATTTGATCCATTTCGACCTCTCTTGCAGGAGTTTTGCCCCTTTATTTGAAAATTATTTCTATATGGACGTTACATAATTTGTCCGGTTAACTCCTCCCACAATGTTGAAGTGAGGATCATATTGTTTTTAAGAGTGTTTGTATGGATATTAAAGATGTGCATGTTGCAAGGTGTTTGATTTTCTTCAATTTTTGAGAAAATTACAGGTTATTGAACTTCGTCTGTTTTGAGAAAAATATTGCAAAGAGAGTGCATGACTCGTTTAGTGAACTCCTGGCACACTTTTCAAGTAAGAAACTTCTTATTTTATAGAGAAACTTCTTATTTTATAGAGAATCTTCTTATTTTACAGAGTATTTGTATGGGTATTGAAGATGTGCATGTGGCAAGGATATTGATTTCCTTCAATTTTTGAAAACATTACAGGTTATTGAACTTAATCAGTTCTGGAGGAATTATTACACAGAGAGCACAATTTTGTCTGTTTTTCCTTCCACGGTTTTCAAGTAAGGACCTAGAGTATTTATATGGGTATGGAGATATGCATGTGGCAAGGAGTTTGATTTTCTTCAATTTATAAGAAAAGTACAGGTTGTTGAAGTTAAGTCCATTTTTAGGAAATATTCATATTATGCAAAGAAAGTATATCACAGCCTGATGATGGCTGATACTAACTAAAGCAAAGTTCTTCAAATTATAGTTTAAGAAAAACACCCTATGTAAGCATTTTTACAGGCGTACTATGTACCGTTTGCGGTGCTCTTGTTTTAAATTATGAAATTTAAAAGTTATTTACAATATTTTCACAATGCTACATATGTACACTTTGCATGCAACAGAAGAAGCAAAGTCACTATCGCCAAATTTAGCGACACAGATGCCATCGTATTCAGTATCCTACAGGCACTTCGGAAACTAGGTCTGCAACAATTTTGGGTTGTTTTCAGTAAACTACTCAATCCACACACACCAGTAGTAGATGATGAAGACCTATATACCATGGAAAGGTTTGTAGCCATGATGTATTACACATCATGGCTACAAACCAGTAAGTTCAGCTGGACATGTTATTATTGGTGATGTTGATATAGCTGAAAATGAGGACCTCAAATCACTTATTCTAAAAGGCCCTAAATACAGAGAGCCTTGATCTTTTAATTGGTGACAGAACTTCATTTCTATTATGAATTCTGTCGAATATTATGCCAGACGATGGGCTAAATATGAAAAAAGAAGAACTTGATACATTATCAGAATGGATTAAAAGTATTAGAGGGATATTACAATCCCGCATTAGACATATCAAAAGAAAAGTACGTACCATCTATCCTTCTGTGTTTAGTAAACAGAAGTCATAAAAGAATTAGATAGGTTACGTGAGGAATATGTTTTGGTTCCAGCTGACAAAGCTTGTAACAATATTGTCTTTGTAAGTCTCATTATTACAACTGTATTCTAAATGAACTTGACATTAACTCCTTTTGGTAATCGTACTTATACTCCAACTGCCCTTTCAAAAGATGAAATTCTTCAAAACCATGCTTCAGTTTAAGCCACATTTGGTATTCCAGTCGGTGGGTCGAAGGAATATAAGTTACCGTACCTATACTGGATTCCTAAACTACATAAAAACCCTTACAAAAAAGATACATCGCTGGATCCAGTAAGTGCTCTACCAAGTCCCTGTCTTTGCTTTTCACGAAAATATTAACAGCTGTGAAGGAAAAACTTCAAACTTACTGTTCAACTACATATGCCAGAAGTGGTGTTAATCAAATGTGGATTCTAAACAATTCTAAAGAACTTTCAGTAAACTTGAAATCGTAAAACTTTTCGCAGATCAACAACATTAAAACCTATGACTTTTCAACACTTTACACTACCATTCCTCACGATAAATTAAAGACTAGACTTTTTGACATCATAGACAGTTGCTTCTTCAACAAAAATGGAAAACAGAAATATTCCTATCTAGTGATAAGTCATCCAAACAATTCCTTTGTTAAACGTGGTCTTTGGTGATCAAGTCTTCTAACAGTCTGTTGGAAATCCCATGGGCACGAATTGTGCTCCTTTGTTAGCTGACCTGTTTTTATATTCATATGAAGCAGAATTTATTCAGAAACTTCTACGTGAGAGAAAAAATATCTCGCTGTGGCCTTCAATTCTACATTTGGATACATCGACGAAGTTTCATCTATTAACAATAATAACTTTCATTCATATGTCGATTCTATATATCCCTGCAAACTCGAAATAAAAGATACCAGAGAGTCGTCCACTTATGCTTCATACTTAGATATTTTATTGAAAGTGGATATTAACGGCAAACTAACAACTCAACTTTATGACACACTGATGATTTCAGCTTCTCCATCGTCAACTTCCCATATTTATGTTGCAATATTCCATTATCACCTGCATATGGTGTTTATATCTCTTAACTGATTCGATACGCAAGAGCTTGTTCTGCGTATGGTCAGTTTTTTAATCGAATCAAGCTACTGACAAACAAGTTGATGGTACAGGGATTACAACAGTCTCGTTTAAAGTCAGCATTTAGCCAATTCTATGGTCGTTATAACGATCTAGTTTGCCAATAGAACTTATCATTGGGTCAAATGCTGTCTGACATGTTTCATACTGATTGTTAGGGCGTTCGTGGCACACCGATTTTAACTACGGATAACACCATTTACCTGATCAAGATATAGGGCTCACGGCGGGTGTGACCGGTCGACATGGGATGCTTACTTCTAGGCACTTGATCCCACCTCTGGTGTGTCCAGGGGTCTGTGTTTGCCCAACTATCTATTTTGTATTGCTTGTGGGATTTATGAGATTAATCACTGTTCATTATCTTCGCCTTTCATGCAGCACAGTTGAAAGTGTCAATGATGCAACTTGGACATGTTTACTCGAAAGCAGAGGCCGTACGAAGCCATTTCTTCAACTCGACCAGCACTGAAGCAACACGTACAGTGTGCTGCCTATACCATGCAGTCTGCATCTGGAGTTCTTCAACCAGAAAATTTATATTACGTATACTACTGTCAACTGGAAGTGGATCAAAACAGGAGATATGAGGTAGATTGTTTGGACATAGCTACCACCAATTACAGGTTGAGAGTTGCCAGCAGCTGATCTAGTGCAGATGCAAGTAGGAATGCTACGGCCGATCCAAACTCTACTGCTTTAGTATGGCATGTGAAAGCTAGTGAGTAGGTACATAATTACAAATTCCTTTTATGAATGAAACGTTCCTAGCAAAATAGACCCTTATCCTATCCAACAATATTTTAAAACGTCATAAAGAAAAAACGCGACGTCATCTTTTTTGCACACTTGTAAGGAAAAATATCATGATTTATTTACCAATCACTAGTTAAATAGCTGTCATCTTTCATTGACTGTAATATCTTAAGGACAATCAATATTGCTCTAATATTTTGAGGGATTGTTCTCTATAGTTCATACTTGAGCATTAAAGGTCCTTTGTGCTCGGAATACTCGAATGTGATTTACGCTGTAGAATTTCCCTATCTTACGCAATCGCAAACAATTTTCGAACAGTCAGATATGTGCTATAGACAAATGATTTATTGGTATAAGATCAAAGGTTAAATTCAGACGATAGAAAAACAACATGTCTGTAGACATTTTATTCTTGGCGATTGAAGATAGACTTGACAGATCATGGGCAACCCAGTGCTGCTATCATACATGATTTCTGATCAAAAGTTGATACGATCGTCAGCCGGAATTTCCATTCATGATTTTATGAAAAGTCAGATACAACAATCTTTGCACTGCATGCGAAGAATTGTTGCACTTACCAGACCTTGTATCAGACATCCGTTTTGGTTTCAAGAATAAGTAAAGATCGATGGAAAGTGAAATCATTCATTATGTTGTACATTTCATGAAATGTGTGTTTTTCTATTACATGGTGTAACTATTGCTATTTGATTATGACATAACAGGTTTTTGCACTTTTAAATTTAAACAAATCACTTGAATTTCACACCTATCAAAACTTTGATAGTGTGTTGATTTTTTTCTGGTAATTCATATAGAATTTTATATAATCATTATGGGAAATCTAATAGAAATCCTGCCACATTGTGTTAATGATCTTGTCACATCGATATGAGGTCAAATGTGTACTACTACATCTATTTTGAGTAATACAGATAACATGTTTACACATTGGGAATATCACAAACTTTTATACATTGCTTTTACTATTAAAACAAATCGCTAAAACGCATCAAAGATGCGTATGGCCGAGTTGCAGTTTGGAAAATTATGCACACTTGTATTTACGAAGTAAAAACATAAACGTATTTAATATAGTTTATAAGTATGAAGCTTTGAATGGCCGCAATAGGTATTTAGTGTGATAATGACCATGAACTTTGAATTCCAAAAGCAACATGAATCTTGAATGTCATCAGGATTTTAAGTCTGATAAACATGCACCAGCAAGTACATGTATAAAAGTTAGAGGCAAGCTCAAATCTACAGTATATAGTGAAAAAGAGACTTTGGCCTTTTGACCTCAAAATAAATAGGAACCTTCCTCTTTCGGATGTGATCAAAATATGGAAGTCTGACAAAGACGAACCAAGTAGTATGAAAGTTAGAGACCGGATAAACTCAAATTTATGACATTTAGTGACAAAGTGACCTTGACCTTTGACCTCAAAATAAATAGGAACCTTCCTCTTTTGGATGTGATCATGTTATGTAAGTTTCACAAAGATGCCCCTAGTAATATGAAAGGTAGAGACCGGACAAGCTCAAATCTATGGCATTTAGTGATAAAGTGACCTTGACCTTTGACCTTTTGACCTACAAATAAATAGTAACCTTCCTCTTTTGGATGTGATCATGTTATGCAAGTCTCACAAAGATGCACCAAAAATTGTAAAGTTAGAGACCGGACAAGCTAATTGTGGACGCCGTCCGCCCGGACGCCCGTCCGACTGGACGCCCATCCTTTGCCAATTTAAAAGCCGAGATTTGCTACGCAACTCGGCTAAAAAACAATTCTCGAACAGTTTTTATCATGCAAATGGTTCTGAAAGACACGAGATACAATCAAAGCGCGATTTTGTTAATCATAACCTTCCTACAAGTCTGGATTCCTGAAAAGGAGAATATAAATTAAAATGTCATTCGACGCTTCATGTGTTCACTTACATATATTTCATTTACAAGAAATACGAGGGCAAGTCAATAAGTAACCTGCCTAACATTTTTCCGGTTGAGACCCACCTCTTTTTTCCCGCTGCAATTGCCCTCTAGTGTGATGCGCTTAGATCAACGGTGTTTAAGTGCCATCGGCCCAGAATTGAAAAAGTCAGGGTCCTTTCCATTGACCCACTCCTCAACTGCCGTCACGACTTCTTCATCAGACCGGAAATGACGTCCACGGATATCCTTTTTCAAGTTTGAGAATAGGAAGAGTCGCTAGGAGCTATGTCAGGTGAATATCCTGAGGTCTGACGCGTTTGGAGTACAAGATTCGCTGCTGTGGAGCATTGCAGACCGGATGTATGCGGAGAACACTGTTCCACGGGTCATTAATGACATGTTTTGATGAGGATGGGTAGTAAGTTCTTTAACTTGCCCCCAGGTCACACAACTTCTTGTTGTTAATCACAGTCTCCTTCAGCACTGAACACTGATATTGCAGAAGCTGGCAATAAAATTCAAAGATGCACCTTCTATGTGGACTTGGATGAATAGCCTGCCAATCAGTAAGACGAACCTCGCCCCAACATTGAGGGCAGACGTAGTTTGGGACACTTGTCAGTGAAGTCACTGCACTTCCAAAGTGTCCTGTCCAGTGGTGACACTTTGTTCATACTATTGAGTTCGACCCCAGTCACCCCACCCACCCGGACAATCTGCGCAGAGGAAGAGATCAAGAGTCAATCAGTTGGTCCGTACCAATTCCTGAAGTTGTGGACTTAGTTTTCTTCACGTTGACTCCGAGTCCTTTGTTTTCTATACCGGTCTTCCAGACATTCAACTTGGCAACACACTCATCAAGGGAGACAGTGAGGATTACAAGGTCATCAGCTCAGAGATGTTCCCATGGTACAAGACCAAAATGCATTAATTTGCCAGTTTGACTATCAATAGATTTAGTCTTCAAATGTTCTGGACCCATACTGAGGTCAGCAACAAGATATTGCCGTTGATTACGACTTTTGAGATATTTCACGAGAGATGATTGCATGAACATTGTGTTTCAACATAAGCTCGGTAATCTTACATAGTTTCCATTTAGGCACACGCTTAAAGTTCTCAAACCACATTATAAAGCTTGTTCTGAATATAACGGGGTTATAGAAAAATAATTTAAGTGATGACAAAGTCTACTACATATTGGGATGTTCGCAAATCAAAAGATTCATTTACTTAATTGTCATTAGAAATGATTGTAACAATGGTCCTTGTTTCTTGATTTCTTTCTTGATAACCCATTCTCATACAATTTACCGATATTTTATATAAGATTAAGCTTGATATTAGTTCATGGATAGCTACAAACTTGTTGAAACTGAACCAGGACAAAACGGGGTTGATCATTTTCTCTTCAATACGTAATGCAGCAAAAATTCAATTACACTACCTTAAAGTTAGAGAAAACAACATATCTGCTGCATTGTGTGTAAAAAACAATCTGGGTATACGGGATAATATATAATAATAATACGATTATAACATGCATGAGAGTTACCCTTTTTCCAACAAGTGATATCACAAGTTTTATCATGAATAAAATGGATGATCCTGAAAAACACGACTGAAGAAGACCGGTAACACGAAATATTTCTAGAAAGTGTTTAGAAGTGGTTTTTTTCTTCAAATTTTACTCCGAAAAAAGAATTTTCGGGACGACATGTCCCTTCTTCAGGACAAACGAAAAGAATTACATAATGTGGACAATATCAACAGAGAATAACAAAACAACAAAAAGTACATATGAATACACTAAACGTGTCAGATCCACAACGTGGATACAAGGTCAAATACACAAAATAATGTAACAACTGAAAATAATCGTTCAAACAAGAACTATCATACTAATACGATTATAACATGCATGAGAGTTATCTTTCTTCCAACAATTGATATCACAAGTTTTACCGTAAGCGCCGAGCATAGGCCTAAATTTTGCAGCCCTTCACCGGCAGTGGTGACGTCTCCATATGAGTGACGGATTCTTGAGGGGGGCGTTAAACAATAACGTAATCAATGAATCTTGAAGAAACTTGGCGGTGCTATTTGAATAGCATGTAAAAATCTGACGTAAACCTCTTCAAATCACAACAGTTGAGAGGGACGCTATGTTAGTTCGAAAACACAATGTTTCATCGTGTTTATCGGATATACATGTATTGAAAAAGAAGATTTAAGAAAGTGCATGAATGTTAATTTTCCTACAGATGTAAATTTCAAACAAGTGGAAAAAATTGTTTGACAAAGTTAGTATCACTGGTGACTCTTCTACGCATTGTGTGTATAAGATGGTTGACAAACCCACCATGCCATACTCTTAGGGAAGGTGATGAAAGTTTAGTACTCGTAGTTGTCGATCTTCGTTGCATTTTATCAAGTCGTCTTTGAAGTCATACTATAGTTGTTCGATGAGGTTTAAATGGGGACTAAGGGCTAGCCATGGTATGCCTGTAATGTTGTTTCATTGTAGTAAGTCTGCAGTACCTTTAATTGTCCTGCGAAAGTGTGTTAAAGTTGTCTCCCTACCCACCGAAAACTTAATACAGATTTTTTCCTGTATTCTGTGGTACATGCATGAAGGAAGGTGTTCACGATATGAAGTTTTTGGAATTTCAAGATGACGTTTTTTTTAACTTAAGAAAAACCCTTGACGCGCGAGGGAAGGAGTTTGCATCTCAAGGGATTTGAGTATCGGTTAAGTAAGCGGATCCCTTAACGCAACATGACGTCCATTGGGATAACAAACTACTTGGATCATAACTGCAAACTTTTTGGATTCTGATCTCTGCTAGTTGAAATTTGGCATTTCCGATGAAAAAGCATCTATAGAATTTCGTGGTCGCACATAAGAATTTCAAATCAAGATATGGGGTTCACGGCGGGCGTGACCGTCCGACAGAGGATGCTTACTCCTCCTGCACGCTTAAGAAGTGTTCACTCATATGGAGACATTTTGGAATTTTTGAGAATTAACGTTTGATTTTCACCATTACTGAGAATTAACATTTGATTTTCACCATTACTGCCATGTATCTCTGTAAGGGATTTTTGCGAAGTTATTCAATCCATTATAGGTACAGAAACTCATATTTATTCGTCACATTAACTGGGATATGAACTATGTTTAAAACACAAGCGTGTTTTTAAGTAATTTCGTCTTTTGAAATGGAACCTGGAGTATATTGATTGATTGATTGATGTTTTCCGCCACACACAACATTTTTCAGTTATTTGGTGGCGCCCAGTTTTTATTGGTGGTAAGAGCACCCAGATACAATGTACCTGGGAAGAGACCACCGACCTTCCGCAAGTAAACTGGGAAACTTTCTCACTTACCAGCGCGAGCAGGATTCGAACCCGCGCCGACCAGAGGTGAGAGGCCGTGTGATTTTGAGCGCAATGCTCTAACCACTCGGCCACGGAGGCCCCTTAAACCTGGAGTATAAGTTGGATTACTAAATGTAGAGTTAAAGACAAGTTCGTGTCAAATATAGTAGTAATAAATAATGCGCGTTAGAAAGACAATGCTGTTGGAGGCTTTGTCAGTTGAAAGAAATACACATTTCTCATGTTACCTATCAAATTTTTTCATCACTTCTGCTTTACTAAATGAAGAATGAATGGTACGCATTTTGTTTTAACGTGTCTTATACAAGATTGTAATGTTCCTCTTCTACGTAGAGAGATGAAATTCTGTAGCTATTTGAAAAATCAGGGCTTTCTGAATATCAGACAATTAAATTCAATTTCAAAATGAGTGACTTCAACTATGTCTACATAACCAGCGATGACATGTCCAGTTGGACTAGATACATACAGGCAGAATTTATTCAAAAGCTTCTACATGTTTACACGAGAAGATAAAAAATGTCTTGTGGCCTCCAACTCGACATTTAGATATTATAATATCGATTTGTCTATCAACAATAATTATTTTCATTCATATGTTGATTCGATATATCACAGTAAACTCAAATAAAAGACACCATGGAGTCTTCCACATCTGTGTCGTACTTATATATTTTAATGAAAGTTAATATTAACAGCAAACTAACACCTTAACTTTATGACAAACAGATGATTTCAGCTTCTCCATCATCATCTTCCCATATTTATGTAGCAATATTCCATTATCACCTGCATATATTGTTCATATCTCAACTGATTAGATACACAAGAACTTGGTCTGCGTATGATCAGTTTTTAAATCGAGACATGCAGGCTACTAATAAACACGTTTATGTTACAGAGGGTCTCAACAGTCTCGTTTAAAGTAAGCATTTCGTAATTTCTATGGTCGTTATAACGATCTAGTATGCCAATACAATCTATCATTGGGACAAATGCTGTCTGACGTGTTTCATACCAATTGTTAGGCCATTCTTGGCACATTGATTCTGACTACCGATTACTCCGTTTACCTGATCAAGATAGAGGGCTCACCGACCATTCGACAGGGGGTGCTTACTCCTTCTAGGCACCTGATTCCACCTCTGGAATATCCAGGGGTCCGTGTTTGCCCAACTCTTTGTTTTGTATTTCCTTATAGGAGTTATGAGAGTGATCACTGTTCGTTATTTTCACCTTTTCATAAATAAGAACACGTAGGAGGATTTTATATAAGAATTTCTATATCTAGGCACTGCATAGTTTGTTTGGAATTGAAACGTTTGGATGTAATAATAGAGATATATACGTATGAAACATAGGGAGCTTGAAATATGATGGAATACATCGTATGCGTACACTGAAAAGAGTGAAGATGGGTGTCATTCGTAACCTCACGTTGTTGAATCCTTCTCCAAATACGAGGGCTAGTCAATAAGTAACCAGCCTATTCCATTTCCGATTGACCGTCTCGGTCACGATTTTCATGCTTTGTTTCAATACATGTTTTATGCCAGGGTACGAAATTACACGCGTATCGAGTCATTCTTTGATAAGATATTGAATGTTAAACATGGCTAGTGATAGAAAGGCATGCTTTTCATCTAATGTTGATTTCCATGCTATAATTCGGTACTTAAAAGGTAAAACAGGCAAGGAAATACACGGCGAGTTATCCGATGTTGATGGGTCTTCTGCACCATCTTATGCTTAGGTTAAATTTTAGGTGGGGAATACAAATACGCGGTAGAATGTCTTTAGAAGATGAAGCCAGGTCTGGACGCCCACTGGATGCCACCGATGAAGAAAGTTCGGGATATGGTATACTCTGATAGGTGAATTCAGGTGGAAGAAATAGCGCAGGCATTAGGTATTTCACATGGTAGCGTTTCAATAATCTTAGTTGATCGTTTAGGTATGTACAAGCTAACAGCCCGTTAGGTCCCCAAATCCATTAGCGATGAGCAAACGGCAATCAGAGCATAGTATGCAGCGCCTTGTTGAAGCGTTTTAGGTCAAAAGATGATTTTCATTTGCGTCTGGTGACTGTAGATGAGACTTTGGTTCATTATTATGAGCCAGCGAATAAAGCTCAGTGGGTAAGGCCTGGGTCCCCGAGGCCAAAAAAGTTAAAGACGCAACCATCTGCTGACAAGGTGATGACCACAGTATTTTTGGGACACGAAAAGCGTTATTATGTTGGACTTTTTATCCAAGAGAAGTACAATAACTGGAGTGTAAGAATTGATAACGCGTCAGACCTCAGGATAGTAACCAGATGTATCTGCGGAACTAGACCGAAGGACAAAGCCTCTTTTGACTCCTTCCTGGCCAAGCTGGGATCGAGGATATCACCTGTGCTGGAGACCCGACATTTACAACATGCACATCATCTATCAGCGACGTCTGGTACCTAAAAATCGCAGAGGTCGGGTCAGGAATAGGAGGACATGGTTGGAATATATGTCTAAAGATCTTAAAGCATGCAACATGTCCGGCGTCAAACCACACGACAGAAATGTCAAGAGAGTGGGGGTAAAATAGAGCCAACTAGTACTGTTGTTTACCCAAGCAACCGGGACTACTGCAGCAGGATAAAAACCGAAACTGGATAGGGAAATCTCCTTTCTGGAATTGGGCTTCCATAAATTGCGTCTCAAAATGTTTTACTGATGAACAAGAGAAGATACCGACCAGTAATCTGTATCTATGGTTACACTGCATATCCCAATTTTGGTGATGTCTCAGTGGTTGAGAGAGCGCAGATCTTGGTAGCGTAATTCGAGGGATGACTTGAAATCCTTGATCGAGTCACATAACACAGTTGGATCACTGCGATGGTTCCAGTTAATGGTGGTCCTTATAAAGAAGGAATTTTTGTACTGATCAGTCCTGCTGGTTCTTACACTGAATCCCCTGTTGTGGCCGGCGGAACGTTCTACAATGTTTGTAAAATGTGTGTCTGAATATGATTTGGCACGAATAGTTATATCTGCCTTACGAAATGTGCAGTATTTTGAGGCGGTATGGCTGTAACCAACCCTTCAACAACTCTGTAATAATATGCAAGTCTGATGTTGCGGCGCCTGTCCTAAAGAGGTAATAGTTCAGGGTCGTTTAGCATTGTTGTGATACAGTCTGCGTCCTTGGTGGTATAGCCTTCGGATATGAATCTGGGAACGCGGCGTTGTACTCGCTCAATGGTGTTTATGTCCTTGATGTAGCACGGCTCCCGTACAACTGAGCCGTATTCTAGGATTGGTCTGATGAGCGACAAGTATGCGGTGTGTCTGCTTGGTTTGGGTCAACTGCAAAAGTTCCTACGCAAGAAGCCTAGGGTTGAATTGACTTTCTTGGTGATGTTACCGATATGAATTCCCCGCTGTGAGGTTCTTTGAGATTGTAATTCCGAGGTATAGAAGACTGTTGCTGGAGTATGGCATTGTCAATATCATAAAAGTGTTGGCTCTTTCCCCAGATACTGAGGATATAGCATTAAACTCCATGCCCCATTATTCCCGGTTTTGTAAGACGTTGTGGTTTTGCCGAGACTTAATTTGGCAGTAGAGCAAACAGTCTTGTCTGAGAGCATACATGTGCTGGAAGGTCATTATGTGTCACAAGAATAGGATGGGGCCGAGGACGGTCCCCCAGAGTCCATTGAAATCCAATAAAATATCCAAATATGAAGCAGATATGGAAGACTCTGTGGTGTCTTTCATTTCGAGTGAACTGGGATATATCAAATCGACATGTGAATGAAAATAAGAGTATTGCCAATAGATAAAATATTGTCGATGTATCTAAATGTTAAGTTGAAGGCAATAGCAAGAGCAAGAGATTTTTTTCTTCTCATGTAGAAGCTTTGAATAAATTCTGCTGCCTTAGAGTACAAAAACAGGTCAGCTAATTATGGAGCACAATCATGGAAATTCAAATAGACTGTTGGAAGACCCAATCACCAAACTTAAGACTTCACAAATATTGTCAATGAGGAACTCGATCATCTTCTCAACTTCAATGAACTTGTGGTGTTTCACAAAGTAATTTTATGGATGAGCAATATAGATGATATTTCAGACTTTACTTTTGTTGCATGACAATACACATTAACCTAGTCTATGAATAATGTCGATCTGCATCTTGAGAGAGATGTTTCATTTAAAACAGACTCAAATGTTTTTCCTTTTTTATTAAAACAAATTTAAACACAGAGAGCACATGAACAATGTCTATAACTGGATTCTGTGTAAATTTGGTAGGTTTGTGATGGGGTAACAGAAAATATTGGAGACACATCACCGAATGTTATTTACAAAAACTCCTTGTTGACATGTCAAAAGCCGTTCATGATGTAAATCTGGATTATAGAAAGTATGAATACCAACTTAATTGATTTTATAAAAAGAAAATGTTTTTGTATTTAGTAAATAGCATTAATATTTTTGACATGTCAAAGTTTTCCCATATTACATAAAAGTTAAAATCATCACCATATATCAAGGTAAGGGTCAACTGGGAAAACAACTTTATACAGTTATTCCATGTACAAATCAAAAAAGTATGCACAATTTTGTTTTCTTCACATCTGAAAAAATTAATTTAAAGTAACTCTCATTACTTAATTTTGTACATCTCAAGTTGACTTCAAGCCATTATATTTTTCAATTCAATTCTGCAAGACCTCTTTACCACGTTTTAAATAGCTTTAGTCAGTTCATGGTAGCATTCCTACTATTATTCCCTATATGATCATCATAGGTCAGTGGAATATTCAGACATAAAAGTTTCATTTCTTTTAATTTGAACATAGTATTAATCTATCATTAAAATGGAATGTGTGAACAGAAAAAAAAGCATTATATTTCATGTAGATATTAGTATTGATGTATCTTTAACATTTTGTAAATTAATAACATTTGTGTTATTAGAAATCACTTATAAAATATGATGCTAACAGTGATAATATATACGTTACTGATATCGAATGAAAATTTTGTTTTGATTCTATGACCGTTGGTTTTGAACATAAAATTCAAATACACAAGAAAAACTTGCTAATGCACAGCTTCACCTCTTTTGGGATTCTTCATCACAGTTAATTAAATTACATACACATAACTATATGAATTGCATTACTATTCTCTATAAAAAAAATTCTAAGAAAATCAAAAAAATATCAAATCCGACTCTTGGATGTTCTGAAATATCACCCTCTCCTGCTCAACTGGATTAACATTAGAATAATATACTCACACTAAAACTTTCCACTGGCTCTCCAAGTTTACTTTATCACACGATTTAATAACTTCAGTTATGTTTGTGCATGCACAATGACAGCAGAGAGTTCTCTAGTTACATCTGAATATACATTTCCATCGCATAGGCTACGTAACAACACTCTTCTGCTGTTATTTGATCAAATGTTGATTTTTTTGTGAGTACATTTTTTTTAAAGTGTTCAACTTCAATGGGCATGAGGTTCCATGTGCAATGCTCTTATCTCAGTCTTGGTATGGATCAATCAATTCCAAACAGAACTTCATAATCTTTCTAATCTAAAAATGGTGCATTAGCAGTTTTCCTAGAATTCAGAATATGGACAAACAAAAATTTAACCTTTCATAAAGTATTCTGATAATATGTTGGAACATAGATTTGTGCACTAAAAGTTTTACCTTTTACATGTCAAACGTGAGCAAAAATTAAATCTGTCAGAATATGAATGAGACTTCAAAATGTACAAGATAAACATTTTTACATGCAATATGGTGGGGTGAGGCTAATCAGGACACTATCACAGTGAAAATGCATGTACTGGGGGGAATACCATTCTAATTCATGAAATTATTACTAAAGGTGATTCATATAAATATATAAAATATACATTTCCTACACACAAACATTTCTTCTGCTGATTTTCCAGTCTACAAACCTTTTCTGATGATTAAATCTCATCATACATACGTGTGTGTATATATATGTATATACATATCTATATCTACATTGAAAAATAACAAGCAAAACATCAATATATCATTAAAAAACAACAACTATGTAATGAAAAAAATAGCACTTGTTTCATATCAACAACACAAAAAAATATCTGCCACAGTTCTCTTAACATTAATAAAAATAACTTAATAATCAATTCAAAAAGTATCTATATTCTAAATATGCTAATTCCATCCATGTTGGAAAAGAAAAACAGTCATATGAAATTCCTTAAAAATATGTAAATAAATATTGCTTCTGCATTCTTTCTGCTGTGTTGTGTTTATTTGAAAACAATTCACTCTTAGAATGCATACTTCTTCATCCTATAAAAATATGTGTAGAGCCTTTTCTTATTTTATAATATAGAATCACATATTTTAGGGTTAATGGTAGCATTTTTGTTTAATGATAAAAGAAAAACAATCATTACGAAACATATATACTAAAAGTATCTAAATTATTACACAGAGTATCAAAAGCAAAGCTTTATTAACTACACACTGTACCTGTGCAATTTCATAAAAGATTCACCAAAAATCCAGCAATAATATCAACAAGAAAGAATACCCATTCTGGCTCAATATTACTGTATACTGGTAAAATTTGCCCTCATCCCAAAAAAGGAATAAATGGTTTGCGGTGAATTCAACCTGGATAAAGTCACCTGAAGGAAAATTTCTCAGTATGCAGTATTCTCTGAAGAAGAGTCAAGCTTGAAACATCATTACAGAATCGAAAACATGATTTTTCTACCCTTCAGATATTTTTTGCATTCTCCATGCAGAATTCTAAGCCAGAAATGGGACCCCAATATTGCACAATAAATCACAGAATAAACTGAAACAAAAAAGTTGTCATTATGCTGCAATGAATTAATGCACAGACCATTATTCTTTCAATGATAAATCTTTAATACTTTACATCAAAATATCAATCAAACACTCAATAATTGAAGACTAGAAAATGACATTTTTCTGTAACAAATGAATCGTGTGAAAAATGTACATATGCGAGTCTTTTCCCCCAAAAAGAAAAGAAAATTCTTTAAAGAGATCAAATATAATCAGTTTTACAGAAACAATACAAATACAACCATTAAATAAACAATTCATTCTCTGTTTTGTACAGCCCTTGTTCCCAAGTTCTGTAATATCAATGTGCACTAGCAATAACATTTGCAAAAGGTCAATAAATCACTCGATATCACACTCCATTACTTTGCAATCATGTTTAGTTACTGATCATTTTTCTAGGCGATGCCTTCATTGCTGGTGAGAGTATTGTATTAGATTATAGAAAAAAATCTAAATGAAGTCAAGATACCAAGTCTTCATTGTCTTGTTTTCACTGGAATATTTTGATGGCACAACAATTTCAGTTTAAAAATGTAAAAGAAATAGCACTTTCATGTAATAAATATCTAAATAGATGTACTTATTTCCACAGGGCCAAAACTCCATGGATTGAAGAATTCCATTTTGTCCATGGATAAAAATTTCCACTAATTTGTACACAGCATGAAACCTGACAACTGCATCCCCAGATGCTTAAATTTCCACACATTCTACTGGTGATTGTTAATGTGTTTATCTAAGTTCATTGTTTTCATTGTACAGTTTATTTCTTCGTCCAGAGCCAAAGACTTTGGTGTGTAACATGCTCTAAGTAATTGATCACTGTTTGACACGTGTCATTTAAAAGGCCATATGACAAAGAAATCATGAGTGACATATATAAGTAAGCAGATATAGGGTGCATACTTATAAAAGTACTATATTCTATATTTTGATTTGTCATCAGTATGATGATAGAATTCACTGCGTCTGATCGATCGTCAATTCACTACATGCATAATTTTTTCAATATAAAATGAACTCAAAAGTATGCTGATACAAAATCCTTGGACTGCACAATTAGTGTAAATTTGTACCAAGTGGAAAAAACTACATATACAATATGGATAAAACAAATGAATGATAAATTCAGAAAGAAATGAGACAATGGTTATGAGCACTACCAATAATTCAATTGTGCAATTTACGTGAATGCTTAAAAATCACAGTGAAGCCATAAATATAGGCTTGAAACAGTGTTGCGTAAAATGAATAGTCTTGCATAACAAAAGTGCAATAATCATAAAACATGGCTTAAAGTTACATACATTGAAAAAGCAAAATGTCTAAAAAAAATTCTCCTGCAAGTCCAACACCTTCTGCCATGTTCTTGTTTTCCTATGCATCTTTCTGCATTCAGTCAAACACTTTAATTCAGGATCATATCCTCGGAATATCTGTTTCCGCGAACTCTCTTGTGCATCATTATTCTGTCTGCCGTGGCTTGCCTTTTGTCGCAATCCATGTAGTCCATGCGGTAATCCCTATCATGGGGAGTGTTAAACTCTGAAGTCTCTGTCATTGTGACCTGTTAATGTACATACACATCTTTAAAACAGCTGTATGGCACTTTCATTGTGATACTAATAATGCAGACCTGACAAATACAGAGGGTCTTAACTAAACTGTCAAAGGTCCTAAAGGCAAGATGAAGAATATTCCTCCACAAATTACTTTAAAAAAGTACTGAAACGTGGAATATCGAGGCAAGATGGGAAATATTCCTTCAACAAATTACCTCAGAAAAGTACTGCACAGTTGGGTATCCCCTTGCTACAGTAAAACGTGTTTATAATGAACACGCTTATAATAAATTCATGCTTATTGCTAAGTGATATCTATTCACCTACAAGAGGAAAATAATGAAAATTTCATTGGATATAACAAAGTTCAGTTATAACAAACTGATTCTTGTTGGCCCTGGAGATTTGCTATAACCGTGTTTTACTGTGTGTTGTAAGAAGTAATGAGTCTAATGATACCTTTATTACATGATATCGCAATCAAATCCTTTGTGAGAAATAATAACCAAAATATAATTCATTGCTTTCAACAGTTACATAAAACAATATTGAAATCACTACCTAGAATTGTGCAGAATGATCTACAGATCATAGAAATGCTTTGAATGAAAAATGCAAAGCTCTTAAAGCACACAGATGATTTGAATAAACATTGCATATCATTTAAAAGTACATGTAAACATTGAAAAACTTTGAATTTGTACATTAAAGTGACACTACAGATCATTTTGCACAAAAAATCATGAAATGACAATTTTCCCAGAGCTTTCTCATATTTTGTTGCATAGTTGAATGTATTTAAAGTAAATGCGAAAATAAAACACTTCTAAAGTTTAAAATTTTCCTTTTTTATGGTCCCAATAAGGCAATAAAAAAAAAAAAAAAAAAAAGAAAAGTTTCTTGGGCCAAAAATTAAAAATTTTGATGAGGAAGGCATTTTTTTTTTTACTTGGGTGTAGTATGAGTTATCTTTATTTTTTATGTTTTGACTGTAAAATGAGTTACCTTTTCTTCCTCATGTACATGTTTATATAGAATAAGCAATGGGATTTTTATTTCTATTAAAAATAGCTTCAAATTACTTACTATTAGATTTACACTATTATTTCTAAAGACTTGTACATAGATGAATATGCATTCAATAATCATTTGATTAAAAAAAAACCCTATAATTTTATTAAAACCTTCTGAAAGTTTTACATTTAAATATCTATAATAAATGAGTTACCTCCTTTACACACGTAAACAAAAATAAATCACCAAAAAAATCCTTCCGGTACCTTTTCAATGGATCGGCGGGGCTTGAGAAATTATTCAGTACTTTCTTTTTTTTCGGGCCTAAATAAAATAATGAACACTTTTTGACAGCCCTGTAAAAAATACATTGACACTCCTCCTTTCGGTCTGCAGACACATGCACCCATACAGCAAACAGTGCAGCATATCATTCAGTGAGACAAAGCGTAGTGGATAGACCCCGAATTTTGACAGATCATACGGGAAAAGGGGTTAGAATAGAACGAGATACAACTCATACGGATAAAAATAAAATTTATGTGGGGATAAGTAACCAAGAGCCAAGAGACACACACTTTAAAAGTAAGTGCTATCTTTATCTGAACACGTCATGTGTTAACCAACATAAATTTTATCCTTATCCGAATGAGTTGTATCTTGTTCTATTCTAACATTAAAAAAAACACCATTACATAGTTTGGTCAATAGAGACATGATTGGAAGGGTTTCTGTTAGAATAATGATGTATAATTACTAAATCACAAGAAGCAGGGAATAATTCCATTTTTGAAAAGCAAGTGTGCACTCTTTAAGGGGTATTTAAATAAGTTTCTACACATTCAACATGTTTGATGTCATTCTAAATCACATGATGTAAAATGTCCGGATGATCTTCAAAGCACAGTTGAGAGCAAATTGATGCATTCAAATTGTTATAAATTGTCAGTATCGATATGATTTCTTTTTCTTCCATTTTATTGATACGTTTAAAAAAAAACACTTGAGGATTAAAATGTGGAAAATAAGCCATTGTATCTCTTTAAAATAAATCTTTGGGATAAAAGATCATTTAGATTTCCTCAGATCACACTGTTTCTAAACGGTCATCTGCTAGTGCCCAACAAATTAAATCTAATTTTTGGCCCTGTAAACAAATTCTAATCTACACTACAAGAGTTCAATCCTCAAGATCAGCAGCAACCAGTAGGACACTTGGATTTCCTCTGGGTACTCCATTTTCCTCCCATATCAATGAACCTTTCGCATGAAATCATCATAAAATAAATAAGAGGCCCAATGGGCCACATCGCTCACCTGAGTCACCTTGGCCCATATTTAAAGATTTTCCTACATATTTGCATGTAAAACTTTTAATCCCTTTAGTGGCAACAACCCACCCCTGGGGGGCATGATTTTTTAACAAACTTGAATCTGCACTGTGTCAGGAAGCTTTCATGTAAAGGTAAACATTTCTGGCCCAGTGGTTTTCGAGAAGATTTTTAAAGATTTTCACTACATATTTGTATGTAAAACTTTGAACCCCTATTGTGGCCCAAGCCTATCTCTGGGGGCCGTGATGTTAAGAAACTTGAATCTGCACTATGTCAGGAAGTTTTTAATATGAAATTCAATGTAAACTTCTGTGACCCAATGGTTCTTGAGAGGATTTTTGAAGATTTTCCCTAGATATTTGTATGTAAAACTTTGATCCCCTATTGTGGCCCCATCATACCCCCAGGGGCCATGGTTTTAACAAACTTGAATCTGCATTATATCAGAAAGCTTTCTTGTAAATGTAAACTTTTCTGGTTCAGTGGTTCTTGAGAAGATTTTTAAAGATTTTCCCAACATATTAGCATGTAAAACTTTTATCCCTATTGTGACCCCATCCTACCCCCCGGGCCTAGGGTCATGGTTTTAACCAACTTTAATTTGCACTATGTCAGGAAGCTTTCATATGAATTTCAGCTCAGTAGTTCTTGAGAAAAAGATTTTTAAATGGCCCCACCCTATTTTTGTGATTATCTCTTTCTTGAAGGGCCAAGGATGCTTTGTGCCAAGTTTGGTTGAAGTTGGCCCAGTGGTTCTGGAGAAGAAGATGAAAATGTGAAAGGTTTACAATGACGATGCCAACAACGATGAACAATTCGCTTGGTAACAATTCACCTATATATTCTTATGCCTATCTTAAATCCATATTGACGCCTAGCTATGGAAAGCGAGCTGAGGTAAGGTTAGCAGATAATTTAAATCTTTAGCATAGAAGGATAATTGATTATTTTGCGTCTCCTTGAGAATTTTTCACTCATTGAGACGTCACCAGCTGTAGGTGAAGTACAACAAATTTAGACCTATAGCTTAGCGCTCAGGGCCGTAGCAGTGAGGGTTCTTTATCGTGCCAATGTCTGCCGTGACCTTCGTTTTTAAGGTCATATCCTAAAAACCTGAGATTCTTACTTCTAAATGCCAATTGTTTGGCAAGGGAGCAATCACTACCAATTCTAATATCTTAGGATTGACATGGCCATGGCACGAGTGGGGCTTGAACTCACAACTTCCCGTTTACGAAGCGAACGATCTACCACTGAGCTACCGCGATGACCGGTATATCATAGAAGGAAACTTCCAATCAAATTTTACCTAGTTCAGTGGTTATTCATACGATTTTTAAGCTTCACACCCTATTTTCAATAGATGTTATATAAAAGTAAACAAGAGTACCGCAGAGGGTACATAATACGCCTGTGAAAATGCTTACAAAGGGTCTTTTTCATAAGCCATAATTTGTGGAAATTTGCTTCATTTAGTATCAGGCTGTGATGTACTTTCTTTGTGTAATATGAATAAAGGGTCTTAGCTTAAAACTATGACAGGAGGTAGATAGACAAACAGAGTTCTGTGTGCAAAATATTTCCTCAAATTTGACCAAGTTCAACAACCTCTCAATATTGAAAATGTCAAAGAAAATCAAAAGCCTTGCACTATGCACTTCTTCAAGTTATTTACAAATACCATAGCTTCTAAACTGCAAGAGGAATTGTCAGGGTAAACCATACCCTTTATCTAGTATAATATTTCCTCAAAATAAAGTAAGTTCAACAACCTGTAATTTTCTTATAATTGCAGAAAATCTGAATCCTTGCCATATGCATATCCTCCATACCCATACAAATACTGTGCAAACTAAGGAGGTCCTCACTTGAAAACTGTGGAAGGAAAAACAGACAAATCGTGTACTCTCTATGCAATAATTCCTCAAAACTAAGTTCAATTTTCTCAGAAATTAAAGAAAAACAATGTCCTTGCCACATGCACATCTTCAATACCAATATAAACACTCTGCAAAATAAGAAGGTTCTCACTTGAAAACTGTGGAGGAGTTCACCGAACAAATCATGTACTCTCCATATAATATTTTCTCAAAATGGACAAAGTTCAACAACCTGTATTTTTCTTAAAATTTGAAAAAAATCAAAATCTTTGCCACATTATCTATGCACATCTTCAACATCCTTACAAATATTCTGTAAAACAAGATGGTCCTCACTTGAAAATTGTGGGAGGAGTTAGCCAGACAAATAATGTACCCTCCATATACCATTGTTTTTCAAATAAAGGGGCATAACTCCTGCAAGAGAGGTCAAAATGGATCAAAATTGCAATATGATCTAAAATGATCCACAAAGAAGCTACATTGTATAGCAAGTTTCAACTTGATATGTGACAGAGAAATGAAATTAAAAACAGAAAACCACAAATGGACAGACGTAAAGACATCGCTGTACCATAATAATAATTTCTATCAAAACACAGTTCCCCTTTACCAAAAAATGCTTTGTTCAAAGCTAATGTGAAATTGGCCATTGACTATTTGAGAAGAAGAGAAAAATGTGTGGAGAGGTTAGAGATAGAGAGACTGAATGACAAAAGATCAACTCTAATAACAAAACTTACCAGGCAACTAAAAAAATTCTTAATCTTAGTAAAGCTGGTTAAACAAAAATATTTGACATAAGGCCACATAAAATTGAAATTACGGTTCTCAGGCCCGCGCGCATCTGTTTTGAGGTGCCCGCATTGCAAATTTTATTGCATTTTTAATAAAATAAAAAGTAGGTAATGCGGCGACGTATCCGGAAAAAAAAATTACGCATTCAATTTTTCAAAACTTCCGCATTATTCGGAGCTCCTCCTGTCTCAGTATACGAATAGCTGTATTTAGCAGAGAATACCGAATACCGGAAATCTTCGTTTGTCGTGCGCAATAAAGACTTCCGATGTATAACAACGTGGTTGCAGCATTATTTTGAGAATGTCTATTGTGTCAATAAGTATTCGACAAGGAGCAGTGTTCATTCTACCATGGACAATTATAGAGGGATATTCGGAGGGATGTACCTTCCTAGATCTTTATGAGGGTGTGAAAGCAATGAAGTTCGATTTGGGAAGCTGGACGTTTCCTGAGAAATTAAAAAATGCCGCTGTCTCCGTTAGTGTCGGTAAGAACAAGAACGAATTAGACTCTGCAATCATTACAAATAAAGTATCGTCAACGATACCTGTTTTCGGCCACTTTGTGAGATATACGTGAATACAGTGAATCAGACAGTAACCTGTATAGATTGTCAAAAGCCTAGAGTCATATACAGTGCAAACAAACTGAGTGCACAAGAAAGTGCAATTCTGAAAAGGATTCTTGGGCTCTATCAGTTTTCGTGTGGTTCTGAACTTCAGGAACTAAAACCAGAGGATCCCGTCAGAGCACCTCGTATCAGTGCTCTGTTGGAGAAAGTATTTGTTAAATCGAATTTATCATGCACTTCTCCTGTTGAGGTACCCTATTACAGTTCTGGTGTATTTCCTCCAATTTGCTACCACTGTGGGGCACAAGACACAGATACTGAAGAGGGACAATATCCTATGTGTCCAGATTGTGTGGTTTCTAAGTTACAGCCTCCATTGAAAAGGAAAAATGTTCAGAGCTTGAGAGCAAAAAAGCAGAAAAAATGAAGGGAAAAAACACTATGCAACTTAACTGTAGTACATATGCTTTATTATTTTGACCACACAAGACAATTTGTTAAGATAGCATGTGTTAAATTTGTTTCATATGTATAGTGACGGTACAATAAAGAATTTGCTTGATGTTATATATTTTATGTCAAGTTGGCAAATAAAAAAAAGCCTCCCTCATCTGTTTTGGTACGAATAAAAAGAAAAAAAAAAAGCCTCCCTCCCTCATCTGTTTTTGAGAAAATTGGCCTGAGAACCAGAGAATTAATTTTATGTGGCCTAAATATAATCTGACCTCCATACTGTTGAAGTTTGGAAACCTGCATGTGGTCATCTGGGAATGGACTGGTGGAAGGGAGGCTGTCATGTGGTTATTCTGAAATGCAGCTCTCTCCAAGGACCCACGATTACTGATGTTGAACTGCGGCATCGGGGCTACTCTATCTACAGGTCCACGGCCGGTGGAGTTGAATTGCTTCATGAATTCTCCTGGAGTCTCATGAGTTCCCTAACAAATATACACCATTTATAAACCCAGTAAAACAATAGAATCTCTCTAGTTTGAAGACAGTGAAGTTTAATATGTACTTCAAACTAGAAATATAGTTTCAATTCAAAAATTTAAAAAAAATTCAGGAAGGTATATTGTGGAACTAATAGATTTTGTGAGGGCTCAATTAACCATTTCGTATGTATTCCTTTCTCACTAATTTCAAGCCACAATGAAATATCCAATTTACATGGTGTTTCAATGTACATATGCCTAGACAGAAACCAATATCAGGAAAATAAATCCCAACAAAACTGTGCAATCTTGACAATTCACAAAATTTGGCTCCACAAATTGAAATAATTTCACAGTATTTGTGACCTATTCACATTACCTCTGCTTGTGCGATGGCACAGTATACTTCTTCAAACTGAGCATTCAGCATCCTATCTGCATTGGCCTTCTGCAACACCAGACAAAGGTTGATCAGTTCATTTTCAAGGAATGTGGATCTTTCTGGGGCTCCATGCCACTTGACCATCTCTGAGAAATGTCTGCAAGCCAAAGCCAGCTCATGGGATTTCTTCCTCTGTTGTCTTAATATCTGGAGTGATGAAATATCAGGTGTGTCATTGGATTTAAGGTCTTCACAGACATTTAGGTAGGCCTTTATTTCTCTCTGGTACTCCACAGGAATGTTTTTCGTCTTGCACATTTCTAGAAGGACACTCATCTTTTTTTGCAGGACTTCTAAGGAATCTTTTGGATTGTTATTGGGGTCTTTCCATTTGATGCCATTCTCTGATGGCCACCCCGGTGGTTTCTTGTCTGCAGTCCATATTTGGCTGGAACTGTATGGATTCTGACCAATACAGATTCTGGAGAGTTTAGGCACCAGCTCACGCAATGTGTGTGTCAATATGGTTTTAGTCTGCTCGTCGCTTGTGGCAGAACCAGTTTTCAAGTTGCAGCATGTGCATTTTGGAGTACTCGGAAGACTTTTCCTTTTCCTGCCATTTTGTTTTGTGTGGAATGATGAGGAAATCTGGGTTGTTCTTCCTTCAAAAGCCTAAAAAAAATACAAGATGTAGATTTCTTTAACAATATGTACATCGCAATTTGCACATACATGTACATGTCCAAGGCCAAATACCAAGTCAATATCATGACTAAATTCCTGAATACAACAATATTAACCAGTCAACAAAGGCTCAGCCGAATTTTGCATTCAGAACTTTACATACTTTGTTTCCCAATGACCTTGACCTGATGCAAAAAAGAGCATTGTTAATCTTATTTAATGAGATTTTGCAACATAATTTCAAGTGAATGCATGATCAACATATGCTTGAGTCACAACATGTTCAAAACAGGAGGACCATGTGCAACAATGCTCACCTGAGTCACCTTGCTCATAAGTATTCATGATTTGGGACCCTAATCATTTGATACTTTGTATTTCCATTGAAGCCACACCTTGGATCCAAGTGCCATGATGTAAACATACTTAATAAACCTATAATGCATGACGATGCTTTCATTTGAACAAATGTGAATCCACTTTACCTAAGGATAGTTTGGTCGAAAATGGCAAAGTGGCAATGGAGAAAAAGGTAAAAATTTATACGATGATGATCATAAAATATCACTTGAGTCTATGCTATGGCTCACATGTATGAACTAAAAATGTTTACATATTTATCATTTACTTTTTGCCCAATTCAGATTACTTAGGTCAAAACTCAGGGCTGTGACTGAATTCCTTAGAAATAAGAGGAAAATTGGTCAAAAACGAAAGAAAACACCTCACCCTACCTGGAAAAATATCATTTTCTGTCACTTTAGATCAAACCCAGAGCGTTTCATTTTTTTTTTTTAATTGAGCCAATCAGAGGATTTCCTCTGAAAGGAGGAAAAATCACACCCCTGAAAACTGCTTTTTTCACTCTGCCTATCATGATTTTATAGGAATCAATATGATACATTTTCTTTTGTTTTATTTTTGTGGATAAGATTTCTGTATATCAGGCATGATTTTAGCATTTAAGAAAAAAAGCTGAAAAGAAATAATTAGGGTTGCAAAGGAACCCTCCCAAACTTGTGCAGCACCCCTTACAGCCCGCAGTCTGGGATATATGGTGCAAAATCCTTCATTCTGGGTTTGGACACTTTCAAAATCAAGATTTTTGGGGACATTTTTTTTAAATTTGAGACAAATTGATCTGACTTTTAATACCAATAACTGTAAATACTTATGGGACACTTTGATATTTCATTAAACTCTACACCTCAGAAGAGGGTTTTATTTTTTCTATAGATCCTTTGGTACAGAGAAAATCCTGTTCAAATGTTGATGCTGGTAATTAAAGAAAATCCATATTATTCAAAATTATTGGTCCCTCTGATATGTAGATTTAAATGGAATAACCCCCAAGATGCATGTTTATACCTTTTTTGTCATTATCCTGACCAATTGTTTTCAAATCTGGGAAACTGTCATACATGACACCATACAAATAGGTAATTTCTTAATTCATGACGACTTTCGTAGCCATGCTCAATCAAGGCATTTGTCTATTCTCGCTTAATACCCATTTTTGGACAGCACTCTAATCTTAGCCAATCATATTGCCACTTACATTTCGCAAACTGGAAGCACACCGGTAAATATCAAAAGCAGAACAATATCAATGAAATGTGATTTTGAATCCGGAGTGGAAATAAAAATCAGTCACTATGAAAAGTGGGGGAAAAAAAATCATGCCCGACATTGAAATATATAAATTGTGCATTTTATTGTGGTTTGAAATTCTGGGTTCGGAGAATCCGTGAAATGCACGGAAATTGAAACTCTATGAAATCTAATGGTTTCACAGTAAAATCCTATTTTGGTGTAAGGCCACACACACATGCTTAAATATTCAAAATCAAGATTTTGTGACAATTTCAATACAGATCTGATGTTCAGTTATGTAATAAGGAACCCAAGAATGAAAATTTCTGCAATATTTACATGTAATCGTCTCAGGAAAAGGAAACAAAGGCTGGCTACACGAAAGTTACTCGTGTGTTTGGTCCCTGGACTGTGGCTATGGTGGACAGACACCTGCTGAGAATGGTTCCTTACATGTAAAGTGCCCTGAAAATATCAAGATTTAAATGAGTCTCAGTACTGAATTAGATATGGAAATAAGTAAATGCATCATCTTGTTATAGAACATAATTTTTTTCAGTCATTGAACATGGCATCCTGTTTTCCACTTTAGATAACTAAAAAATAAAGATTGGGTTTTAACTTCATACCATATACAATCTGACATCTAACAAAATAAAGTCACAAATATAAAGAAACCACATTCTTCAAAAATATTAGATATTAACTTGATTTTAAAAAAAAACAACAACAAAAAACCACCCTGATTTACATTAGGATCAAAGTGTGAATACAGATGGATTATAATGAGAGTTGTTGAAAATATTAGGTGACTGTCAACATTTAAGGGATGAATATTGAGGTTATTTGTTATGGGGTGTATAAATGATGGACGAAAGAGTAATTTGTAATTCCTAACTTGTATTTTTATATTTTAATATAAATTTATTAAATAGCAGCCACTAAAATAAGAGCTATCCCTTTTAACACTGACCCAAAATGATAAAGAGTCACCAATAATGAGCTTCAAAATTACAATTTTGAATATCTTTTATTATTATTATTTTTTACATAGTATTGCAACCATATTCAATAATGTTAAAATGAAACACATCACCCAAATTTCTGCAAGTTTTCTCCAAGTACATGTATGTTCATAATTACTTGAACATCTTTAATGACTTATAGGTCTTTAATTATATGCAAGTCATCAATATTAGGTAACTCAACAATAAGAAAACAGTGAAAATTACCCAAAACGAGGTGAAATGATCATTTCTCATGCCTATACTTACATTAATTCTTGAAAGGAAAACAAAACAATAGCTGATTTTTCGAAAGATTCTTTTCATTCCGTGGTGCCCTGAATTCATAGTAGCCATATCTCCGCCTGCAAAATACCGGATAAATGGCATATAGTCTAGATATACTTGGGTTAACGCAATTTAACGGCGCTATTTCACAACATTGCCATTGGTCTTCAAAGAAAACGATATACCAGTCATAAAGTTTACAGAAAACAATTTTACCGGAAGCATGTGATATAATATAAGTCTATATACAATGATTTTTACAAATGTAGTGTAAAATCCAATTAAATTCATAGCAAATTTGCTAAACACAAAAATAAACTTTGTAAGAAAGCCAACTGCAATGCCTACCATTTTTTTTAAAATAACACTTTCAATTTAATGTACAGAAAACAAAACATGATGACCACGAGTTCAATTCAAATATTAGATATTAACGAACCTTATATGTTATACAGTTTCAATATAACTGCAGAGATGTTCTACGGGTTGAATTTCCCAATTTGTTATGTTTATCAAATTCACCATCCGCCATTTGACAGAACAGCGTCAACAAAACGCTTAACCTAATTTCGTCAACGTAGGTAACAAGCTTGGTTTATGGTAAGATATATGCATCATTAAAATCAAAGTACTGAAAAGCGCTAAGCTGACTTCATGAATTCTGATTGTAATGTTAATGAGCAGGAACAACAGGGGGAGAAGTTCATGCATTATTTTTTTAATTTTCGCACAACTAAATGATACATTTTTTGTAAGGAAATAACAAATATGGATGGGAAACAATGCCCTGAAATTTTTCATTATGTTGAAACAAAATTTATATGACGTTGTTAAACACGATGGTCACTATGATAATTTTGGTCCCACCCGGAACCAAATCCCTGCCCTTGGATCATGAAATTTACAATTTTGGTAAAGGACACCTACTCCTTTCAAATGTTTATTAAATGATTGAATATTTATGACAAATATGGTAATTATAGACCTTCAAGCAACCCTTTTGGAAACGGAAAACGTACAAACTTGGGTGGTAACCCCCGTCCTCATTTCATTTTATTATTATTTGGGGGGGGGGGGGGGGTCGTGTATATCATATTTATTGAAGGACATGTACATGTGTGCTTGAGAAAACGGTATTGCCCAGTTAGCCTTCTCCGATGTGAACAATTTGTATTTTTCTTCAATTTCAAGTATAGAAAATTTGTGTCACAAATTACATTGTACCTGATCTGTTTACGTTATCATATTCAATAATAATAATAATAATGAAGTAGTCGGTATATTATTACTATTACAAATATTATAAAAAAAAATATATGGTAGACTATATCTGACAATACTAACTTGATTACAGTTTAAGAATAGAGAATCACTTAAATCACGATCTCAGTATGTTAGAAGCATGGTTGAAAGACTAGATAGTTAGATTTAAGTCGCCAAAAACAAGCGAGAATTTTTTTTTATCAGGGATACCCGAACTTCCCAAAATATTTTCACGTAGCTCAATTTGATAACAGAGTGAGATTGTTTCTATATAAGTAACATACCTTACAAAAGAAAAGTAACAATCTCCATGGGTTTTATTTCTGATAAGCATTTTTGACAAGTGTCGTCTCTCAAACATGGATCACGTAACTACAGTGCGGTGTGGGTTAAGACAACTACATGCATTACATATTTATTTATAATTTTTTTTTTTACAAAAATGGTACGGTGCAAGGTGAAGATAACGAACAGTGATCAATCTCATAACTCCTACAAGCAATACAAAATAGATAGTTGGGCAAACACGGACCCCTGGACACACCAGAGGTGGGATCAGGTGCCTAGGAGGAGTAAGCATCCCCTGTTGACCGGTCACACGGAGATATACCTATAGGTTTTTGAAGAAAGGGAATGATTTGTAGAATTTTTAAAACAAAATTTGAAAGTGACGAATATTTAACATTAATACCAAGAGAGTTAAGAAAAATTTACAAACCATTACCTTCCTGTCGAAGATGGAGTAATATTAAAAGAAATAAACGCTTATATTGTATATTATGCAACTGTAACCAAATTGGAGATGTATTTCATTATGTTCATTGAGGGCTTGGTACGATTTCGAACTGAAAGTTGCAGAGACCGCACAGGGACTGTTCTACAATTGCATGGTGTTCGAACAATCGTACGGATTTAGCCCGACCTCTTTATGACAGTCCGTACAAAAAAAAAATGGCACGTCCGTATGTACTGTAAACATAAACGCCGTAGTCTGTTGACTCTAACCATGTCCGTGGTAAATATCACCCAGGTTTAAGCGTCATGCACAGTTCAACATTTATGGCACTTCACCTAAAGCTGGCGACGTCTCCAGAGGGTGAAAGATTCTGGAATGAGACATAACAATACACAAATGTAAAATGACAAATTGTACATAAAATATTTTTGGAATTATTTCACTTTATTATAAAATATTTTAAAAACGTTTTTGGCATGTAAGGGATTTAATTTTGGGACCATTGGGATGTGAACACGGACCCTTGTGCCACATACGTCAGATGATTTTAAGTAAAGTGATATAATGCTCACTTTGTGAACTGTTAATGTGAATTAGGTGTTTACAAGTAGTTAATAATATTTTTGAATTCATTGTGTAACAAGTTTTTCTTCTTTATTACCATAGACGTCCGAAGACAATAAATTTTGACAAACATGTACTTGCTGTGTAGTTATCTATGCTACGAAAGGTATTAGTGCCACGCTTTTACTGTTTAGTTGTGGGTTTTTTTTTTAATAATTGACACTTTTAATCTGTAAATTTTACAGATTAAAGTGTCAATTTACAGATTAAAGTGTAAAATTTACAGATTAAAGTGTAAATTTTACAGATTAAATTGTAAAATATAAAAAAAATAAATTAATAAAAAGTAAAAACGTGGCACTAATACGCTTTCGTATTATACATTTTATGTAGGTTGTATATTGTTTACCGTCCCACTCGAGAATTTTTCACTCCTATGGAGACGTCACCATTGCCGGTGAAGGGCTGCAAAATTTAGGCCTATGCTCGGCGCTTACAGCCTTTGGACAGGGATAGATCTTTATCGGGCCACACCTGCTGTGACACGGGACCTCGGTTTTTGCGATCTCATCCGAAGGACCGCCCCATTTAGTTGCCTCTTACGACAAGAAAGGGGTGCTGAGGACCTATTCTAACCCAGATCCCCATGGGGCTACTTGCTGCGTGTTATACGTGCTACATTAACAAACAATATCACACTGTGAAACGCCTACTAAGATTTTCAATATTTCGCTTTACAATGATGGATGGTATGACCCACACTGCGTTGAACCAAATCTGATAAACCTTTAAAACATCAAAATATTTCTATGAGAACACGACGGCATTCGACAATGACCAAATTTTCTAAGCAGCAAGCAGTTTACCCGTGATCTTTCGATAAAGAACGTATTAAGTAATGGGTTTCATGACGATATTGAAACTGCTCAGTGATCTGGTAAACACGGGGTCAGTAAAAGTTTAAGATACAAGATAAACAAATATATAAAAATGTAGTAACGTAAAATTTAGTGGTTATTGTGAATCGGTCGCTAGCAGTGTGTAGAAATTTCATGAACATTCTAGGAAATTAAATGTTCACCATGGAAGCACCGAGATGGATCATGCTGTGGTTCCTCACGGTTCATGTATGTCAGACAGACGGACAAAATGCTGCAAATACGAAACCCCATATCTTTTTCATTGCTGTTGACGACATGGGTAAGGAAAATAACATCAGCCTCGACAGACAAGTATTTGGTCAATATATCAATTATTTCCATTTGTAGCATTATCTTTAAACCAAATAATCAATGTGTGGTAAACGGATATAAGGACCCCACATTTTTCAGGAAATAATGACATTGGCTATAACAACCCTGAAGTTCAGACTCCGAATATTGATGCTTTGGCGAAAGCCGGGGTGATACTGGAATCCAACTACGTCTACCCAGTCTGCACTCCGTGAGTACAAATAGCACTATATCATATGTAACAACTATCTCTACACTCCGTGAGTACAAATAGCACTATATCATATGTAACAACTATCTCTACACTCCGTGAGTACAAATAACACTATATCACGTGTAACAACTATCTCTACACTCCGTGAGTACAAATAACACTACATCACATGTAACAACTATCTCTACACTCCGTGAGTACAAATAACACTACATCACATGTAACAACTATCTCTACACTCCGTGAGTACAAATAATACTACATCACATGTAACAACTATGTCTACACAGTCTACACTCCGTGAGTACAAATAACACTATATCACATGTAACAACTATCTCTACACTCCGTGAGTACAAATAACACTATATCACGTGTAACAACTATCTCTACACTCCGTGAGTACAAATAACTCTATATCACATGTAAGAACTACCTCTACACTCCGTGAGTACAAATAGCACTACATCACATGTAACAACTATCTCTACACAGTCTACACTCCGTGAGTGCAAATAACTCTATATCACATGTAACAACTATCTCTACACTCCGTGAGTACAAATAACACTATATCACGTGTAACAACTATCTCTACACTCCGTGAGTACAAATAACACTATATCACATGTAACAACTATCTCTACACTCCGTGAGTACAAATAACTCTATATCACATGTAAGAACTACCTCTACACTCCGTGAGTACAAATAGCACTACATCACATGTAACAACTATCTCTACACTCCGTGAGTACAAATAACACTGTATCACATGTAACAACTATCTCTACACAGTCTACACTCCGTGAGTGCAAATAACTCTATATCACATGTAACAACTATTTCTACACTCCGTGAGTACAAATAGCACTACATCACATGTAACAACTATCTCTACACTCCGTGAGTACAAATAACACTACATCACATGTAACAACTATCTCTACACTCCATGAGTACAAATAGCACTACATCACATGTAACAACTATCTCTACACTCCGTGAGTACAAATAACACTACATCACATGTAAAAACTATCTCTACACTCCGTGAGTACAAATAATACTACATCACATGTAACAACTATCTCTACACTCCGTGAGTACAAATAACACTATATCACATGTAACAACTATCTCTACACTCCGTGAGTACAAATAACACTATATCACATGTAACAACTATCTCTACACTCCGTGAGTACAAATAACTCTATATCACATGTAACAACTATCTCTACACTCCGTGAGTACAAATAACTCTATATCACATGTAACAACTATCTCTACACTCCGTGAGTACAAATAACACTACATCACATAACAACTATCTCTACACAGTCTACACTCCGTGAGTACAAATAACACTATATCACATGTAACAACTATCTCTACACTCCGTGAGTACAAATAACACTATATCACATGTAACAACTATCTCTACACTCCGTGAGTACAAATAGCACTACATCACATGTAACAACTATCTCTACACTCCGTGAGTACAAATAACTCTATATCACATGTAACAACTATCTCTACACAGTCTACACTCCGTGAGTACAAATAACTCTATATCACATGTAACAACTATCTCTACACTCCGTGAGTACAAATAACTCTATATCACATGTAACAACTATCTCTACACTCCGTGAGTACAAATAACACTATATCACATGTAACAAATATCTCTACACTCCGTGAGTACAAATAACACTATATCACATGTAACAACTATCTCTACACTCCGTGAGTACAAATAACACTACATCACATGTAACAACTATCTCTACACTCCGTGAGTACAAATAATACTACATCACATGTAACAACTATCTCTACACTCCGTGAGTACAAATAACACTATATCACATGTAACAACTATCTCTACACTCCGTGAGTACAAATAACACTATATCACGTGTAACAACTATCTCTACACTCCGTGAGTACAAATAACACTACATCACATAACAACTATCTCTACACAGTCTACACTCCGTGAGTACAAATAATACTACATCACATGTAACAACTATCTCTACACTCCGTGAGTACAAATAACACTACATCACATGTAACAACTATCTCTACACTCCGTGAGTACAAATAATACTACATCACATGTAACAACTATCTCTACACTCCGTGAGTACAAATAACACTACATCACATAACAACTATCTCTACACAGTCTACACTCCGTGAGTACAAATAACACTATATCATATGTAATACCTATCTCTACACTCCGTGAGTACAAATAATACTACATCACATGTAACAACTATCTCTACACTCCGTGACTACAAATAACACTACATCATATGTAACAACTATCTCTACACTCTGTGAGTACAAATAACACTATATCACATGTAACAACTATCTTTACACAGTCTACACTCTGTGAGTACAAATAACACTATATCACATGTAACAACTATCTCTACACAGTCTACATTCCGTGAGTACAAATAACTCTATATCACATGTAACAACTATCTCTACACTCCGTGAGTACAAATAACACTACATCACATGTAACAACTATCTCTACACTCCGTGAGTACAAATAACTCTATATCACATGTAACAACTATCTCTACACTCCGTGAGTACAAATAACACTATATCACATGTAACAACTATCTCTACACTCCGTGAGTACAAATAACTCTATATCACATGTAACAACTATCTCTACACTCCGTGAGTACAAATAACACTACATCACATGTAACAACTATCTCTACACAGTCTACACTCCGTGAGTACAAATAGCACTATATCATATGTAATACCTATCTCTACACTCCGTGAGTACAAATAACACTATATCACATGTAACAACTATCTCTACACTCCATGAGTACAAATAACACTATATCACACGTAACTACTATCTCTACACAGTCTACACTCCGTGAGTACAAATAGCACTACATCACATGTAACAACTATCTCTACACTCCGTGAGTACAAATAACACTACCTCACATGTAACAACTATCTCTACACTCCGTGAGTACAAATAATACTACATCACATGTAACAACTATCTCTACACTCCGTGAGTACAAATAACACTACATCACATGTAACAACTATCTCTACACTCCGTGAGTACAAATAATAATACATCACATGTAACAACTATCTCTACACAGTCTACACTCCATGAGTACAAATAACACTACATCACATGTAACAACTATCTCTACACTCCGTGAGTACAAATAACACTATATCACATGTAACAACTATCTCTACACTCCGTGAGTACAAATAACACTACATCACATGTAACAACTATCTCTACATTCCATGAGTACAAATAATACTATATCATATGTAACAACTATCTCTACACAGTCTACACTCCGTGAGTACAAATAGCACTACATCACATGTAACAACTATCTCTACACTCCGTGAGTACAAATAACACTACATCACATGTAACAACTATCTCTACACTCCGTGAGTACAAATAACACTATATCACATGTAACAACTATCTCTACACTCCGTGAGTACAAATAACACTATATCACATGTAACAACTATCTCTACACTCCGTGAGTACAAATAACACTATATCACATGTAACAACTATCTCTACACTCCGTGAGTACAAATAACTCTATATCACATGTAACAACTATCTCTACACTCCGTGAGTACAAATAATTCTATATCACATGTAACAACTATCTCTACACTCCGTGAGTACAAATAACTCTATATCACATGTAACAACTATCTCTACACTCCGTGAGTACAAATAACACTACATCACATAACAACTATCTCTACACAGTCTACACTCCGTGAGTACAAATAACACTATATCACATGTAACAACTATCTCTACACTCCGTGAGTACAAATAATACTACATCACATGTAACATCTATCTCTACACTCCGTGAGTACAACTAATACTGTATCACATGTAACAACTATCTCTACACTCCGTGAGTACAAATAACACTACATCACATGTAACAACTATCTCTACACAGTCTACACTCTGTGAGTACAAATAACACTACATCACATGTAACAACTATCTCTACACTCCGTGAGTACAAATAACACTACATCACATGTAACAACTATCTCTACACAGTCTACAATCCGTGAGTACAAATAGCACTATATCATATGTAATACCTATCTCTACACTCCGTGAGTACAAATAACACTATATCACATGTAACAACTATCTCTACACTCCATGAGTACAAATAACACTATATCACACGTAACTACTATCTCTACACAGTCTACACTCCGTGAGTACAAATAGCACTACATCACATGTAACAACTATCTCTACACTCCGTGAGTACAAATAACACTACATCACATGTAACAACTATCTCTACACTCCGTGAGTACAAATAATACTACATCACATGTAACAACTATCTCTACACTCCGTGAGTACAAATAACACTACATCACATGTAACAACTATCTCTACACTCCGTGAGTACAAATAATAATACATCACATGTAACAACTATCTCTACACAGTCTACACTCCATGAGTACAAATAACACTACATCACATGTAACAACTATCTCTACACTCCGTGAGTACAAATAACACTACATCACATGTAACAACTATTTCTACACTCCGTGAGTACAAATAACTTTATATCACATGTAACAACTATCTCTACACTCCGTGAGTACAAATAACACTATATCACATGTAACAACTATCTCTACACTCCGTGAGTACAAATAACACTACATCACATGTAACAACTATCTCTACATTCCATGAGTACAAATAATACTATATCATATGTAACAACTATCTCTACACAGTCTACACTCCGTGAGTACAAATAGCACTACATCACATGTAACAACTATCTCTACACTCCGTGAGTACAAATAACACTACATCACATGTAACAACTATCTCTACACTCCGTGAGTACAAATAACACTACATCACATGTAACAACTACCTCTACACTCCGTGAGTACAAATAATACTATATCATATGTAACAACTATCTCTACACAGTCTACACTCCGTGAGTACAAATAGCACTACATCACATGTAACAACTATCTCTACACTCCGTGAGTACAAATAACACTACATCACATGTAACAACTATCTCTACACTCCGTGAGTACAAATAACACTATATCACATGTAACAACTATCTCTACACTCCGTGAGTACAAATAACTCTATATCACATGTAACAACTATCTCTACACTCCGTGAGTACAAATAATACTACATCACATGTAACAACTATCTCTACACTCCGTGAGTACAAATAACACTATATCACATGTAACAACTATCTCTACACTCCGTGAGTACAAATAGCACTACATCACATGTAACAACTATCTCTACACTCCGTGAGTACAAATAACTCTATATCACATGTAACAACTATCTCTACACAGTCTACACTCCGTGAGTACAAATAACTCTATATCACATGTAACAACTATCTCTACACTCCGTGAGTACAAATAACTCTATATCACATGTAACAACTATCTCTACACTCCGTGAGTACAAATAACACTATATCACATGTAACAACTATCTCTACACTCCGTGAGTACAAATAATACTACATCACATGTAACAACTATCTCTACACTCCGTGAGTACAAATAACACTACATCACATAACAACTATCTCTACACAGTCTACACTCCGTGAGTACAAATAACACTATATCATATGTAATACCTATCTCTACACTCCGTGAGTACAAATAATACTACATCACATGTAACAACTATCTCTACACTCCGTGACTACAACTAACACTACATCATATGTAACAACTATCTCTACACTCTGTGAGTACAAATAACACTATATCACATGTAACAACTATCTTTACACAGTCTACACTCTGTGAGTACAAATAACACTATATCACATGTAACAACTATCTCTACACAGTCTACATTCCGTGAGTACAAATAACTCTATATCACATGTAACAACTATCTCTACACTCCGTGAGTACAAATAACACTACATCACATGTAACAACTATCTCTACACTCCGTGAGTACAAATAACACTATATCACATGTAACAACTATCTCTACACTCCATGAGTACAAATAACACTACATCACATGTAACAACTATCTCTACACTCCATGAGTACAAATAACACTACATCACATGTAACAACTATCTCTACACTCCGTGAGTACAAATAACACTACATCACATAACAACTATCTCTACACAGTCTACACTCCATGAGTACAAATAACACTACATCACATGTAACAACTATCTCTACAATCCGTGAGTACAAATAACACTATATTACATGTAACAACTATCTCTACACTCCGTGAGTACAAATAACACTACATCACATGTAACAACTATCTCTACACTCCGTGACTACAAATAACACTACATCACATGTAACAACTATCTCTACACTCCGTGACTACAAATAACACTATATCACATGTAACAACTATCTCTACACTCCGTGAGTACAAATAACACTATATCACATGTAACAACTATCTCTACACAGTTTATCCTCTTTAAAACTAACACTACTACACGTATACATATGACAATCGTAACAAATAGTTTACAATATTCTGCATTTCATTTAAGTGTTGATATGAAGGCCAAATTCTTCTTGTAAACCAGGGTTTCATTAAAAGTCCAAAGTCATTTGCTTGTAAAGAATTATCTGTAAGTTAAACAATATACACTGTATGCTATATTTTTTTTTAGTTCAAGGGCTGCCTTCATGACAGGAAGATATGCCCATAAAATCGGACTTCAAGTGAGTATATACAGTGTAGCATGTTTTATGCACAATATCAAGAAAAGTTCGTCTGCTACTTTTGATGCTCGAAATTTGGAGAGGATATGAGTATCATTATGATGGGAAATATAGCAGCTATTCATCTAGAAAGGGCGATAATATTCGACATTGGATAAAATATCCCATTTTTGCGATTGGACCCAAAGTCTTAGGTTCTTTAACACTTTACATTCTTCCACCACAAACTGTAAACTGATTAGCAAGTACTTTATATGGTTTGAAACATGAATATAGCATTAACATCTTTCTATTTCTAAATATCAACGATTTCATTACATAAACGAATAGGAATTATAGCAGAAATTCAAATATAGGCCATAACATTCGTTTTCACAACTAAATATGGGTAGGTAATGACCTGGAGTACACAATAAGATTCATTCTATTGCTGATGAGAATCGTTCCGTGAAAATTATGTATCGTTCGGTTCCCAACCAAAACTGTTTTCTTTCCAACCGTTTAGCGTTCCACCGCTGTGGTACATAATCAATATATAGGGCTCACGGTGGGTGTGACCGGTCGACAGGGGATGCTTACCCCTCCTAGACGCCTGATGCCACCTCTGGTATATCCAGGGGTCCGTGTTTGCCCAACTCTTTATTTTGTATTGCTTATAAGAATTATGAGATTCATGGCTGTTCGTTATCTTCACCTTTTATGTAGCAATATCTTCGTAGTCTTTGGTGATCAGGTCTTCTAACAGTCTGTTGGAATTTCCATGGGTACAAGTTGTTTATTAGCTGACCTGTTTTTTGTTTTTTTTTTATATTCTTACGATGCCAAATGTATCCATAGCTTCTACACGAGAAGACAAAAAGCTTTTTCCATCAACTCGACATTTAGATACATGCATGAATATCGACGATGTTTTATATATTAAAAATAATCATATAAATCATATGTTGATTCAGTATATCCCGGTGAACTCGAAACAAAAGATGCCACAGCCTTCCACATCTGCTTCTTACTTAGATATTGTATTGAACATGGATGTTAACGGCAAACTAACAACCCAACTGTATGACAAACGGGATGACTTCAGCTTTTCTATCGTTAAAACTTTCCATGTGCATGTAGTAATATCCCATTAGTACCTGCATATGGTGTTTAAGTCTCTCAACCGATTCCATATACAAGAACTTATTCTGGGCATGGTAATTCTATTTTATCGAGGCAGGCTAATAACAAATGAGTTAATGTTATAGAGGTTTCGACAGCCTCGTTTAAAATTAGCATTTTGCAAATTGTATGATCGTTATAACGATCTAATTTACCAATACAACCTGTCCTTGGGTAAAATGTTGTCTGACATGTTTTATACATGTACCAATTGTGGCTGTTCTTTACATATTGATTTTGACTACAGATTGCTCCGTTTACCCGATCGAGATATAGGGCTCATAGCAGGTGTGATCATTCAACAAGGGACGGGGTCCGTGTTTGTCCTACTCTTAATTTTGTATTCTTTATAGTAGTTATGAGATTTATCACTGTTCGTTATCTTCACCTTTTCACGCTTCGGGAAGTGTACAACAAAGTTTATGCAATTGTGTCACATTTTTACATATTCCTTTTTATGGGAAGGTGATACTGTAAACCAACTATTATCCACGTTTGAGAAATATCGGAGAAGTTCGCGAGAACCTCACCGTCGCAAATATATTTTGCCGCGAACCAATACGTTACTCGTTCTCTAATTTGTTTAAAATAGCAGTCGTCGCAAAGCAGTTTATCACTGCTAAATAAAGTCGTCCCAATTCCAAAAAAAAGTTGGTTTACAATGTCGTTTTTCCATAATACTGATAAATTCCATTTGATATACAGTGTACATCCAAAATTACTATATCTTTGGGTATGTTTATATTTCCATGATATCTCTCTAAATTACGGTTTAAATTTGTTGTAATTGATATCGTTATCTGTCTATATATATTGATTTTGACTACGGATTGCTCCGTTTACCCCATCGAGATATAGGGCTCATAGCAGGTGTGATCATTCAACAAGGGACGGGGTCCGTGTTTGCCCTACTCTTAATTTTGTATTCTTTATAGGAGTTATGAGATTGATCACTGTTCGTTATCTTCACCTTTCATTCATAGTCATAGCTCTTTATATGTCATTATCATTTATCAAGGATGGTCCTCTTGTGGAAAGTCAACCTGCCTATATAAACAGTACTTTCAAGACAGTCGCGGAGAAACTCACAACTAACTATGGATATGCTGCACATATGATCGGCAAGTAAGGAATTATCTTTTTCCGGGTACCCCAGTTTTAGATTTTATATACTTTTCCATAAGTTTAAAACCATCACGATGGTAGACATCAGGGTTAGGGATTAGTCCTTATGCAAAATTTAATAATAGTTTGTATATATGCCGGTGTGCTGTTTGATAATTGAATACTTATATTTTAGATAATAATTTCATTATATATATATATATATATATATATATATATATATATATATATATAAAATATCCAACGATGACTAAGTACACATGATCCTCATTTAATTAAAATTACACTTAGCGCTTTTGCCGCGTAGTTCGGCTCTTCAGAGGGGGACATTGTGTATGGTGCACCTACATTCGTGATTCCCCCATAGGGGATTAATATCTCCCAACTACATTTATGCTTTTATTTCAGATGGCATTTAGGATTTTGCAAGGAGGAAGTCACACCAACATATCGAGGGTTTAGCTCCTTCTATGGATTTTATGGCGGCGGCGAAAACTACTACACATACACATCTGGTTGATACAAAAATTATTTTTCAAAATGACGTATCAGTACTTCTACTTGCCAGTCTTAATTAATAATTATTTGATGTAACAATTACTTGATATGTATGTTTGTTTGACAATGTGTTTCTTCAGGAAAGAATAATGTGAAAGACTTTTGGAAAAATCTCACGGCATTTGATCCACAGAACCCTGACTATCCCACAGAGGACGTAGATGGATATTCGACGGTGTGTCAGATTTACTTCATTTGTCACCACCTGTTCACAATTGTTAATCCTAGTTTCACAAATTGTGATACTATATTTATCAGACTTGTAAACCGTAGTTAACAATCGTGAAACCGTATTTATCAGATAAACCATGTTTTGCAATCGCTAATGATTGTTTTCATTGTTAATTATAGTTTACGCTTGTGAAACATAGATTTTCTGTTAACTATGGATTACAGATGTGAAATATAGACACTAAGCGCACGGTACTGGTGTCACTTTACGTTACGCTTATATATAACGTCATAAATTGTGGCAAAATATAATCACGAAAGCAACATTTTGTCGCTAATTTTAAAGAAAACCGCGCAGCATGTCCCAATTTCATTTTATCGTAATATAAAAACTACCGAGAATTATAACACGAATAAGGGCCCATCAAAAAGGAAATTTCCTCTACTTTTACAGGCTGTATTTACTTTTCCCTATTTCCATATATAAATATAGGTAAAACGCCGATAAGTTTAAACATTGAGAAATAAAATCGTAAGAAAACGTACATGTGCAAAAAATTGCTATTTTCTTATAACTTTGTCAGGCATTAAAAATAATTCTTATATCTTCTGAAAGCAGGGAATATATGCTTTTCAAAAACATAAAAAATATTGAATTCATAAGGAAAATAAAAAATATCATATCGAGGAGGAAAATGACCTTGCGAAAAAGCGTTGCGTCATATTTAGACGAAGCCATCCTTCACTTTAAATGCTTTTTTTAATCTAATGGCTTTACTTACTTTATTGATTTTTACATAGTAAAAAAATAGAGAAAATTTCCAAAAATATGATATATAGATCATATATCTTATGACCGTAGTTTCAAAGATTTAGAGGCACTCCTTTTGCGTTGCCCTGTTTTTACGCGCCACCGGTCAAATTGACCGGTACGGTAGAGAAGGGGTTAAAGAATTATCTTAACTTTTCCATATGGTAGTTTAATCATTTGACTTTCAAACAAATCATATCTAAGTCATGATTGTTTAGGCGGCGTGATAATTCTAATGTCCTATCCAGCCTGTCGACATGTATTTTATACACATTGTATTCTCTCATTTTGTATATTGTTCTACTCTCCATTTGCTATTTGGAGAGACGTAAACAGCTGCAGGTGAAGTGCCACAAATTTAGACCTATGCATGGCGCTAAGGGCCGCAGCAGTGAAGATTCTTTATCATTGTTCCATCGTCTACCGTGACTCTGGAACTTCGTATAAAGATTATACCCATAATACCTTTATCTTTCATTGTATATTTCTAATACGATTGATTAAAACAAATCTCAAGATGCACTTCCTTTTGGTGTATAAACGTGAGATTGAATTTTAACAATACCGTAGCCAAAACTGTTAAACAATTTTGGAGAGATCACGGTATATGCCAATGTGCAATGTGTGATGTTGATGAATTGATATAGAATGATAATTCTTTTGTTAACAATTTCTAAATCCTTTCAGTTTGAGTATGTTAAGCGAGCTAAGGAGATTGTGAAGAACCATGACAAATCTCAGCCGCTGTTTATGTATCTGGCTTTCCAAACTCCACACTCCCCATTAATGGTATGTTATGTATGCTAATTACTTCACATGAAGTTACATGCTTAAACGTAGTCTATGAAAAGCACAACAAATTAAAGAAATTTAATTGAAATCATTATGATTTGATATTGTACTGAAAACTAAAAACTAGAGGCAAGTGTGACAAAGTTGAAAAATCTGTGGACTTAAGTCATATTTTCAAAAATCAATTTTATTTACATGAAATTTACAATGTACCTTTACCATTGCTCATCCAATGAAATTTCGCGTCTCTAAACATTTTCGACTAGGTCTTGCACTCTATAGATCTGTAAACAAAGATGGCCAAGCAGGTCTCGTTTTGTGGGTCTCAATGTTTCAAACTATTCAATTACATAATAAATCAGTTATTGACCTTTTGTCGGTCAGTACGATGCTTTAGCTACCCTCAAAGTATATTTGTAAACTATTTACCGGACCAGGAGAGAGAGGCGATTATGGTACTTTTACGGTAGCTAAGCATCGTATCAAGCGAGAAAATGCCAAATGAGAGTATCAATGTGGGAATTCCAAACTCATTTTTGGTCCCATGTTTGAAAGATAAAGTGCTATATTTTCCTTGGAGGCACTTGAAAGTCAATATAACGTTCTCTCTCTCTCCCTCCCCCCCCCCCCCCCCCCCCCAGTTTGTTGGATCTCAGCCAGTCCGAAAACGTCGAATTATTTAATTTCATGGAAATAAAAACAGTACATAGAACTCACAAGATGATCGAATATCTGCCTCGCGCTCCCAATATTTCTGATTACTATATAGCTAAGAATTTGTGATATATAAATATGTATTCAAAAGTATATTACATGTGTTAAAGTTATATACATGAAGAGAGAGAGAGAGAGAGAGAGAGAGAGAGAGAGAGAGAGAGAGAGAGAGAGAGAGAGAACAATTACAATCAAAATACAATACATGCAGATCTAGATGTAACATTGGCTTCCGACAGGAAATATCGACCTGACAAACTTTTCCAATCAATCGATGTCACTCCACGCCGACTTACAATGACGTCCATAATTGTATACACGTGCTATCCATCACCTCTTTCTTTGATTTTAGTGTAGTTTCTATTCTTTAAATAATAGTTTATTCTTGAACTAATGTACATGTACTTGAGTTCAAGGCGTGAATACAACATGTTAAGTAACAAGGTAACATTCTTATATGTCACAATGAATCTAATACAAATTCATACTATGAGTACTTTTCTAGTATAATAAGTTATCAAACGTTTGATTCGAACCAATTGTCATTTTGTCAGAACTCTAAGCGCTACTCTTGGGGGGAAATTCTTGCATCGGAAAGGAGAAAATTACTGTCACCCTCATACCAATTTTATAATTGTATGATGATATCATTAACTCTTTAGGCTCCACAAGAATATAAAGACAAGTATCCTGGCACATGGGCATACACAGAGACAGACGGATCGACGGTTACCACGGATAGATCTACTTTCTATGGTGGGCACATGTACATGTAACATCTCAGCAAGAAAACTCAAATGAAATGTACATTAATAATCTTTTTAGAAGGCATGGTTGGTAATATTCAATATATTTTTCTATATACAAGTGCATTAAACAAATTATGGCCATAAAAATTGTAGATCGTGAGAAACAAATTACCGCCACAAAGTGGTCTGGTTACAATAGCTTGGAGTAAAATTATTTCACTTTGTTCATGGATCTAGAACTTAGCAAATTAAAAGATTTTTTTACGGATCGATACGCATTTAACTGAGAAATTCTGAATAAGGTCAGATTTTGCTATAGGGTATTCTTAAGTAATTCATTTTGTCTCCCAAATAAAACGGAGATCTGAATCGTTATGGCCAATAGATATGTATATATATCCATGTGTTTGTTTTTGTAGCGATGGTGACCGCCCTTGACCAAGCCATCGGGGATCTGCACACTGAACTAGAAAATCAAGGATTGTTGGAAAACGCCATTATCGTTTTCACATCTGACGTACGTTTGCTTTTGTTTTGAATGGCTATACTTGTCGGGAAGAATATAAAAGTAATGACAGTTATCTTAAAGTTAAATCCGCTTCATGTGATGGAAGAAAGTTCTACAGAGGTTATTGTGTTTTTCCATAAAGAAAACAAACATACATAAATACATAATATAAATACACAATCAACAACGGGAAAAATAAAAAACGTAATGTTTAACATTTCTTGTAACGCCGTTTTCTCAATAATATGACATAAATCTCAACAAGCCTGGTTTTGTCGTGGCGGCTCTCACACGCACGCACGCACACACAGCCCTCCATGTAATACCGTATAACGGTTTTTTTTTCCGGGGGTCTAAAATTGGGCGATTTGCTAGCTCAAGGGTATGCTAAAAATTTTACCGGAATAAATTTTGGCGGAGAAGAATGCATATTTGGCGTGTGAAATTTTGGCGGAAAGCTATCTAACCACTAAAATAAGCCAAATTTAGCACCCCGCGGAAAACCCCCGCTATGCGGTATACGCCTGTGTGAAGAGGAATGGATTGAGGTGTATCATCTCATATACTTTCAAAACTGAAAAATATTCCTTATATTTACATTTTAACTGGATTAAAAACACCTCGTGATCTACTTTTTAGCACAGGCACCGGAAGTTTGGATACTACTTACCCCTCCCCATTTTTGATAACAAAAATTGTGGGGATAATTTCTCCGAAATGAGTGAATTCCCTGCCCATCTCATCCCTCTTTCGATTCATGTAATCGTTTCAAGTTTTTTGTAAGCTTTACAGATTTGTCTTCTACCGGTATAATAAAATACACGATCCTCATAGATAATTAACGTAAATATTGTGCATCTTCTACAATTCAGAATGGCGGACTTCCAAGACAGGGAGGGTTTAATAACCCTTACAAGGGCACCAAAGGGACCTACTATGAAGGAGGAATTCGTGTTCCCGGATTTATATACAGCAAGACTTTAATCACACAGTCAGGCTACAGAAGCCAGGAGTAAGTTATTTGATGACCCAATATCATAATTCTTTGTTGTTTTACATCCTTTTGTACATTCGTATGAGACGTCACTAGCTAGAGGTAAAATACGATAAATGTAGACCTATGCTTTCAACTGAATGACCCGTCACTTTCAATTCTAATGTCGAGCAGTGTGGCAAAAGAGCATACGTTACCTTAGGTTGGACGCGGTCAAGGCATGGGTGGGACTCAAAACAGGAGCTCAAGTAACGAACCGAACGCTCTTATCACAGAGCTACCGCGAACAGTTGCAGTGTTACGAGTTATTATCAATAAAAAACTAAGTCCAATAAAAGTCGCCAAATTCTATTTTAACCCCACATAAAACATCTCATATTCAAATTTTGTACATTTTTTCAGATTGTTTCACGCTAGCGATTGGATGCCTACCTTCATTAGTTTGGCTGGAGGAAGTGCAGGTACTTTTTCTATTAAAAAAACAACACTGTTGAATTTTGTAATTACTTTCATGTGTGGTATGTCCAAAGTGAGACTTCTTTTTTTATCATTAAAAACCAGATCTGACTTCTGACAGCGACTTAAGTAGTATTGATGGAGTGGACGAGAGTCAGATGCTACTTAACAATGGGATTTCAGCTAGGTCTAAAGTTGTCATCAACATCAACAATCCGTCACTTTCGTCGAGTATATATGGAGTAATGTATGTGGAAAAGAAATGTGATAATATTTGTGGTTTGTTTTATCAGTCTCACACTGGTGAATTGGTTTTATTGCAAAAATTTTCATTCTGATATATCATTTAATAACTTTTAAAGTGATGACTTACATGTAACAACGATGCTGATTGGATGAAAAATTCGTTTGATTTCTTAATAACAAAAAAAAAAATAAAATAAAAATCGTCCGGAGTTCATCTGCACTAAGTACGCGGGACTACTTTTCTCTGGAATGCGTCTTACCCATTCTAATTCTAGCGCTATTTATAGAACGGGAACTTCCACACAAGCATTGTAAACGGAATGTATTCAACTATCTATTTTGTATTGCTTGTAGGAGTTATGAGATTGATTACTGTTCGTTACCTTCACCTTTCATTCATTTGATGCTACCAAAAATAAACACAACCAAAGATATGAATAAAATACAAATTAATTTAAAGAAACAACACACATACATGTAGAAGTGATGACGTGGCAGAATATTCAACTTGATGACGTAGGACTGATTGGTAGAAGTATACAGATTGTAAACACGAATCGTCTGCTTTACGAGTTCGGTAACAACACTTTTGATCTGGGAGATGTTAATGAAATTAAACTGCGTTATATGGGGCTCAGTTAACAACGGCAATTTAGATGAAAAAGTGTCATACTTTTTACTTGATATTGAAATGGGGCCGAGTCGCATTCCACCGTTACTACGACACAGCCAGTGTTCAACGTCTCTTCGAACGCAGTGTAGCATACATATGTACATCCAATCACCACTTGTTCTCTTCCTTTATATCTAATTCAGCTTTTAATCATTGCACCTTTAATTTGGCGTATAATCCATTTCATTCTGCACAGTAACTCTACCTGACCTGAACGCACAGCCAGTTTTGTTGTTGTTTTCATTGTTACGAATATGTATTCCTACGCGCCATTTCAAAAACGTTAATTCAAGCTTTTTGATGAGAGAAACTATTTGTTTTTCTCTTTTAAATATATTATTAAATGATAAGAAATAAAACTTATAATTCTTTATTTGATGCATGTATCAAACGAAAAATTTGTCTGATAGTTCAAATAAAGAATTATACGTTTCATTTCTTAAGTCAATCGGGATGCATGTAATGGTAAAAAAGGCTGTTGTTTATTTTGTTATCATTGACGTACTATTACAACATAAATGTGTTGGAATAGAAAAGCATGTAAACTCATAACTATTAACAGCAATTCAATATTTAAAAAAAAAATCAGATAGGATACTAATTTTTTTAACCAAAATACGTGCCATTAAAACATTAAGTTGTTCACTGAGTCAACATTGTAGTAAGCAATATGGATCAGAAGTTTGGAAATACGTTCAGGGAGCCATTGGTAGCAGAAACATAGTGTACACGGCCACCAAAGTCAGCAGGAAGAGAACCTTTATGGACCGACTGGAGGACTTGTTGAAACGAAGCAAAACAGGCAGAACCAAACGGGCCATCAGCGACAAGTACCTGTTCAAAATATCGGGTAGGAATTTATCTTCATTAAATATCAACCAAATTTATGGCCACTTTTTTGCAATGGTGCCCGGTCGTGGCAGCCTAGGGGTTACGGCGCTCGCTTCGCTGGGTCCAGCTTTGATTCGTGGTCCCGGGGCCGCCTTAATCTTTTGGACTTTTGACATCTAGGTAGTGACTGTTCCTTAACTAAGTACCCAGAGTTAAAGTGAAAGTTTCTGGTCATTCGGATATGGTCGTAGAAATGGTGGTCCCGTGTTACAATAGGTATTGCTTTGATGCAGATACCACACTGCTACGGTCGTGAGTGTCATTTATAGAAAAGTGAAGATAACGAACAGTGATCAATCTCAACTCCTATAAGTTATACAAAACAGAAAGTTGGGCAAACACGGACCCCTGGGTACACCAGAGGCGGGAGCAGGTGTCTGGGAGGACGCATCCCCTGTCAACCAGTCACACCCACCGTGAGCCCTCTATCTTGATCAGGTAAATGGAGTTGGTCGTAGTCAAAATCAGTGTACCAAGAACGGCCTAATAATCGGCATGAAACACGTCAGACAGCATTTGACCCGTTCATAGGTTGTACTGGCAAACTAGATCGTTATAACGACCATAGAATTTGCGAAATGCTGACTTTAAAAGAGACTGTTGAAACCCTTGTAACATCAACTTGTTTTTCAGTAGCCTGCCTCGATTTGAAAACTGATCATACGAAGAACAAGCTCTTGCGTATCGAATCAGTTGAGAGATGTAAACACTATATGCAGGTGATAATATATATTGCTACACAGATATGGCAAGTTGACAAAGGAGAAGCTGAAATCATACCGTTTGTCATAACGTTGAGCTGTTACATGTAGTTTGCCGTTAATATCAATTTTCAATGAACTACATGTATCTAAGTACGACGCAGATATGGAGGACTATGTAGTGTCTTATTTAGAGTTCACAGGGATATATCGAATCGACATATGAGTGAAAATGGTTATTGTTAACAGATAAAACGTCGTTGATATATCTAAATGTCGAGTTGAAGGCCACATCAAGATATGTCTTCTGATGTAAAAGCTTTGGAATAAATTCTGATTGATAAGAATATAAAAATATATTAGGTAACAAAGAAGCACAATTCATGTCCATTAGAATACCAACAAACTGTATGAAAACTTGATCACCAAAGACTATGAAGATATTGTCAATGAGGAACTCCAGCATATCTTTTTATTTCAACTTCAGAGTACTTGTGCATGGAATATAGATCAAACTTTGTGGCACTTATGAGTGGTTCTTTATCGTGCCAACGCCTACTGTGACACAAGGCCTTTTGTCATATCAGAAAGAAACATTCTACATGTTTGATAAAATCATTAAGCATTTCAAAACTATTTGTTGGTAACAAGTGAGACCACTTGATTGAATAATATAATCCGGCTAAGTGCCCCAATACGTAGATGATCCTGCGATCAAAAACATGTTTACCTGTTAGTTCATTAATAAGTATGTAGTTCACTAACAGAACTTAACAAAAAAGGGGGATGCGACCCCAGTTTATATCTTTTCCGCCCTAAAAAGGAGGTTGAAGTGACCATTTTTTCAAAAAATATTCAGCTACAGGGGAGATACATGTAGGTTGCAACCCCGTAGCCTTTATTGATCCGCCACTGTATTTAATCTTTGTAGCATTATATAATTAATCTTTGTAGTAGTTTCAATTCCCGGTCAAGTATTATAAGGACAAAAGATGGCACTAATTAATTTACTTAATTCGAGTCATATTGTTTATTTAACAGTTAGATAAGAATACCACCAGTACGATATGTCAATGGTTGCAAAAATTAGAACATGAAAGTTTTGTAGTATTTCTAGTTGTACCCAATTCAATAATTTCATCAAACATCTTAAAAAATAGTCTTAAAGCCAGATGGTTTGATACTGATAGTTGGACGATGTTTCATTTTAGATGATGTGACAGAGAGTAACAATTTGTATGGAGACTCAACTCCGGACATTCAAAGCATTCAAGCGGACCTAGAAAAGGAAGTTAGAATTCAAAGGCGAGCAGCGGTCCCTTCTATGTCTCCATACACTTGTAACAGTCCCAACAACGAACTAGACGGATTCTATACTGCTGGGGCTGGGGAAGGGTGGTGCGGATGTACTCAGTAATGGCAGGTTTAATAGATATGGGATATACGGCAGACATTACATAAAATTACTTAATATATACTATGATTCAACATGCACAAAGAATAATCTATTTGGGAAATTTACAATCAAAGGAACTGAATTCTAATGCATTAAAAAAGGTGATCAAACTCATCGCAATTTAGGACAGTCATACAACATGTACGTAGTTTTAAAAGAAAGTCTGTACAATATTACAAGCCTGTAATGAAGATTATAAAATTAATATTCTTACTCTGCTTTTGTAACACTGCATATCATGATGTCAATAAAATGTAAGAAAATGGTATTATTTCTCATCTAGAATAGTCCAATCTGTTAGTGGTATTTTCAAATTTAGGCAATTACAAATCGATCATGTGGTTTCATAGAAGCCCTTGATGGCCTTATGTAAGGAGCATTTTAAAAATAAAATATAGCCGTTCTTCCATTTTATGGTGCCATGGGTCAAAGAGAAGAAGGTGTACACTCGGTAATGCACTCAGATGTACTAATTCATTACATGAATTTGTCGTGTTTAATGACAGAAATATTGATTATCATATCAACATAATTCTTGAGTGGTTATTAATCAAGCTCGTTTTGTTTGCTTACGAAAGATTTTGAAACAAGCCTGCTAGCATTTTAAAATCTTTATTTGATATTCCCACTGAGCCACTTCTTTTGAATTTAGATACACACACCTGCACACCTGCACAACTTCGCTGTCGATGCATCACAGCTAATCACCTAAAACATATATGATCTGTTTTCCACACAAAATGCGCTTTATAAGGTTAATTTAGAAACTATATATTTTTGGATGTTGTTAAAACGCGAAAATTGTTATGAGGAGGTCAGCATTTTGTAAAATAAGGCTTATTATGAACAAGGGAAGCAGACATTTTAGAGAGAGCGAGGAAGTCATCATCAGAATCCATTCTTTCATATTCTTCATACTAATGCATATGTGTTTTAAAACCATTATAACTTATTATATAAATATTTAACAAGCGCCTGTAGATACCACCCTCCTTCCCGGCTTTTGTCATTTTTTGGAACTCCCCCACCTCACCTGATTGTGACAGTATGTTACTTGTTGTTTCACAAGTGCAAAAACATGAATTGATATACATTTGTACTGAACAAGACAAATTGAGAATGTTTGCGTATTAATATGATTTAGTGTAGTTCTGCAACTCTTGATAAGAATGTTTTAAAATTTCCTATGTATATATATTCCCATAAAAAACTTTGAATCCCTATTTTAGCCCCACCATATCCTCAGGGGCCATGATTTGATGAAATATGAATCTACACTACATTGGAATGCTGGCATATTGATATCTTATCATGACCAGTGGTTCTTGAGAAGATAAAAATATATTTTATACATATTCCCATGGAGATTTTTGTTCCATATTATGCTCCGTATTGTGATCTCACAATACCCCCGGTGGTCATGATTTGAACAATCCTATCTCTGTACTATCTGATTATGCTTGCATATTAATATGACTTATGATGACTCTGCTGTTTTCGAGGCTAAGGTTTCCTTATATATCCTCATGTACATCTTTCATCTTCAATTGTAGCCCCATCCTACTCTTAGGGGCAAATATTCATACAAACTTCAATTTTCATTATACATGTATTAGAAAGTTTCTTCATAACATTAATCTTTTTCGGCAATGACCCTCAAAAACTTGAATCCCCTTCACCCAAGGATACCCTATGCTAAGTTTGACTGAAATCGACCCAACTGTGTTGCAGAAGATACGAAATTGTGAAAAGTTTACAACGCCAACACCAATGTCAATAGACAATGGACAGATTTTATCAGAAAAGCTATCTTGGGCTTTTAGCTCAGGTGAGCAATATATATTACATTGGGGAAACACAATTTTTATGAAATAATGTTTGTGGTAAAAAAGACTTTCAGGGAAAATTGACAAAAGAATCCTACTAGGTAATAGTTAAATAAAATTCACAATTTCATAAACAATTATGTGCCTCTTATTGCTAATGTCTTCACCACAAACCAAGAATCCGAATTACCATTACATAGTCCCGGATCTACAGTTTGGCAATCTTTCATCTCTTAACAAGAAACTTCAGGAACTCTTAAGATACTAAAATGTATTGCTTTCTCTATTCACAAAGCGTTTTCAAATATTTGATAAATCCTTCGTTGTCTTTTGGTAAATTTTCAAATATTTTAAAGACAGCTCATATCGCACCTATTTATCAAAATGAGGCATCAGCTGATGATTGAAATGAAAACCAATTTACTGTAATATATATATACAACTGCAAACAACGCTCTTATTGTAAATCTTGACCAAGGTAAAAATTTTATCTATGGCCTTTGATAAAGTCTGACACAAAGGTATTCAATTATTGAGATTCCAATAGTTGCCATGTGATTGCTATGCATACATGACAACGTGTACTTTTATCGGAGGAGTCAATATTCACGCTTTACCGCTCAGATTGACGTTGGCGCGTTTTTTGACGTCGTATAGTGAACGTTATATGCAGATAACTGCCCGGTGGAATGTGAGTGCATTCGTGGTGGTAACGCTATATAATGTGAAGACGGGGTCTACAGTGGCCGCTAAATCATTGAAGGCAACTGAGAGCTCAAATGTACTCTATAAATGTTCTGTAAATGTTGCCGTGCTGTTTGTCCGCCAAAACAATTTAATTTTCAGCAAAACAATGTTCGGTGTCATATAGCGCGACATACAATGGAATATATTCACCAACACAATGATGACAATTACCTTAGCCCCCACACAGTCCCGATGTCTTGCCAATGGAGCGTGTGTGGAACATGTTTGATGTTTTCGATCGCGTTCGAACCCACCAGAGACTGTACCCACTTTGTGTCTGGCACTTCCAGAAGAGTGACAAAACATCTTATGACACAAATAAACCGTGTAATGAATTCTATACAACGATGAATTTGAGCAACAACAAATGCTCGTTATTTAACTAGAAAAATGTCAATGGTTACCACCTTGCAGTCTTGGCATTAATCTGCTATAGTAATGATGACTAACTCTAAATTAACCCCGTTATCCACTGCAATAGATCATTGTAAAACATAAACGAATATGATAAGAATTTCACCGAAAATTGGAGGTTGCGTTTCGTTTGCATGTCAGTATACAGAAAGAGAACTGTTACTGGCTATTGGAGGCAGGAAGAGTGATTATTAAAATGGTGGTGAATTCTTCTACACTAATACTGTTTAAGTCAAGCAGTTATAGCGTGTATAAAAAATCCTAAAACTTTTTAATTACGAAATGGCACATGGCATAGACCCACAATGTCTTTCAGCTATAATGATGTTATACATTCCTCTTCGGAATCCATTTCTACAAGGAAGCATTGGTAGTTTTATTTAAATTTCTCTACAATTTTGGGATTATATGATATATGAATACCTTTATACTTCTACTAATTACATGACCAACATGTACCTACCATAAACGAAATCACTCAAAACTTCATCATTTACAACTATATTCTATTTATAATATATACTATATTAATATGTTATTCTGTTTTGAGTGTGTTAGCGCTATGTCATGGCGGCTTCACCTCTGATTGTTTAACTCGATTTCTTTTTAATTACGAAAGTTCTAGTTTTAAGATTTGTTGAGCTCTTACAGACCAACTTGTTGAATGCAACAGCGCATAGAAACTATAGGTAATTTTGCGCTTTATAAATGAATAAAATAATAATAATATAATAATAATAATGATACTACAAACAAAGTAAATAACACATTTTACTTTGTCAATTAAGAAATAAAGCTACTGATCTAGGTGAAGACTACATTGTCATGCAAGGTGAAGATAACGAACAGTGATCAATCTCATAACTCCAACAAGCAATACAAAATAGATAGTTGGGCAAACACGGACCCCTGGACACACCAGAGGTGGGATCAGGTGCCTAGGAGGAGTAAGCATCCCCTGTTGACCGGTCACACCCGCCGTGAGCCCCATATCCTGATCAGGTAAACGGAGTTATACAATACAATATTCTGCTACATGTCATTTCATACAATATTCTGCTACATGTCATTTCATACAATATTCTGCTACATGTCATTTCATACAATATTCTGCTATATGTCACCATAATGCATTTTTTCATAGTTTCCAGTGTGGTGAAAAGAGTTACTCGGTTAGTTAGTTAGTTATTTAGTTAATGAATTAAATTCAACTGTAATTTCTACACTATTGAACTTCTTCGTTTGTAAGGCGTATGTTTTCAACTCTATCAATTTTAGAAGAACAAGACTTTAATTCCACATTTGGTAATCATCACATTCTATTTCATAAGACGAAATTCTATAAAATCTTATTTCAGTTTTAAACACTATCAATATCCTAGTCAATGTAATGAATGCATTTGAGTTGTCATACCTATACTGTATTCTAAAACTTCCCCAAAACCATGACAAAGATATATTACAGGACCCAGTAATTGGTCTACTTCTAAGGGAAGAACATGTATTAGCTGTTGTGAAGGAGAAACTTCAGACGCATTGTGCCACAACATATGCGAGAAACGGTGTAAATGAAATGTGGATTCTCAAAATTTCCAAAGAACTTTAATAAAATATTTGAAATTGGAAAACTTTTCCAAAATCAATGGTATCAAAGCGTATGATTTTGCAGTACTTTACAGCCACCGATACATTCCTCGGGATGAATTAAAGACTAGGCTATATAACATCATAGACATCTGTTTCGTCAATGGCTATCGGAAATATAATTCAAATCGTGTGATCGTTAATCCAAAAACACCACTCTGATTCTATGCACAAGAAGTCTGAAGTTGATATTAAAAAGATGATGGGAGTTCCACATTGACAAATTCACAATAACTTCCTAGTTTTTGGCGATCAGGTCTTCTTACATGCAATTTGGTATTATCTGCAGGATTATGAAATTGATCATTATTTGATGGCTTCGCCTTTTCATTCTAATGACAAACGTGCATAGTACTGTAATTCGTAAACCATATCGAGTCAAATTGTTTAGAGTGTCATGTCATCCATTTGTACAAAAATATCAATTTCATTCCTTTCTTGTCTAAATTGAAATAAAAGTAAAAAATAAATCATTATAATAGAATCTAATATCTGGACATCCTTGAAATATATTATTATAAGAATTCGTGTTGCCCTTATTTAGACATTTTAAGTCATGGTCTTTTTTCTACGGTAAATTATATTAAGGAATTAATGGAAATGACTAGAATATAGGTGGGGTAGATATAATTACAACGGAAGGTTGTATACCTGTCACTGGTATTAAACAAATTAATGTGCATTTTAAAATACACTGACAACATAAGTATCATGTCTTTATTTTCTGTATTGTGTGTTCAGAATCATATAGGATATTCCTCTATATGTTTTAGCAGCAATCACATCAAATTAAATCCCCTTTACGTGACATAGAAGTGCGGCTTACGTCTCGCCATCACTGTTTCAGAATTCCTAAATCCCTAACAACAAACTTGATAATAACATATTTTTCAGCCTAACCAGGAAGATGTCCCATAGAGATGAAATGCCCTAGGTATTTCGTTTTGTGTAGACACAAACTTGTATAATCCTACCAAAAACGTGGTGGGGATGACAGATTCCAGAAACGGTTCTTATCCCATTTGACACTTTAAGGAACCCTCTTTTTTCATTGTCGCCAGCAACTCGGTAATACTGCAACAAGGATAAATCAGACGATTAACTAATAATTTATCAGATCAAATGTTCCCAAAATCAACACAACCTTGGTCCAATAATATTTTCCAATCAACGTTTACATGGTTACCCCGATACATCCATTTTTATCTTAATCTGTTTATGAAGTCTACGTGCATCGAACGCACAGGTCATAATTAGCGGAGAGTCGAGAGACTGCATCTTATACTGAGGTAAGAATAACTCCAATGTTTTATTTCTTAAACTTCCAGATATTCACCAAGGTTTTTGTATATAAATTTTCCCGTCTTAACAAATTTCAATTTCAATCTTTTTACAAGGATTTCTTGAATTCAGCATATTCATTTTTGGTTGAAATATACGTATTTGGCAGCTTGTAATTCTACTTTCAGTGCGGGGAAAATTGTGGAACATAAGATGGTACAAATTATGGACCCGATTATGAAAATTGCAGTTGTGGCTGTTTTTTCTCTTCTTTTGATGCGTGATTCATGCACCATTGGTACATCGACCAGTAAGCGAAATATTTTAAAAGCATTAATTCATATTATAAATCATTCTTTGAAAGGTATAATTGCAGTCAGAATTAATTTTATAATATTTTTTTTTACTGAATTTCACATGAAGTATTTAATATTGATTATACTATAACCAGATTAAGCATATTACTCTCATATTCTCAATTTTGAATACATATTTAAAACTTATATATACAGGTAGTAAAAACGTAGTTTACATTTGGTCTTCGATGCTCCCTACGGAGTCTGTATTATGACTGTATCTACATTTTCGGTGATCTGGCGTCTTTGAGTTCTGTTACGTCGTAATGCCGGTGTCAACACGGTCTTCTTACGATGCAGACACATAAAACGCCGGTCTCTATGCGGATAAGCACGGTAGCTACCCGTACGTCCCCGGAAAAATCCCGGTCAGTGCCCGCGTGAAAATGAAACGTACGGAAGGTCACGGTTTCTGCCGGTCCCTCCTCGGATATACGCGAACGTTCACGGATTATCGCGGTCTTTCTCCCTTGCGTTTATCGTGACTCCCCGTGTAGTTTCCGGGAACAATCCGTAGACATCCGTGTTCTTCAGTAGAAAAGTTTCGTATACGGAAGACCCCGGACTTTACACGTATACTTCGGTTGCTAAACGGACTTCTCGGTTGATACACGGAACCTACACATATCAATACGGTGGATTTTCATTCGGGACGATCCGGGGGAAAATTAAACATGTTTGAATTTTTCCCGAATTGGTTTGACCAAGCCGGATGATCCCGGGCGACGCCCGATGCATATACGGCTTGTACATGGTGATGATGGATTGTCACGGACCATCACGGATTGGTGATCCGGAATGATCCAGCGTCTCATCTGGGAATGCGTGAAAGGAGCTTAATAAATGTTCAAACCTCATAAACAAATGTTCAAACCCCATAAGCCCGTAAACCGTAAGCATGTCGTAGAATGTACTGCGCTATCCCAGTACAGCCATTTTTTGCGGGAGACGTGCGTTGATTTTTCTTAAGGATATTAGGGGCTGCATAGTAATCGCATGTATTTGCCTTCCTCCAAACTCTTTCAAGAAATGGCACAATGGTCGTACAAACATAAACAAACATGAAAGACGTAGTCCGCAGATTTTTACGATGATCAAATCATCGCACGGAAAATAGCAGACTCTATTTATTGTATGACTGCCATGGCAGATGTACAAGTAAACTGGGCTTACTATACCTGTTTTTCTCATTTCTATGTTTGCACAACCCTGCTAGCAAATTTCCCTAAGCAATAGCAATTGGACAATAATTTGCAAAAACGTGTCTTTCCAATACTGGTTTTTATCTTTGAAAATTGAGTTAGACATGTGAGTACTTTTAAAAATACGCGTAGAGTTTATTACATTAATTTTAATTAACTGTAGATATCAACTTCATCTATAATGGAAAATCAAAATTTCATTTTATTTTTAAATTTTTTAAACTGGACACACATGAGCACTACATTGTAGGTACTAAATCAACACGTAAAATCACAACCAGATTGCAATACGATTCTCGTATGCGTTTAGTATGTTCACATCATGATTAGAAAACCAACAACAAACAACTTGCCAAATCGTATACTGATTCTTTAACAACTCTGCTCAACTACAAATAAAATATTTATCTATTCATTTCAAAAGATCTTGTAGGGATCCGGGTTAGAATAGATCCTCAGTACCCCTTGCTTGTCGTAAAAGGCAACTAAATGGGGCGGTCCTTCGGATGAGACCGCAAATCCGAAGTGCTGTGTTACAGCAGGTGTGGCACTCTACATTGAAAGATCCCTACCACCTCAAAGGCCGAAAGCGCCGAGCATAACCCTAAATCTTAGTTCTTCACCGGCAATACTCCATATGAGGGGAAAATTCTGGAGCGGGACGTTATTAGTTAAATAAATTCTTGGCAGGGTATATGGACTCGCATTCCCTGTCAAAGTATATATTCTCCCGAGCCTAACGGTTCGGGAATGTGAGTCGGTATACCCTGCCAAGAATCCATATAACGAATATGTCCTACAGCAGAGCTAGATGTAGAAATCGAACAATCAAAAGGGGGGATTGCGTTCTGAAAAGAAATTATTTATTAGAATTTTTTTCCATACATTTGTGAACTAATTCAACAAACAAACAACTCTTAAACACGAACAATTGTTTTTTGTTCAATTTTAACTTTGCATTTAATCTGAGAAAGTTATCAATAATATATAGGCCTTTAACATATATTAGCCTAAACCCAAATGGTGCCTTAGCAGCTGTGACGTCAAACGCAGTAAACTTGGTTTTCATTCATGGAGTTATGCATCTATGTTTAAATTGTGTATTGTGCATCCCTGCAAGAAGAGAAGATTTGGTAGTAACTGTGGGATGATATTTTCCCCGATTTTTTCATTAGTTTACGGCGCGTGACGTCACAGCTGCTGAGGCACCGTTTGGGTTTAGACTAATATGCGAAAGGCCTATTATATATATATATATATATATATATATATATATATATATATATATGTATGTATATATATATATTTCATATTACAGATGTTCTTGTTAAAAAAGTTATTTGTTATTTAAATTAGTTCACAAATGTATAAAAAAATCTAAATATTCTTTCAAGTTTTTCCTTTTCAGAACGCACCCCTCCCCCTCTTGATTGTCCGATATCTACAATGATCGGTCTGCTGTAGGTCATATTCGTTATATGCATTCTTGGCAGGGTATATTATCTCACAATCTCTGTCAAAGTTTATATTCTCCCTTAACGGCTCGGGAGAATAGTAACTTTTGACAGGGAATGTGAGTTCATATACTCTGCCAAGAATTCATGTAACTAAATTAATAATATACAACCGACCAACTTTAGCACAATAAACTAACTCTCCAAAGTTGCACTATTATAGTGGAATTTCTTATATACATTAGTTCCATTATCTGTGTTGCAACGTTAACAATATCTACCAACCAAACTACCTACTTACATGTGTACGTTCCTACCTACTTTCTTACCTACCTACTTACATGTACTTACAATGTACCTACCTATCTAACTACCTTCCTAATTGTTAATTTGCTTCAAAGTAAAATATGTTAATGCCAATAATTTTCATATTTAAAAAAATCAACAGTTTAGATGTCTGAATCTCTAAATGACTACTAGGTAGTTCAATATTCCATACTTTTGATTATTACATATATTCAGTGTCTTTCATTTATTTTCAGACACTGCTACTTCATCGACGAATACGACAGCTCCACCAGGTGATACAATATACGCAAAATGACTTATGCTATTGCTCGTCGTCCGCCGTGCGTTAACAAAGAGCATTTTAAACTTCTTCTTGATAACCACCCTTTCAATTCCTATCTAATTTGGAATGAAGCATCTTTCGGACAAAAGAGACATTATTATAAATTCCAGTACTCCTCCTTTCCTTGGAGGGTGGGGCAAAAACTAATAAAATTGTCCAAAATCCTGAAGCAACGAGTCATGGTGGAGCATCTTCCCCCTCTGTCTCTTTGTCAGCCCCAAACAACACAATCGTTGTTCATAAGAATACAGCTACTTGTACACTGCCAATATACAACGTGTACCTGTGTTTGTCACTTATTGTATTCTCCTGGAGATACAACTCAGATAATTAGCATGCATTATTTGTAATAACTCTGTGTCTCAAATGACCACACTATGACACCGAATTCAGACGCTGAATGAGAACTTTTGTGATATCTAATTTTATTTATTCTGATATGTATAGATCAGAATATATTTACATTCAATCTAATTCTTGGTATATTTCAATGTAAAATATGTTAATGCCAATAATTTTCATATTTAAAAAATCAACAGTTTAGATGTCCGAATCTCTAAATGACTACTAGGTAGTTCAATATTCCATACTTTTGATTATTAAATGTATTCAGTGTCTTTCATTTATTTTCAGGCACTGCTACTTCATTGACGAATACGACAGCTCCACCAGGTGATACAATATACGCAAAATGACTTATGCTATTGCTCGTCGTCCGCCGTGCGTTAACAAAGAACATTTTAAACTTCTTCTTGATAACCACCCTTTCAATTCCTATCTAATTTGGAATGAAGCATCTTTCGGACAAAAGAGACATTATTATAAATTCCAGTACTCCTCCTTTCCTTGGAGGGTGGGGCAAAAACTAATAAAATTGTCCAAAATCCTGAAGCAACGAGTCATGGTGGAGCATCTTCCCCCTCTGTCTCTTTGTCAGCCCCAAACAACACAATCGTTGTTCATAAGAATACAGCTACTTGTACACTGCCAATATACAACGTGTACCTGTGTTTGTCACTTATTGTATTCTCCTGGAGATACAACTCAGATAATTAACATGCATTATTTGTAATAACTCTGTGTCTCAAATGACCACACTATGACACCGAATTCAGACGCTGAATGAGAACTTTTGTGATATCTAATTTTATTTATTCTGATATGTATAGATCAGAATATATTTACATTCAATCTAATTCTTGGTATATTTCAATGTAAAATATGTTAATGCCAATAATTTTCATATTTAAAAAATCAACAGTTTAGATGTCCGAATCTCTAAATGACTACTAGGTAGTTCAATATTCCATACTTTTGATTATTAAATGTATTCAGTGTCTTTCATTTATTTTCAGGCACTGCTACTTCATTGACGAATACGACAGCTCCACCAGGTGATACAATATACGCAAAATGACTTATGCTATTGCTCGTCGTCCGCCGTGCGTTAACAAAGAACATTTTAAACTTCTTCTTGATAACCACCCTTTCAATTCCTATCTAATTTGGAATGAAGCATCTTTCGGACAAAAGAGACATTATTATAAATTCCAGTACTCCTCCTTTCCTTGGAGGGTGGGGCAAAAACTAATAAAATTGTCCAAAATCCTGAAGCAACGAGTCATGGTGGAGCATCTTCCCCCTCTGTCTCTTTGTCAGCCCCAAACAACACAATCGTTGTTCATAAGAATACAGCTACTTGTACACTGCCAATATACAACGTGTACCTGTGTTTGTCACTTATTGTATTCTCCTGGAGATACAACTCAGATAATTAACATGCATTATTTGTAATAACTCTGTGTCTCAAATGACCACACTATGACACCGAATTCAGACGCTGAATGAGAACTTTTGTGATATCTAATTTTATTTATTCTGATATGTATCGATCAGAATATATTTACATTCAATCTAATTCTTGGTATATTTCAATGTAAAATATTGTAATGCCAATAATTTTCATATTTATTGAACGAAACTCAACAGTAGTCACCGATGTTTAGATTTTTGAATATCTGAATCACTACTAAATAATTCAATATTCCATACTTCTTATACAGTAAATGTAATAAGGTTTTTTAAAATTTATTTTCAGGCACCACTGCTTCATCAACGACAACCACTCCTTCACCAGGTAATATGAAATGCACAAGGTCACGGTGACCTGGCTCCGGGATCATGAAACTGTCTTAAAGTTAAGTCAAAATTTTGACTTTAAATTAAAATTTGAACTTAGCTAAGATTGCTGACTTAAATGGATCACAAAACGAACTTAAGCAAATCTTAACTAAGATCTAGTCTAAGTCTAGAATCTTAAATTGCTATAGCAACAAGGAACTCTTTTGCGTAGAGGTAACAAAAAGATATAAAAAATAAATGACTTAAACAACATAGTCAGTGTCTAAAACGTCTAGTTTATGATCACTAATGCTGACGCAGGCACATACATGTACCCCCCCCCCCTTTTTTATTAAAAAGAAACTTATTTTCGTTATTACATACATGTGCATACAAATTTTGATGTATTGACTCCGTCGCCTCCCTCTTTCTAAAAGTAGTAATGAATGAAAGTGGAAATGTAAGAGTGATTGAAGCGATAATTTTATTAAATTCAATGCCTTTATTTATTTTGTCGACTGTGTGCGTACATGTAGCAAAGAAGGATAACTCTAATTAATTTCAAATTCGGGCTCGGACTGCACATTATTCGTGTGCAAATGCAGACTGCAAGTAATGATTGTTTTCTTCTTCCACATTGTCAACAAACTCAGTCAGGTAAATACATGTACTTTTGTAGTCGTAACTTTTTAGTGAAACGGTCGTATGTGTACGTGCTACTTTCACATTTACATCTACTTTACGAACTACGATGAGGCAGTGAAACGGACAATCGGGCGATCAATCCTGCGATATTTTGATCACATAAGAAGTCATATTTATGCCTATATATTTGAAAACACCCGCTCTCAATTTTTCCGGGCTAGTGGTGTTACTTTTCGATTACATGGATTTGACTTCTTTTCCTGTAAACAAACTTTTTATGTCAATACTCTGCTTTAAAAAGAAAAACATTTTTTTTTTCATTATATGATTTTCAACGTCAAGATCCTGTTTTCGATCTACCGACAGTCTATTGTTTCTTAAATAAATGATTTGTCCGCTTCATGGTAGGGATAGACAACTTCAACAACGGACATCACGCTAATTTTCTTACTAGCCTCAAAAATGCAACCAGCGCGGCCATTTTGAACGAACTCCAAGGCCGTCTTAAAATTTAAGACAAAATACCAATCTTTTAAGCCTAAGTAATTTTTTTTGTGATCCACTTTAAGACCAGTCTTAAGATTTAAGTGCAACTTTATTAATTTAAGTCAATCTTAAAGTTTAAGACAGTTTCATGATCCCGGAGCCTGATGTTATTGGTCTACGTCCGTCGTCGTCCGCCGTGCGTTAACAATTGAACAATTTCAAAAGATGAAATTCTTCAAAACCATACTTCAGTTTTAGACACATTTAAATCCCAGTCAATGGGTCGGATGAATATGAGTTACCGTATCTATACTGGATTCCTAAACTTCACAAAAACCCTTTCAAAGAAAATTACATTGCTAGATCCAGTAAATGTTCTACCAAGCCCTTATCTTTGCTTCTCACGAAAATATTAACAGCTGTGAAGGAGAAACTTCAAACGCACTGTGCGACTACATATTTTGACTGCGGATAACTCCGTTTACCTGATCAGGATATAGGGCTCACGACGGGTATGACCGGTCAACAGGGGATGCTTACTCCTCCTAGGCACCTGATCCCACCTCTGGTGTGTCCAGGGGTCCGTGTTTGCCCAACTATCTATTTTCTATTGCTTATAGGAGTTATGAGATTGATCACTGTTCGTTATCTTCACCTTGCATATGCCGGAAGTGGTCTAAATCAAATGTGGATTCTACAACCTTCTAAAGAACTTTTAGTAAACTTGAAATCGCAAAACTTTTTTCAAATTAACAACATCAAAACGTATGACTTTTCAACACTTTACACGACCATTCCTCACAATAAATTAAAGACTATACTTTTTGACATCATAGACATTTGCTTCCTCAACAAAATTGGAAAACGCAAATATTCCAATCTAGTGACCAGTCATTTGATTCCTCAACAAAATCGGAAAACGCAAATATTCCTATTTAGTGACCAGTCATCCAAAAAAATGCTTTATCAAACGCCACTCTGATTCTACGTACAAATACTCTGAAATTTAAATTAAAAGAATATGCTGGAGTTCCTCATTGAGAATATATTCGTGGTCTTTTTGGTGGTCAGGTCTTCTAACAGCCTGTTGTAATCCCCATGGGTACGAATTGTGCTCCTTTGTTAGCTGGCCTGTTTTTATATTCCTATGAACAGAATTTGTTCAAAAACTTCTACTTGAGAAGAAAAATCTCTTAATGTGGCCTTCAATTCGACATTTAAATATATCGACGACGTGGTATCTATTAACAATAATAATTTTCATTCATATGTCGATTCGATATATCCCAGTAAACTCGAAATAAAAGACACCACAGAGTCGTCCACTTCTTATTCATACTTAAATATTTTATTGAAAGTAGATATCAACAGAAAACTAACAACTTAACTTTATGACAAACGGGATGCTTTCAGCTTCTCCATCGTCATCTTCCCATATTTTGTAGCAATATTCCATTATCACCTGCATATGAGGTTTATATCTCTCAACTGATTCGAAACGCAAGAGCTTGTTCTGTAAACAAGTTGATGGTGCAGGGGTTCCAACAGTCTCGTTTAAAGTCAATATTTTGCAAATTATATGGTCGTTATAACGATCTAGTTTGCCAATACAACCTATCATTGGGTCAAATGCTGTTTGACGTGTTTCATACCGATTGTTAGACCGTTCTTGACAAACTGATTTTGACTACGGATAACTCGGTTTACCTTATCAAGATATAGGGCTCATGGCGAGTGTGACCGGTTGACAGGGGATGCTTAATCCTCCTAGGAACGTGATCCCACCTCTGATATATCCAGGGATTCGTGTTTGTCTAACATTCTGTTTAGTATTGTTTATAGGAGTTTTGAAATTGTTCACTGTTCGTTATCTTCGCCTTTCTTTTAACTACTTGATAACTACCCTTCCATTTCTTTCTAATTTGGTATAAAGCATCTTTCGGACAAGAGGGACATAAATTATAATTTCAGTACTCCTGGTTTTCATTTGGGTTGGGCAAAAACTAATGAAATTGTCCAAAATCCTGGAGCAACGAGTCATGGTGGAGCATCTTCCCTCTCTGTCTCTTTGTCAGCCCCAAATAACACAATTGTTTTTCATAAGAATACAGCTACTTGTACACTGCCAATATACAACGTGTACCTGTGTTTGTCACTTGTTGTATTCTCCTGGAGATACAACTCAGATAATTAACATGCATTATTTGAAATAACTCTGTGTCTCAAATGACCACACTATGACACCGAATTCAGACGCTGAATGAGAACTTTTATAATATCTAATATTATTTATTTTGATATGGATAGATCAAAATATCTTTTACATACAATGTGATTGTCAATATGTTTCAATTTAAAATATATTGTAATGCCAATATTTTTCATATTTATAAAAAGACGTTCAACAGTAGTCATTGATGTTTAGATTTCTGAATCTCTGAATGACGACTAAATAATTCAAAATGCCATACTTTTAATACAGTAAATGTATTCGTTTTTTCCATTTATTTTCAGCCGTGGCAAGTTCATCGAGGATAACCCCTGCTGTATCAGGTGATACGAAATGCACAAGGTCAAGATGACCTGATGTTATTGGTCTACGTCCGTCGTCGTCCGCCGTGCGTTAACAATTGAACAATTTCAAAAGACGATATTCTTCAAAACCACACTTCAGTTTTAGTCACATTTAATATCCCAGTCAATGGGTCGAATGAATATGAGTTACCGTACCTATACTGGATTCCTAAACTTCATAAAAACGCTTACAAAGAAAGATACATTGCTGAATCCAGTAAATGTTCTACCAAGCCCCTATCTTTGCTTCTCACGAAAATATTGACAGATGTGAAGGAGAAACTTCAAACGCACTGTGCGACTACATATACCAGAAGTGGTCTAAATCAAATGTGGATTCTATAAACATCTAAAGAACTTTTAGTAAACTTGAAATCGCAAAACTTTTTTCAAATAACAACATCAAAACGTATGACTTTTCAACATTTTACACGTCCATTCCTCACGATGAATTAAAGATTAGACTTTTTGACATCATACACAATTGCTTCCTCAATAAAATCGGAAAACGCAAATATTCCTATTTAGTGACCAGTCATCCAAAACAAATTGCTTTATCAAACGCCACTCTGATTCTACGTACAAATACTCTGAAATTTCAATTAAAAGAATATGCTGGACTTCCTCATTGAGAATATATTCGTGGTCTTTTTGGTGGTCAGGTCTTCTAACAGCCTGTTGTAATCCCCATGGGTACAAATTGTGCTCCTTTGTTAGCTGGCCTGTTTTTATATTCCTATGAACAGAATTTGTTCAAAAACTTCTACTTGAGAAGAAAAATCTCTTAATGTGGCCTTCAATTCGACATTTAGATATATCGACGACGTGTTATCTATTAACAATAATAATTTTCATTCATATGTCGATTCGATATATTCCAGTAAACTCGAAATAAAAGACACCACAGAGTCGTCCACTTCTTATTCATACTTAGATATTTTATTGAAAGTAAATACATGTATCAACGACAAACTAACAACTTAACTTTATGACAAACGGGATGCTTTCAGCTTCTCCATCGTCATCTTCCCATATTTATGTAGCAACATTCCATTATTACCTGCATATGAGGTTTATATCTCTCAACTGATTCGAAACGTAAGAGCTTGTTCTGCAAACAAGTTGAAGGTGCAGGGGTTCCAATAGTCTCGTTTAAAGTCAGTATTTTGCAAATTATATGGTCGTTATAACGATCTAGTTTGCCAATACAACCTATCATTGGGTCAAATGCTGTTTGACGTGTTTCATGCCGATTGTTAGGCCATTCTTGGCAAACTGATTTTGACTACGGATAACTCGGTTTACCTTATCAAGATATAGGGCTCATGGCGAGTGTGACCGGTCGACAGGGGATGCTTAATCCTACTTGGCATCTGATCCCACCTCTGGTATATCCAGGGGTCTGTGATTGTCTAACATTCTGTTTAGTATTGTTTATAGGAGTTTTGAAATTGTTCACTGTTCGTTATCTTCGCCTTTCTTTTAACTACTTGATAACTACCCTTCCATTCCTTTCTAATTTGGTATAACGCATCTTTCGGACAAAAGAGCCATAAATCATAATTTCAGTATTCCTGGTTTTCATTTGGGTTGGGCAAAAACTAATGAAATTGTCCAAAATCCTGGAGCAACGAGTCATGGTGGAGCATCTTCCCTCTCTGTCTCTTTGTCAGCCCCAAACAACACAATCGTTGTTCATAAGAATACAGCTACTTGTACACTGCCAATATACAACGTGTACCTGTGTTTGTCACTTATTGTATTCTCCTGGAGATACAACTCAGATAATTAACATGCATTATTTGTAATAACTCTGTGTCTCAAATGATCACACTATGACGCCGAATTCAGACGCTGAATGAGAACTTTTATAATATCTAATATTATTTATTTTGATATGGATAGATCAGAATATTTTTACTTATAATGTGATTGTTAATATGTTTCAATGTAAAATATATTGTAATGCCAATAATTTTGTGATATTTACTTTTATTTATTTCGATATGTAACCATATGTAGATCAGATTATTTTTACATACAATCTAATTATTAATATATTTCAATGCAAAATGTAAATATAAAAGAAATGTCAATAATTTTCATATTCATAAAAAAAAATCAACAGTAGCAACTGATATTAGGATATCTGAATTTCTAAAAGATTAGCAGATAATTCTATATTCCAAACTTTTAATACAGTAAATGTATTCAGTTTCTTTCATTTATTTTCAGGCATTACTACGTCATCGACGCCAACGACATCTTCACCAGGTGAGAGAAAATACACAAGTCAAAATGACTTATGCTATTTGTCCACGTTCGTCGTCGTCCGTCGCGCGTTAACAATTGAACATGTTTAACTTTTTCTTGATAACTACCCTTCCAATTCCTTTCTACTTTAGTTAAAGCATCTTGAGGACAAGAAAGACATAAATCATAATTTGCAGAACCCCTGCTTTCCTTAGGAGCGGGGCAAAAACTAATAAAAAATTGACCAAATAGGTGCCTTAGTACCAGAGTGCGAGCAAAATGGTCAAAGTGATCAAATGTCTTTAAGTTTTCTAATACTATATGTATATAAAACTAAATCCACATAGGAAAAGGAGAAAGAGATGTATCAAAATTGTGAATTTCGCAACTGCAGGGTTCTGACTAAAGGGCAAGTCCAAAATACATATGTAGTCATATAGTGTTACATATGTAATACATGTATATAACTATATTATATTATGTAGTCTTTCATTTGTGTTGACACTTTTGAAGGCGCCTGTGTGTTTTTTTTTAAAGTTCTTGTTTATATTTCTGCTGAATAGTAGAATTAATCTAGAAAATTATCATAGATTTCGTTTGGGTTAACGATATTTTAAACTAATACTCAGTGGATCGTTAAGGCCCGTGGGCCTTTTCTTTTAAGATATTGTCATACAGTCTCTAATATTCTTAATTTTTCAATTTTATTTTTTCATACCCTACTACTGTAGCGGTGAATAATAACAGCCATTCAATTTCGACTTCACCTCAAAATCCAGAAGCAGCGAGTCAGGAGAATACAGCTACTTGTATACTGCCAATATACAACGTGTACATGTGTTTGTCACTTGTTGTATTCTGGAGATACAACTCAGATAATTAACATGCATTATTTGAAATAACTTTGTGTCTCAAATGACCACCCTATGACGCCGAATTCAGTTGCTGATTGGGAACTTTTGTGATATCTACTTTTATTTATTTTGATATGTATAGATCAGAATTTTTTTACATACTATCTACAATTGTTTGATTGATAATGGGATATTTATCAAATGCAATTACATGTATATCTTATGCAAATTCAATTATTATAATCATGTCAGATTACTGTATTATAATTAATCTGTGCTATAACCAAGATATCTTCATATTTTAAATTATGAAAATGCTGCATTCCCTATATTCGGAACCCGACTTTACATTAGAAAGCTTAATATATCTAGCTCACTTTTTTAAACTCAGTTAAAAAATGGAACATAAATTATCAGCCTTACAAACTGTGACTCATGTTTTTCTACTCAAAAGTATAATGTGTATGTTGGTTTGTATCCCAATGAAAGGTGAAGATAACGAAGAGTGATCAATCTTGTAACTCCTACAAGCAATACAAAATAGATAGTTGGGCAAACACGGACCCCCGGACACACCAAAGATGGGATCAGGTGCCTAGGAGGAGTAAGTATCCCCTGTCGACCGGTCACACCCGCCGTGAGCCCTATATCCTGATCAGGTAAACGGAGTTATCCACAGTCAATATCAGTGTGCCAAAAACGGCTTAACAATCGGTATGAAACACGTCAGACAACATTTGACCCAATGATAGGTTGTATTGACGAACTAGATCGTTATAACGACCATACAATTTGCGAAATTCTGACTGAAGGATGTTTCACTTATATAGAGGCATCAATAGCTGGAGATGAATATCTGATATTTTCCACCTAGATACGTGATCCTTAGTGTCGATTCAGTGATGGCACTTATCATGACGAAGATTACCGTGACACAGAACCTCCGTTACTTTCACTTCTAATGTCGGGCATTAGCCAAAAGAAAGAGCTGTTAGCATTTACTTTAAACGTCGTAGGTTAACGCGGCTCTGGGATTAAAAAATGCAACCCGGGACCTTAAGGTTTTGGGTTCAATTTTCAATCTCGGCACCACGTCACTAGATCGAGCTTAAATCTTAACAAACACAGCAATTCAAGATAATGCAGTGCAATGATTATGTGCTTTTCCCCCGACAGAGATCCTGCCAAAACAAAGTACACGTACCCACATTGTCCACCATAGAACTAAATGAGCATCACAAAATGGTTCTGGTTTGTGGCATTGTTGAAAGAAGACTCAAACGTGTCATGTTATCCATTGATATAAGTTCATTTAAAATATTCCAATAGGCACAGGGCTAGACACAAAAAAGTCCAGAAAAACGTCAGATCTTTGAAATTTGCTTAGTTTAAGGTCCATAATTCTTTCAAAAATAGGACAAGAAAAGCCAAACTCAAACATGATCTGCAATTCATTGATATAAGTTGATGTATATATTCGCAAGTCAATAGATGCAGTGATAGCCAAAAATGTCGGGAAAATGTCAGTGCTGGGACCGCATAGACTGATCACTACAGGGCCTTCGTCTATAAATAGATGTTTTGCACACTTAAATGGCATGCTGGGTTAAACGGTCACATGGGAAAAACTTGCATCCGGGTTCTTAATCAATGTGATAAACGCATGACGATAGCTGATCAACAATTTCTATTACATTGGTTTAAGCATGTAAGTTGATGAAATTATACCATTCGTTAGAGTTACCATTAAGAGTTGCGGATAAATTAAATAATGTTTCATTTATATTTATTCAATTTGATATTTTAACTTGTGAAGTAGCTTCTGCGTGTCTCTTGATATCATCGAGATTCGTCGAGGCTGGATATTTTGGACTGATGCCTCTTCCGAATCTCGGACCAGTGTCACACAAAGTGATTCAGGAAATCTTACCTGAACTTTGGCTGTTTGTTGCGATTAAAATGGGTTAAACTGAATTTTTGTTCGCCTCAACTTTTCGCCTTAGACATCATATGAACTCTCTATCACAATGAAGCATGCATTTCTTACCTTTAGATAGTGTAAATTCTACAGTAATTAAGGCTGGTTATTTTCGAAGTCGTTGCAAATGATCACCATTTCATTTTTACCTTCTGCGTCATGTATCAGAACAAGCGACTTTGTCACAAAGTTGTTCTGCTATACGTCAGGACGTCGACAAGGAGATTACCCACCACCAACATTGTTTGCATTATTCATGAACGATCTAGCAAAGGAAATCAGAATAATTATGGTACCTGTTGTAGCATTCTTCTATACGCCAATGGCATCGCACTCATCTTTGGTTTTGATTGATTGTGTATTGTTTAATTAACGACTCTCTCGAAATTTTTTTCACTCATATGGAGACGTCACCATTGCCGATGAAAGGCTGCAAAATTTAGGCCTATGCTCGGCGTTTACAGCCTTTGAGCAGGGAGAGATCTTTATCGTGCCACACCCGCTGTGACGCGGGACCTCGAGTTTTGCGGTCTCATCCAAAGGACCGCCCCATTTAGTCGCCTCTTACGAGAAACAAGGGATACTAAGGACCTATCCAAACCTGGATCCCCATAGGTTAAATCAACAAATTTTCAAAGAATGCTCGTCTAAAAATTGAGTCGAATGCTCCTGTTTCTGTACAAAAATATCAGAATTATCAAAGAAAATTGATGGTTCTTTTTATGATGGTTTTCCCATAGCCGTATTTGGGGAAAAACGAGTTGCGATAATAGTAAAAAATTAAAGCGCTGTCGGAAGTCGATAGATAAATTTGAAGACAGGGTAGATTTGGTTACTTGATGGATCTAGTCCTTTGATGACAGGATGAATTTGAGTACTTGGGGACTCTACTCTGGAGACAAGGTCAATTTTTAGTATTTGATGGCTCAAGTCTTATCACCTGTAGTTTACTATACAAAGAAAATAGAATATATTCAGTCGTCACTATACTCTCTCACAATAAAAAAGTTTTTATTAATTCAACGATGACTTACTTTAAGGCTTTTCTATTCAGAATATGTGCGATTTTAATTCAGAGTGCATAATGTGCATACAGGTTGAATTTCATTGTCAGACGGGTGTATGTTGTACCGTTTGCGGTACCCTTATTGGCTTTTGTAATTCTATGAGTCAACGTAGGATATTATATAAATTATAACCGTTCTTTTTTCTCTCTCTTAAACAAAGTATTTAATTTCAAGTTACAGAGACTTCTTCTGATGTCAAACAGCAATAGCTCTGATAAAAATATTGATTTCAGGATCAATTCCACTTGAACATCCCTCAGCACACACAATTTAATTAATTTTGTGAATATCGCCAGGGATTAAGGTGCCAAACAAATACCTGTGTTTCAAAAAGTCCTGTGTCTCCCTGATCAAAAGTGACAGAATGCATTTGATGCATTCTGAAAACAACTTTAACATGGACATTGATTTCATGCTGCAGTTATTTGTATATCAAATAGAATTTTACTTAACATATTGTTTCTTTGATCGTGTTACGGCGACTGAATGGATGAGAAGGGGTCAATTCAGCCATTTAGATTCTACATGCATTTTTAGATATGAATTATTTTAATCATATACTAGAATGTACTCATCAGCAACAATATACATGCAGTTATAGAATCAAAAGATTATCAAATGATTCCTTGAAATAGTGCGCATTGAATGGAAATACGAGTTGTTTTATAAACCTCCTTTTCCTTCATGCCAAAGTTTGAGGTGTTTACATTCTGTTTACATCAAAATGGTACATGTGAATGCCCTTGAAACCTCAAAAGATTTATCTTGACGGTCCCTCGCCGTGTAAATGTAGTTCCAATATCAACTACTCAGCCAGTGTAACTTCAGCACAGTGAGTATGGTTTTAGTGAATCATGACAGTAAACAAAACATTTTACACTATATTGAACAAAGTATCTTTAATTCAATGAACAAATTTCATGTATATATACATGTAATAAGGTTGGATAGAAATTTGTATTATTTTCTATCAATCAAATAGATTTTCCCACACGCAATTTTGTGTAGTAAAATCGAAAACTGTGCCTCCAGCACACGACTGTACCCATGGTGTTAGTCCAGTATCGCAGTGTATGTACTTGTGAGGATCAGGATGAGGAAACATGGTAATCGCCCTGTCTACTTGGTCGTGGGTACAAGGATTTGATGACCTATGCAAGTTCTCAATACAAGCGTGAATCTTCTGGCCCCACACTAAAGTGGGTGGACACGGCATGACCCACGCGTGTCTCCAGACGTCACAATAGATGAATTTTGAATTATCCCTGCTATACGGGAAGAAGAACTCTTGGTTGGCCACCGCTTGTGCAGTACAGGGATTAATCAAATCCGGATCAAGAGGGATCTTGTCGCCAGTCATGATGGTTGTTGTGGTTCCACAGGAATGTGAACCCTTTTACGCAAAAGAAATTTTAAAGTAGTGCAAACATTAATTGCATAACGTTGACTTATGCTATTTCAAATGATGAAGTGCAACTTCAATAGTATAGAACTATCGTATCTTATGGATAATATTAATCACTTTCTGTGATGATTGATTGATTGTATATTGTTTAACATCCCTCTCGAGAATTTTCCACTTCTATGGAGACGTGTTTTGTGACATACGACATACATGCAGTATACTTTTACCATGTCAGCAAATAATACTACATGCATAATCATGTATAATTTCACCTCAACAATATTTTAATTTTTTCCAATTTTCACTAACAACTGTATTCTGTATCAGTTTCTCTCTCTATCTCTAGGTATTAGTAGATTGCTACAAAGAATCACGTGACTGAAATGTATTTGTTCACATGACCGAACGACTTGCTTGGCTGTAAGGTCTATGGTAAGTAGAGGTATTGCGATATGATCATAACATTCCATGTTGTCTATCATATTGTATTGTTTATTTTCAAAAGCAGTACTGCTTATAGGTTGCAAATACATGTAAAATATTTTACAATAATAACCTAAAGGGAAATACAACCCTAACGACACTGTTGCCAACATGAATCAAAGTACTGACAGTACTTATGGGAGTTGATTTTATGTAGATTTGCACTTGATGCGTCTGGGATTGAGAATTATTCCAAATAATAAAACAATGGAGAAGTACACTCAAAAGTCATAAAGTTACGCATAACGTATGCTATGTCTCTAAAACAAAGCGTAATTGTTCATGTCTACGTCCATATAGACACTAGTAAGTATAGTCTGGAATGTGTTTTACTAATCCAGCTTATTATAAACTCTTAAAATTGCTCATTTTTGTCAAAATATGTCACTACATTATTATTCTTAGCACAAGAACATGTCTGAAAAACTCCACACATAACTTAATCTCGGGTTTATGCTATTTTTAAAAAAAAAATTCCACAACCCCTCTTAAAGATTGACATGACTTACACAAGTAAACAATTCCTCTTTGCTTAAAGTGAAAGAACTTGCACTTAAATCTTAGACATTTACTTATCCTTTATCTTTTAAATTGTCTATGATCTTACTTAAATTTGAAATGCGATTCCTAGAGCTCCATGCAAATCATCTAGGAAAATCTCGACGTACATAACTTCGTAAGCATCAACAAATGACAGTAAAACGGCTATAATTTATTCAATCTACAAAAATAGTTAAGTGGTCTTAATTTTGCGCATGAGAAAAGGTGAAGATAACGAACAGTGATCAATTTCATAACTTTTAAAAGGAATACAAAATTAAGAGTTGAGCAAACACAGAGTCCTGTACTAACATATTAGAGGTGGGATCAGGCGCCTAGGAGAAGTAAACATCCCCTGTCGACCGGTCACATCCGCCATGAGCCTTTTATCTTGAACAAGTAATGATTAGTGATTGTGTACTGGACTCCAGCTCCCATTCCCCCTTCTTGTGTTTTTGAATGGTATTTCGGGTGTATTTTTGATAATTCAATGGAATACATAAATTTCGCATAGAAACCGTGTTTTTTTTTTTAAATGTCATATCACCGATCATAGGATATGAAGAAGGTATGCAATTCAGTCGGCGACATTTTGAAAAGGTCAGCACTATGCAGGGAGAATAGAACGGTCATTCTAACACCGAAGTATATGTGCTCTATCTGTCAATCATCTGACACTTGCTGCTGAAGAACTTGGTCGCAGCCCACGGGAAGATGTGCATCAAAATGCGTATTAAAAACCCCTGAAATTCTATGGCGTGTGGTTTGATTTTCAAACTTATGACAAATCGTCTTGGACAATGAATGCAGCCACTCTAACATTGAATGTGGAGATTCATGAGATCAAATTGACACTAGTACAAACTAGTTGACACTACCATCATTGTCCATTATTTGATTTCCCGATTGTGGAAACGTGTGTATGTACATTTATATGTATCTTTGAATTTGAAAGGTCCACACAACTGCTATAGGATACTCAGAAGCCGCAATTTCAAAGACACCGACTTTTTTCTAGGCCCATGCTAAAGCGTGGACTTTCAGTCCGCAGGACCCGTGTTTTTGACCTGTACTGTATATTATGATCCGCTATATTTTGTCCGCGTGTAGAAATTTTTGAATAGTGTGAAATATCGCTGTTATTTATAGTGATATTTTGGTCGTTTTTCAATTAACATACTCAACTGACCGACGGTAGAAAAGTCACTTTTACAGAAATTATGCATTTTTAACGTGTAATACATAAATAGTTTACGAACTATTTGCTGCTAGCGCTAAACATTGCATCTGTTTGTTAAGAAGTGCTAAGGTCCACACCACTTTATGCCAAGTGACTGCATAGAGGAGTTGATAAAATCAACTCCCAATAAAGTAATATTTACTGGTATCGTAAATGGCAGTCTGTAAAAACAAAAAACCTTGTTAAACGATATATTTTAAATTACTCGCCGCTAAGAGAACGGCCATTGAAGTTTAACTTATGACGTCACACCGTCGGTTCCGGTTTATTTCAACAGCAGCACTATAAACATGACAAGTCACGAAAAGTTAAGTTTGGAACCGTATAGATTTAAGCCCATTCTTTCGCAAGAAGAAATAAAGAAAAGAAGACGTTCAGTCGAGTCGGAGACCAGGCAGACGGTGCACATTTCTTCACACAAATTCTCGAACCTCAACTTGTCATTACGCAAATGATGGATCCACAGTTTACATAATCTTTTCTTTTCAGATGACTTGGTTAGATCAGGAATGTCGAAAAAAAAACACACAACTTTTTTCACATCTCCCCTTCGCATTAGTGTAATTAACTGCTTGACAGGAAGGTATCAACCTATTTATTCGTAAGATCTACCACCTGCACATCTTTGATGACCTTAGAATCTCATCAAAACCGGAACAGACGATGTGACGTCAAAATTATTGATTTTGGTGGTCTTAAATACAAAAGAGTTCCACATCATGGCGGGAATTTCAAGTTTTAACGTTTTCAAATTAGTACTGAAGCTTATCTAGGCCGTATATCAACAGAATAATATGACAATTTTTTATCATTTAATCAATCCTATCATTTTTCATGTAAAACAATTTTGGGTTGCCTTCCCCTATAAGTGAAAAATATATCAATAATTTATAATAACAATTTTTAAGCATGACAACCTAATCAAGACTCCGATTACACGATGTGCAGATAATAGATGTTTTGCACACTCCGCGCCGCCATATTTAATTACCTGTGAGTCAAAGTTCAGGGAGAAAACGACGTAGCCATGGACACAGCCTTTTGACAAATAAACGATATAATTTTATTGCTTTCTATTTTTCCCCCTTATATTTTGACACAATTTGTTTACATAACAGACAGAGGAACTAACATTTTACTTTACAGATTTTGTCTTAATGGAACGTTCCTTTCTAGAATTTCTTTGAGAAACTATTTATTTGCACTTTAATGGCAAACTAACAACTAACTTTATGACAAACGGGGTGATTTCAGCTTCTCCATCGCCAACGTCCTATATCTATGTAGCAATATTGCATTATCACTAGCATATGGTGTTTACATCTCTCAACTGATTCAATACGCAAGAGCTTGTTCTACGTATAGTCAATTTTTTAAATCGAGGCAAGGTAATGACAATGACGTTGATGTTACATGGGGTCTCAATAGTCTCGTTTAAAGTCAGCATTTTGCAAATTATATGGTCGTTTCAGTGATCTAGTTTGCCAGTACAACTTAGCATTGGTTTAAATGCTGTCTGACGTGTTTCCTACCGATTGTTAGGTCGTTCTTGGCACATAGATTTTGACTACGGATTACTCCGTTAAGCTGATCAAGATACAGTGCTCACGGTTGGTGTGGTCTGTCGACAAGGGATGCTTACTCTTCCTAGGAACCTGATCCCACCTATGGTATATCCAGAGATCCGTGTTTGCCCGACTCTCTATTTCGTATTTCTTATAGGAGTTGTGAGATTGATCACTGTTCGTTACCTTCACCTTTTATGCTTAAACAAACTATGTCTTACAGTGATAGAAGTTGTTGATCAGCCGTTATCGTTCGCTGTTTCGCATTGAGGAAGGACCTGGATGTAAGTGTTTTCCCTTATTTTTTGATCCAGCATTACATGTACGTTGGAATGTGCAAAATATCCATTGGTTCATGGTTTATAAGAACATCCTGATCAAGGTATGTTAGTATAGCACTTTTGAGGGTCTGTTATACTAGTATTTTGCAAGCTTATTTTCATGATTACATGCTTAACACTCTCTATGTATGTCCCACTGGTATTGATGCAGTTGTTATTATATAATAGGCAGCAGCAACACTTACGAAAGGGTCTGAAATTAGCTATAAGCATTTTAGTTATCTTCGAGAAGTGGGACCATGCCCCTATAAATACTTTTGACCACGTGATTTGCGACAATGAAATACCGTTACCTGGAAATACCGTTCTCCTTGTGGACACTGAGTAATGTACATTTTATGCTGTTGGTGACCACATGTTATAAACTTTGTATTATCATACGGATGTGGGTGGAATAATTCGTTGTTTTGAACAACCTCCATGGTGCACGGGTTTGGTACTGGGGCTTCTTTCACACCTGAATATCGATGAAATACAAGTTTTAAACGTCCGTAACCATCTAATACTTTATGGGTAATATTAACTCTGTACAGAGTGAATATATTTTTAAAAAAAAATATCTGAGCCTTGTGTTACCTGCTGGTGAACTACACAAGTAATCCTTATATTTCTTGTGAAGTTGGAAATCAAGTTTTGTGCACTCGCGCTCTTGTCCGTTTTGTCGACAAATTATTTCTAATCCTGAAAAAAAAGTTTAAAACATTATTTGTAGTCAGACAAAGAGTAAATAATTAGATTAGAGCAAATTCATTCATTCGTAAAGTTTATTTGAATGGGAAACCTGATTTGTTTACGTATGTAAACGTCATCTCGTAATGTGCGTCACTGCAGTTTTTCAGGTCTGCAGCATCTGATGGTAAACGTGTCCCTACATACGTCATGTAGAGCGGGCGGCCATCCACTGTTTTATTCAGGAAGAGCACCGCAGGGTGGCCATCTGTAGCCGTCAGCTTGTTACTGTAGAGAACTGAACTTGGATGAGGGTGGTCGTAAGACATGTACACATGGACGATTCCACAGTTCACTGTCAACTGTAGAAGAAATTCTAATACTATAACACGCAATGAATACGCTAATACATGTAGAGCTATTTATTTGTACTATAACACGCAATGAATACGCTAATACATGTAGAGCTATTTATTTGTACTATTTCAGAGCGAAATCTTTACTTTCTCTGTTTCGAGTTCATTATCTCACTTCCATTATAAGACATCTTAACATAAATGTTATCTTCTTTTTTATCTTTTGTGAAAACAGCGAAAACTGAAAATAGCGAATAATAAAACTGTATGACAAAGACGAAAACAATAATAATTCATTATACGCACGTATACCATAGTACATTATCGATTATCATAATTTTGCTTTTGTCTTACTTGCATTATACTTTCGCCATCTGTATCATTAGCTGCGTTGTTGGTAGGTACCGCAACTGTCTTTGTTTCTGTTTTATTTGTACTTAATGTCTGTGTTATTGTGTAGTTATGAAACGTTGGTGTGGCGGTAGTTGTTCCGTTGTTGCCTGAAATCACTGGCTGATGGGGATCAATTATAATGGGAGCTATAAGAAATAACAAGATTTATTTTCAACAATGATATGGCAGTTACGCGGGAGCATATTCTGCGTATGGTCATTTTTTTATTCGAGGTAGGCTACTGACAAATAGGATTATGTTACAGAAATGTCAACAGTCTAGATTAAAGTTCGCTAATGCTCTTGTCATATAATGATATTATTTGCACATACAATCTATCACTGGACCGAATGCTGTATGACGTAATTCATATCAATATTAGGCTGTTCTTTGACTACGGATTACTTCGTTCACCAGATCAAGATAGGGCTCATGGCGGATGAGACTGGTCAGTAGAGGATGCGCATTCCCCCTAGGCACCTGACTAACTCCTCTGGTACATCCAGGGTTCCATGTTTGCCATTCTCTTAATTTTGTACTCTTTATAGGATTTATGACATTGATCACCGTTCGATATAATCACCCGTTCATCTACACTTAGAACCTACAAATCCCATGTGGATCCGGGTTAGAATAGGTCCCCAGTACCCCTTGCTTGTCGTAAGAGGCGACTAAATGGGGCGGTCCTTCGGATGAGACCGCAAAAACGGAGGTCCCATGTCACAGCAAGTGTGGCACGATAAAGGTCCCTCCATGTTCAAAGGCCATAAGCGCCTAGCATAGGCCTAAATTTTGCAGCCCTTCACCGGTAATGGTGACGTCTCCATATGAGTGAAATATTCTCGAGAGGGATGTTAAACAATATTCAATCAATCAATCAATCAAAACTTACAATCGCAAAATATATAATTCATAAAGATACATATAAGTATATATGGGCACAATGCAACCGCAGAATTGGAAACGCAGAACACCATTTACTATACCTTTCTGGGATAAAATCGCAAAAATACTCGTTATACCGTATACATGTGTATTTTACCTCTACAGGCTGCTTTTCGGATTTCATGTATTAAGCTGTCAATGTCAGAAAATCCAGTCAGGAAAAATACGTGAGTGCAGCTAGGCTGACTGGCTATTGCCTCCAATTCATTCATACAAATGCCACCGATTCCAAGCGCAAACAGAACTATACCATCTTTTCTCTTTGCGTACTGAGCCTCTTGAATGGAAGCACTATGGTCGTTTGAACAACCATCAGTGATAACAAGACCGACTTTGGTTGAACTCCGGCGTGCTCCATTTCGAAAGACAGATTCTCTGGCCAGACGAATTCCTTCAGCAGTATTTGTTCCACCCCCTTTATAGCTAACATCGTCAATAGCCCTATGTAGATTGGCGTGAGAGGTATAGCTACCAAATCCAAATGCAGTAGAGGCATAGGAATCGAAAGTCACAACCGCTACTTCCACTGCTTGTGGGCCGATCACAAACTTGTCAGTTACATTTTTAACAAAACCAAGCATGGTTTGAAAATTACGATTCCCGATGCTTCCGGATTCATCCAGAATAAATCCGATATCGATTTGGCAATCCTCTGAAAAAATATACATCACAATTTTCTTATTCATTGAATAACAGAATAAATATTATATAAGAAAATAAAAGTAATACCAATACTATTCTACAATTTTTGAAATGCACTTACCAACAGGTATTTTTTGTATTTGGGATATGAAATAATCTGGTGATTTATCTGCATGATAGTTATTCATCCAATATTCGGCTTGTTTTTCCAAGACTCCAGGAGTGTTATCTCCAACTTTCGTCAGTAAAACGAGACTGGCAGCTAGTCCTGAATATAGAGGCTTTGTGAGATCCCTCCAGCGTACATTTTCCCATGCTATTTTTAGTTCTTCCTGGATTTTCATATATTGTTCCACAAGCAAAGGGTTATGTTTGGTTGAATTAAAATCAGATTCTTCCACCTGAGACATCAATTATTGAAATTCAATAAGCAGTTGTAAGAAAAATGCAACGTAGAAAAATGAGGATGTATATTTCTACAAGATACATTCAGTCATATGCAGGAAGACTTTCTGATATCCATAATGACAAATTGAAAGAATATACAAACCTGCCAAATTCCACCATAAAAATTCGGTCGAAAAGTGTTCAAGTTCCTTCCATCTCTGGATTCAACATACGCCAGACGTCTGAGAAACACTCTATCGTTTGGATAGATGCAATTATCCCTTATGAGATCAACAACAGCCTGCACAATGTCTGCACCCACCGCACGGTCCTCACGTGTACGGTCGACGACAGAGAAGGAGACTTCGATGGAGATCAAACACAGGAATAAAAGAAACATTTTGAATTAAATCATATTCCGTGTGCACCACATTTATACCCACGAGTGTTTGCGGAAGTGTATCAAAATGATGCTGTTGTCGAGAGATTTAGAAATTTTACAGCGAAAAAACAGAGATGAGTAAGACTAGTCCTATTAGAGAGTTACAAAACACTGCAATTAACCTCAGAACAACATTGGGTGCAGACATTCTACATAATGTACCATTTACTTAAATCACGCAGTTGTAAAAATAACTTCTCAAAAATTGTCGAGATGTTTAACTCGGTAAAGAAGATCATGAAATGAAACATAGTATATCAGAAGAAGGGTGGTATTTCCTCTCCCGCACATCTCTCAAGTTCACAACAAGACAAAAAGAATATGAAGAAGTGAAAATAACAAATCTCATAAATCCTATAAAGAATACAAAGTTGAGAGTATGGAAAACACGGACCCCTGGACATACCAGAGTGGATTATAGCTACATGAAAATGTGAAGATAACGAACTGATCAACCTTTTAACTCCCACAAAGAATACAGTTTATTTTAGCTCAACTGAGCTGAAAGCTCAAGTGAGCTTTTCTGATCACCCGTAGTCCGGCGTCCGTCTGTCCGTCCGACCGTCTGTAAACTTTTAACATTGATGACTTCTTCTCAAATACCACCGGGCCAATTTCAACCAAAGTTGGCACAAAGCATCCTTAGTTAAAGAGAATTCTAAATTGTCAAAATAAAGGGCCAGGCCACCTTCCAAGGGGATATAATCAAGAAAAGGTAAAAATAGAGTAGGGTCATTAAAAAATCTTCTTCTCAAGAACCACTGGGCCAGAAAAGATGACATTTATAGATAAGCTCTATTAGGTAGTTCAGATTCTAAATTGTTCAAATGATGGCCCCCGGGGGTAGGATGGGGCCACAAGGGGGGATCAAAGTTTTACATACAAATATATAGGAAAAATCTTCTCAAGAACCACTGAGCCAGAAAAGCTGATATTTACATGAAAGCTTTCTGACATAGTGTAGATTCAAGTTTGTTCAAATCATTTCCCCCGGTGGTAGGATGGGGCCACAGGGGGGATCAAAGTTTTACATACAAATATATAGGGAAAATCTTTAAAAATCTTCTCAAGGACCACTGAGCCAGAAAAGCTGATATTTACATGAAAGCTTTCTGACATAGTGTAGATTCATGTTTGTTCAAATCATGGCCCCCGGGGGTAGGATGGGGCCACAATAGGGGATCAAAGTTTTACATACAAATATAGGAAAAATCTTAAAAAATCTTCTAATCAAGAACCATTGGGCCAAAGAAGTTGACATTTATATGAAAGCTTTCTGACATTGTGTAGATTCAAGTTTGCAAAAATCATGGCCTCCAGGGGTAGGTTGGGGCCATAATAGGGACTAAGGTTTTACATGCAAATATATATGGAAAGTCTTCAGATATGGGCCAAGGTGACTCAGGTGAGCGATGTTGCCCATGGGCCTTTTGTTTTTGATTTCCCAGAATGTATTCTATAACAATAATGATAGTATTAATAATTAAAGACAATGTATTTACAGGGCAGTTGCCAGGGATGGGGCCCTGGCTAAGCTTCCTCGAAATTTAACATTTTAAAACATTTCCTATTGTGGCACGCCGGGCACATTCTATTAATTCCTAATTTATAATATACATGTACAATGTACAATCTAGTACTACATTTATCTTTATCTATTATACTAAAATGAATATTAGTACTTTGTTATGTGTATGATAATTGTTGTGACAAAAATTCTAACATACAATAAGATTTAATTTGTTGATTATTACCAAAGAATCACTGCTGATAACACTATTAACCCCCCCCCCCTCCCCCCCCCCCCCATGTTTCATAAGATCTTTCCATGTTTTCACATTTATCCAGCCATATTTTGCGGTAGCATTTTTTCTTCTCATTTCCTAAGTATATTCCTAAACATCTTAAAGACTCATTGTCAAAGTACCAGTTACAGTGAGTTAGTATGCATTTCATTTTATTAATATTCACATCTAAATTTAGATCTTGTATTTTTAAGTCACCTACATGTAAGTAAACTCAGGCGACCTATTGCAATTGCTTGTCGCCTGTCGACGTGCTTGCGTCAACAATTGAACATTTTTAACTTTTTCTTGATAACTACCATTCAATTCTTTTCAAATTTGGTATGAAACACCTTTGGGGGACATAAATTGTGAATTAAATGTCAAGACTACAGCACCTTTGGGGTCTTAGGGGAGGGCAAAACGTGTAGAAAATTGACCAATTTTCAACAACTTTCTTCTCTACAATCGCACACATGTAAAAAACAAAGTATATGCATAGTGATGTAGAGCAGAAAGGCCTCTACCAGACTTGCAAATTTCGTGATCCTCGGGGCAGAGGTTCTGACCTCAGGGCGGGGCCAAATTTAGTACATGTATATAGTGTTTATGTGTAAAAAAAAAAAAAAAAAAAAAAAAAAAAAAAAAAACAACAAAAAAAACTTCGTTAGTGCTATCGATACTAAATTAAAACTAAATGGATATTTAGAAAAAGCATGTAGTTCTTTACCAAAATTGTAAATTGGAAGATCCCAGGGTTAGGGGTTTGATATCAGGGTGGGGCCAAAATGATGTTATTAAATGCGTGAACATATAAATTTTTAACTTCTTCTTGATAACTACCATTCCAATTCTTTTCAAATTTGGTATAAAGCATATTTGAGACAAGGGAGACATGAATTGTGAATTGCGGGATTCCTGCACCCCTGGGGCAAAAAGTGCCAAAAATAGACCAATTTTCAATAAATTATCTTTTCTACAATCGCACATGTGTAAAAAAACAACAAAACTAAATGCATAGTGATGTAGAGGAGAACGGCCTCTACAAAAATTGTAAATTTCATGTTCCCTAGGGCAGAGATTCTGACCTCAGGGCGGGGCCAAACTTAGTATATAGTGTTTATGTGTAAGACCCTTGGATAGCATCTTCTTTAATGTTATTGATATTAAATTGAAACTAAATGGATATTTAAAAGAAGGTAGTCATTTACCAAAATTGTAAAGTTCATGATCCTAGGGGGGTAAGGATTTGGTTTCAGGGTGGTGTCAAAATTATCATAATGATTTGAAGGACTTCTTTAAGTTTGCTGTTACAGTATAAAATCTAAATGCATATTTCAGAATAACAGAAAAGGATGTACAAAAACTGGTGAATTTCAATACCCAGGGATTGACTCTATAGGACGGGTCCAAATTAATCATATCGTTTAATGTTAATTCATATATTATACAAAGTCTTTCATCAGGTCCCGTGGGAATCCGGGTTAGAATATGTCCTTAGTACCCCTTGCTTGTAGTAAGAGGCGACTAAATGGGGCGATCCTTTAGATGAGATCGCAAAAACCGAGGTCCTGTGTCCCAGCAGTTGTTGCACGATAAAGATCTTTCCCTGCTCAAAAGCCGTAAGCATCAAGCATAGGCCTAAATTTTGCAGCCCTTCACTGGTAATGGTAACGTCTCCGTATGAGTGAAAAATTCTCGAGAGGGACATTAACAACATCCATCCATCCCTCAATCCTTTCATCAGGGTATGCACTTTTGAGGGCAGTGAAGTTTTAAGAACACATCTTGTTTTATACTGTTGCTGAAAATTAGGATTTAGCATAGATATTCAGAACAGGATTTTTTTTCTAGATTTCATAGACCTTGGGAGTAGTGATGCTTTTAACTAGTAATCAGGTGACCGATAAGGCCTTTGGACCTCTCGTTACATATTTTCAATTCTTTCAAAGCTTCTTTTAAAGAATTAATATTCCTTAAAAATAAAGTGAGGTCATCTGCATGTTGATCATGTTTTACTTCTTAACCAAACTAGATGTTTTTATTCCTAATACTTTTCTTTTAAAATTTCATAACCAGGAGTTAGGTACAAATAGGTATAATATTGCAGAAATTGGACACCCCTGCCATATTCCTCGTTTAATGTTGCAAATTTTAAATATCCAACCATAATTTTTTAAACCTAAATATTGGGTTTGTATGCAATATTCTAACTCATTCTAGAAAATATTCCTCAAATTTGAATTTTGTCAATGTTTTGAACTTGAAGTTCCATTCGACAGAGTCAAACTTTATCAAAATCTACAATACGCAAAATTCCTTCATCAGTTGATTCATGGGAGTATTTTAAAATGTATAGAATTAGACTAGCATTCTCTCAAATAGATCGACCTTTGATATACGTGGACTGATTTTTGTTTATCAGATTATATTTTTTTTAAATTGAAGTCTGTTTTGCAAATATAAATGCCATAATTTTATAGTTAAGTGTTTATTTGTCTATAATGTTTTTAAAGTCTTTTGTGTCTCCTTTTTTAAGATTAGAGAAATTACAGCTAATCTTATTAAGAGTACAAAATAAAGAGAAGGACAAACACAGACCCCTAGACATACCAGAGGTTGTATCATGTGCCTAGGAGGAGTAAGCATCACTTGTTCACCATTCACCCCCACACCCACATCAGCCCTATATCTCGATCCGATGGGTAAACGTAATAACCCACACTGAAAATCGGTGTGTAGAGAACGGCGTCAATTGGTTTGAAATACATCAGACAGCACCCAATGAAAAGTTGTATCGGTAAATTAGATTGTTATAACGACCATGCAATTTGTCGAAGTAGTAACTTTGAACGAGACTCTTGAAAACCCTCTAACATCAATTTGTTGATCAGTAGCCTGTCTCGATTTAAAAACTGACCACACGCAGAAGAGGCTCTTACGTATCGAAGGAGTTGAGAGACATACATGTAAATACCATATGCAGGTGATAATGGAATAATGCTTCTTAGATGTGAAAAGTTAACGATGGAGAAGCTGAAATCATCCCGTTTATCATAAAGTTGAAGACAAATAATTGTATTTATTATATAGCTTATAAATAGTCTAATATAAAATCTGCGTAAAATCTAGAGAATGTTAGCGTTCAATATCCTGAGAATTTATTGAACGCTAACTTTGCATTGCGTAAATTGTATGCGCCCGAAACATTCCGAGTATGAGCGTTCAATATTGACGTTACCGTAACGACGTAAACAAGCCAAAATGTCAAACGACGGTCCTCCGAATCTGACAGAGCCGGTATTTGATATTTACTTAAGCAAAATGTTTTACTGTACATAAATTATGATGTCCCCATTTACAAATCAGTTTGCTTCATGCATTAATGACGGGTTAAATATTGAACAGTTAAGAAATGCATGCTGTTATTGCACACTGCCAATATTGATGAATTCTCGTCTATTTTGGAGTAGTTTGAGTGAAAAGGGATATAATTTAACAACTAAATACTTTAGCTATATAATAAAAGGGTTATTGAACTTATATAGGTGAATATTGGCACTCGTTGGCTGTCAAAATGCACTCGCAAGCTCGTGCATTTTCACAGCCAACTCGTGCCAATATTCACCCATATAAGTTCAATAACCCTATAGTATGAATTCGAGAATGCATGAGGGTATGTACTGTGACATTTCACGCCGGTACGTCATGAAGCGCGTTCTATGTCGACGTGAAGCAGTTCATACTCTCATGTATTTTCGATCTACTTTCTTTTCTGTCAGAATTCCAAGCCGTTAAAGCCTACCATTACAATTTGTAGATATGTCGAATGTAAAAACATTGGAAATGAAAATTGTAGTAATTTCTTCAACTTGAAAGCTTTTAGAACTTTTAAAAAAGTTACTCCATTTTAGTTCTGTATTTGCTATTGGAATACCATTGCAAATATATCATATTTATATGAATTTGATACAATATAATAGCTATCATTCTGTTTCTGAAATCCGTGTCATATATATTTCTTACAGAGGGCTAACGCAAAGCACAATTCTATTTTTTTTTTTAAAAAGATTTTAAATGCAGAAGAATTATTCTTTATGATTTGATACATCCAACATAGGCGTGGTTTGTTTCTTTAGATATAAAAGCAACATGATACTATAGGGTTATTGAACTTATATTGGTGAATATTGGCACGAGTTGGCTGTAAAGATGCACGAGCTTGCGAGTGCATTTGACAGCCAACGAGTGCCAATATTCACCTATATAAGTTCAATAACCCTTTTATTATATAGCTAAAGTATTTAGTTGTTAAATTATATCCCTTTTCACTCAAAATACTCCAAAATAGACGAGAATTCATCAATATTGGCATCTAAGGTGAAGGTGTGCAATATCGGCATGCATTTCTTAACTGTTCAATATTTAACCCGTCATTAATGCATGAAGCAAACTGATTTTGTGAATGGGGACATTCTAATTTATGTACAGTAAAACATTTACTTAAGTAAATATCAAATACCGGCTCTGTCAGATTCGGAGGACCGCCGTCTGCCATTTTGGCTTGTTTACGTCGTTACGGTAACGTCAATATTGAACGCTCATACTCGGAATGTTTCGGGCGCATACAATTTACGCAATGCAAAGTTAGCGTTCAATAAATTCTCAGGATATTGAACGCTAACATTCTCTAGATTTTACGCAGATTTTATAATAGACTATTTATTAGCTATATAATAAAATGGGATATTGTCTAATGCAATGGAATATTATCTAGAAGGTGAACAATATCATTAACCTGCCAGAATGAACTAAAGTCAAGGACTAAATGCAGAAAAAAAGAAGTTTCGGTATAAAAACAGAAAGGTCTTTAAATGGTTTGCTTTACTATTTAGACATTACCAAGCGATTAAAGGTCGAATTGCGTCAACAAGTTTTCTTGTAGTATAAATGTGACACATTTTCAAAGTTTCAGTTTTATTTTTTAAACAAGAGTATCTTCCTAAGTTTGGTAAGGTGTGTGTGTAAATAAATTGTTTAAATCCCAATTCAAATAACTTTATAAATGTCACTAAAATGATGAAGTATAATATTACATTATTTGCTTTCCATAAGGTTAATTTATCAAACCTTTAATAAATTATATGTCTAGTATGGATTTCCATAGATTGGCCTTATTGACTGGTGTTGCTTATGGGTGATTGGTTTTGGTTGGTTGAAAGTTTAGGTCACGTGGTTTTCCTAGTCTATTCAGTAATTTGAATATAACACTTTTGTCAATTAGGCTGAATGGCTGCATTTATTATATTCTGGGATTTTTCTTTTTATGGAACTTTAATGATTGCAGTACAGGGCAGTTTATTTTATTCACATTGATGTCAAAGTATGAATGATATGAGATTATCAATGTTTTGCATTTGGAATATTGTTTCTTGTATAGAGTTTGCCTGATGTGTTGATTGGTCGTACTGGTCTGGTACATGTACTTATTGGGTAAGGATATATGATTAGGAGTAATATACATGTGTGTATAGTCTACATGCAGAACATCTTCTCATGATCTGTATGCATTTATATGAGGTATGATAAAGATTCGTTCACTTTTAAACATTCAAGAAATATTTTCCCCGATTCCTCTTCACATATGCATGTTGTTGTTTTTTATAAACCATAATATTGTCATACAACAATTTCTTTGTTGACATAATTTGATTATTTCTTCTCTGTTTATAATCTTTCTCGGAAGCTTCGGGTGTCTTCGTCTGCTAAATATCATTCGCAACATAAGTCTGGGTTATCGTTCCTGCACTTCCGGGCCGGTTGATGCACAGGAACGAAATTGACTCCGATTGTGAGTGATTCGATTGATGTAATTCAATATCCACGAGTGTTAAAAATATAACGGAAACACGAAAGTAAAGAAGAATGTCTAATCAATTTATTTATACATGCATATCCAATGTTTTGACTTGCTTGAAGTAAAAAATCAGGCGAAGTTTGAACCAGGTGAGGCAGACGACATGAAAAGAGTTGCATGCCTTCTCTTCTCATAATCGCTGATGTTCGTGATTTTTAATAATACGTGAGAGACGAACAATAACAGTTTTGAATGATCTGTAAAGTGTATCTACAAACCATGAATAGAAAAAATAAGTATATCCCAGATCAGAAAAAAATTAGGCGTATGGGGGGGGGGGGGATATTTATGATCCATGCCCCAAGTGTCTGTGATTTCAACTTCTCATTTTCTATTTTTGCAAAGGTCATAGATGAAAACAAATGTTGTCATTACCTGCCCTTCCTTTGGTGGCCCAGTGGTTAAAGCGTTCGCTTTGTGACTGAAACCTCATGGGTTCGAGTCTTCCTTATGACCTTGCTGCGTCCAACCAAAGGCGTACAAAAGTAAGAGCTGTGGGTCTTTCGGATGGATTTACACCCAGCAGAAATAAAAAGTAGCAGTCCATCATATTTCAACAAATAACAAGAGACTTTACAGCTCATTTTGCGCAAAAATCATAAAATGACAATTTTCCATGAGCTTTCTCAAATTTTGTAACAGTATTGAATGTATAAACTTTGCGAATCTTCAAAATTTGAAAATTCTCCGTTAAACACAGAAATGAATACTTTTGGACGGCCCTGTAAAAATACATTGACGCTCCTCCTTTCGGTCTGCAGATGCATGCGCACAGACAGTAAACAGTGCAGCATGTCGTACAGTTAGAGAAAGCATACAGTGGATGGACGCAGAATTTTGACAGATTATGCGAGAAAAGGGGTTTAAATAAAAAGAGATACAACTCATACGGATAAGGATAAACTATTCGTGGGGATAAGTAACCAAGAGCTAAGAGACACCCACGCAGGGCTTTGCAGGTACATTTAACCGCTATTTCTTTTATCTGAACACGTCACATGTTAGTTTAAAAAATGTTACATTATTTGTCAGTAGGGACATGCATGGAAAGATTTCTATTAGGATAATGATTTATAATTACATCATCATAAATCACGTGATGTAAAATGTTCCGAGTCAGCAAGAAACATTTGAATTCCGAATGATCTTCAAAGCGCAGTTGAGAGCAAATAGATGCATTCAAATTGTTATAAATTATCAGTATCGGTACAACTTTTCATCCTTTTATCGATACATGTTTAAAAACACTTGATTAAGATGTGAAAATTGAGCTGTAGTGTCTCTTTAAGATTGATGAAAGGTGAAGATAACGAACAGTGATCAATCTCATAGTTCCTATAAGCAATACAAAATAGAGAGTTGGGCAAACATGGACCACTGGATATACCAGAAGTGGGATCAGGTGCCTAGTAGAAGTAAGCATCCCCTGTCGACCGGTCACACCCGCTGTGAGCCCTATATCTTGATAAGGTAAAACTGAAAACGTCGATTTAGAACATTTCCATATCAATATTTACATACATTACGAAAACGGAGAATAACTCAACATGTTATTACACAATTCATGTACTTCATCGTTATTTATGCAAAATAACACATGAATATATATATATATATATATATATATATATATATATATATATATATATATATATATATATATATGTATATATATATATATATATATATATATACACATATATATATACATGTATATATTATATATATATTTATATATATATATATATTTGAACTACTTATTTATATGATTTTAAAGTTGCGAATGTCACATTAGAAAACCTCTTTATATGTTTTCTATATTTAACGTGTTTAACGGCATCATGAAAGTAAAACATACAGGTTTCGTTTAAAGAAATATCCATACACTTTTATGGACGTAACATGTCGTGTTCATCAAATGCCTTAAACATGTATCACAAACGTAGTCGATTATTTCCCATTACTGGTAAACATTTGTCAATACCATTCATCTGAAAACAAAAATAACCATGAACCAGTCCATTATATTAGTAGTATAACGCGTCCCGATAGGGAGTTCAACTGAGTGCACTTTTTATGCAAATGAGGTCAAGCAAGAGCGTTTTTGATTGGTCAACCGGTGTCGGGGTCAACGGAGTGCACTAGGACGGGGTCAACCCCAGCAGGGGTTGTAGAGCGGGTGAATAGGCTGGCCTATGGTCCTAATTTTAGCATGCGGTACTTTCGCTTTGAGTTCCTGGAAAAGCTATTTTTCTGAAAATCGGTATAAAATCCAGTGAAATCCTGTGTATTAAATCTAAAAGAATAACAGTGTATTAAATCTAAAAGAATAACACAAGGTTTTAAGTTGACATGTTTATTAAAGAACAATAGTACAATCCCCAGAGGTGGCACGGTCCCTAGTTTTACCCAGCGCTGTCTACAGGTAATATATATATAAAGCGGCGCGCGGTGCATTGGGTGTCACTTTCGACATCATGTCAGACAAGTTACCTACTGGACTTCCACGGAGTTATATTGAACAGCGATTGAGATTTTTGAATGATCAGCTGAACAGACAACGGCAGCGTGAATTACAACTTCGCAGAGAGAATCAACGAAGACTACAGTATTTACAGCGGGGAGGGGGGAAAAAGAAACTCATTTCGGATTATTACAAAATTCAACTGGAACGAGGACGTCAATCACGGAAATTTAAAGTCAAGGAAAATGTCTACAATGTTGCTTTCAAACCTATTCCAGAGAAAGAAAATACAACCTTCATTCGTCGGCTCTTCCGGGATATGTTAAAAAATGTGAAACAGGAAATGCAGTGCAATCCCAATGATTATCTACGTTTAAATATTCGGCACCCGTCTCTGGATTCAGCTATTTGGTACGAATTTACACAGTCCAATCAGCTCAACGAGGACAAAATTCTGAACAAAATAGAATCCGTCCAGCAATCTAAAAAGGAATTCCTAATCACCGACGGGGCAGTGCAGATGGATTTTTTCCATGTCAAATATCCACAAGGCAGCGGGTGCACTAAGAAAAAACATCTACACATGGATAAGGAGAAATTCAAAAACTCCAAGAGAGCGATCGTTCGCATTCAAAATCCTGAGGATTCTCTCTGCTTGTCCCGGGCTATTGTGGTAGCACGTCTACACAGCCAGAAATCAAACGACCCGGCATGGGAAACGAAATGGTTACGCATGAGAAAAGGGGATTTCAAAACGCTCGACCAGAAACGAGAAGCGATAGCCTTGATGGAACAAGCTGGGTGTGTTATGAACCACCCGTGTGGGCCGCGTGAATGGGAGCAATTACAGCACGCGCTCGCCCCACAGTATCGATTGAAAATATTTCAATTCAAAACGAATACAACTCGTTTACGACTGGAACCTATTTACAAAGGACCGGGGTACGGGACTTGTTTGAATATCCTGCTGGATAACGAGCATTACGATGCCATTGTGTCTATGGCTGGAGTGACGGAAAACGGATACTATTGCGATTATTGCGATGTTGGTTACAGTCACATTGAAGATCATCGGACCGTCTGTCCTCATCGATGCTCATTTTGTTTAGCCGATACCCCCTGTACCCCGGACGGGACTCAGACGAATTGCCCTCATTGTAAGGGATTTTTCAGAAATGCAGCTTGTTACCAGACCCACTTGAAACCTTACAGCAGTAATACAACAACCACGGTCTGCAGTTTAATGGGGCGGTGTAACCAGTGTCAGAAATGGATGTCCAAGCAATTATTAAAACGCCACGCGTGTGGGGGTCAAACCGAATGCCGCATCTGTCACAAAGTCGTCACCATGCCTCATCACTGCTTTGTACAGACGAAACCCAAACCTAAGAAAGAAAAAGAAGAAGAAGAGGAGTTGAAAATATACATTTATTACGATTTCGAATGCAGTCAGGAAAACGGTATTCACATCCCCAATTTATGCGTGGCAGAACGTGTGTGTCAACATTGCGACAGTGTGGATATCGACAAGCCCTGTTCTCATTGTGAAGGATTCGGATCACAACGCCGCTTCCTATTTCAAGGCCCCGACACGCTAAAACAGTTTATGGAATGGCTCTTACAGAGCGAGACCGATGAGCAAGGCCATGTGGAACTCAAACACGATGAAGCCACCATCATTGCCCACAATTTCAAAGGATACGATGGGCAGTTTATTTTGAATTACCTGGTGCACACGGCGTGTATCAAACCCACCGTCATCCTGAACGGGAGTAAAATCTTATCCATGCAAGTCTTGGGGTTGAGATTCATCGATTCTTACAACTTTCTACCCTTTGCTCTTGCCAAGATGCCCTCTGCTTTCGGATTAACGGAATTGAAAAAAGGCTATTTCCCGCACTTTTTCAACACGACAGAGAACCAGCAGTATGTGGGTCCTTACCCGGCCGCTCATTTCTACAATCCTGACGATATGTCCACCGCCAATCGTGAAGCCTTCTATACTTGGTACCATCAACAAGAGGGCAAAGTCTTTGATTTCCAGAAAGAATTCTTAGCTTACTGCATCTCGGACGTGGATATTTTACGCCGCTGTTGTGCCCATTTCAAATCCACCCTGTTTGATCTGGTGGAAGTAGACCCCTTTCAAGAATCCATCACGTTTGCCAGCACGGCTAATTTAGCCTACCGACGAGGATTCATGGTTGAAAATACCATCGCCATCATTCCTAATATGGGCTACCGGCCAGCACGACGATATTCAGCTAAAGCTTGCCGATGGCTCGCCTGGTTAGAACATCAACATCACTGCATACGACATGCTAGAAATGGGGGTGAAGTCACGCTTGGACCCTATACAGTAGATGGGTATGATGAGGAATCCCGTATCGTGTACGAATTCTATGGCTGTTACTGGCACGGCTGTCCCACCTGTTACCCGAATCTGTTGACTGACATGCATCCTCATCGTGTTCAGCATACGTATCAAGACCTCTACCTGGACACCTTAAAACGAGCCAGTGCTTTAGAAGACCAAGGCTATACAGTCGTGAGCATATGGGAACACGAGTTTGATCGTCAGACCCAGACCAATGCCGACTTACAGGAATTTTTACAAGGAGTCGATATACAAGATCCTTTGAATCCCCGTGACGCTTTGTACGGAGGCCGGACCAATGCTACACGACTGTATTGTGAGGAGGGTGACATGCGATACGTGGATGTCTGTTCCCTGTACCCGTACGTGTTGAAATACAAGCCATTTCCCGTCGACCATCCCCAAGTCATCACCAGCCATTTCACCGATGTCAGAGACTATTTCGGGCTCATTCGTTGTCGTGTCCTCCCACCCCGAGAGCTGTATCACCCCGTATTACCTTACAAGACCGGGGGCAAATTACTCTTTCCCTTATGCCGCACCTGTGCGGAACAGCGCAACTTAGGACCCGACGAGCGGTGCCAGCACACCGATTCTGAACGCAGTCTCACGGGCACCTGGGTGACCACCGAACTTCACAAAGCATTAGATCTAGGCTATCGTCTCGACCGCATTTACGAAGTTTGGCATTTTGAGAAAACCAGTGACCACTTATTTCGAGCGTATATCAACACCTTTTTGAAAATTAAACAAGAAGCTTCCGGATTCCCCGAGGATTGTCAAACAGCCCAACAGCAGCAACATTACATTGAGGAAATTCAGCAACGAGAAGGCATTGCCATGAATCCGGCCGACATCCAGAAAAATCCGGTCCGAAGAACCATTGCCAAACTCTTTTTAAATTGCTTGTGGGGAAAATTTGCTCAACGATTACAATTACCCAAATCCCTGTATCTCACGGAAGAAGAAGAATTACAACAGAAATTACAAGATGCCACTTTAGAAGTCAAAGGCATCGAACTCTTAGAAAATCGTGAACGCCCCGAATGTGATATGATGCTGATCAATTATCAGGAGAAAGAAGAATTTTTAGAAGACTGTCCCTTTGGAAACGTGGTGCTGGCGTGTTTTACAACAGCTCATGCTCGTTTACATTTGTACGAGACGTTACAGCCTTTGGGAGAGCGTGTCTTATACTTCGATACCGACAGTATCATCTATCAGCACGACGAGACCCAGTTCAATCCGACCATTATCAACAGTTTAGGCGGCTGGACCGATGAATTGGGTGGAGATCGTATCATCAAGTACATGTCGGGCGGGCCCAAAAATTATGCATACGAGACCCAGGGGGGAAAATCTGTCTGCAAAGTCAAAGGATTGACACTCAATTATCGTGCCTCTAGAGTCGTGTCTCTCGATACGTTGGAAAAAATGTTAAAAGGAGAAGAAGAAGAAGTCCATGTCCGCTATCCGCACTTTATTCAACGAACCCGCCAACATGATGTGCGAACCGTTCCTCTGGTGAAGAAATACCGCATGGTGTATGATAAACGTCAACGTATTCATGACTATGACACGCTGCCTTACGGGTATTAAAAAGGACATGCTAGAGAAAACCATCAGTCGGCAAAATGACGGACTACGAATCACTACATAACCCGGGTACACCACGTTATGCTCTACTGTCAGATCGAGTAGCGTCGTTTGAAAATGCTCCCGAACACTTGCAGAACCTATTACCTACCATTGCAGAAGCGGGATACTTTTACAAAGGGTACGGGGATAACACGTGCTGTTTTTATTGCAACTTTGGACTTCACCATTGGGGAGCTGTCGACAATCCTTGGATACAACATGCTTATTGGTATACTCACTGTCCTTACCTGAAGTGTAATAAGGGTAAACAATGGGTACGACAAGCCTTCAATGCCTATGCCCGCGCTAAAGACAGTGGTTGCGATTGGGAAGGCTTACCCTTAGACGCGGCAGGGAATCCAATGTGTACCCAGAAATGTCACATTTGTTTAGAACGAGACTTGAGAATTGCTTTTTTACCTTGTGGTCATTTATGTACTTGTGCTATATGTGCTACGGGACTGAAACAATGTCCTATTTGTAGACATGGTGTTGAGCAAGCTGTACGTATTTTTATTTGTTAATAAATAGATATGATTTTCCTGAACTTGTGTCATTTATCAAGATGTATACCTACGAGACACTTGAGCCTTTTCAGTTGAAACATGAATTTACCATGGTGGTGGCCGGACCCTCTAAATCGGGTAAAACGGAATTTGTGAAGCAACTGGTACAAAATACGCAGTGGATTGCACCGCCTCCCGAAAAGATAGTATGGTGTTATCGAGAATGGCAGTCCGCGTACGAATCCTTACAGGACAAGGTCACTTTTATCCGCAATATACCTCAAGACGATGAGCAGATAGTGGCGGATCTCAGTACGCGTCATCTACTCATTTTTGATGATATGATGGGAGGTAAAGCCATCGAATCGATTGTCGACTGGTTTACGCGCAAAGCGCATCATCGCAATACCAGTGTCATTTATATCACACAAAATCTGTTTGATCGAGCAGTACAACATCGTACCATCAGTCTGAATGCTCACTATCTTGTGCTGTTTAAAAATCCTCGAGATAAATCTCAGATTGGGGTGTTAAGTCGGCAATTACAAATGCCGCATTTACTTCCAGCCTATGAGGACGCCACCCGTGTACCTCACGGGTATTTACTAGTGGACTTGAGTCCTCAGACGTCGGACGATTTAAGATTAAGAAGTCAACTCTTTACCAACTTGGCTGTGCACATGCCCCCGAGAGTATAAATAATGTCACATCATGGGCAGGTGTATCATTCGAAAGACAGTCTTCATCATGGGTAGACCTTCCGCGAAGAGTAAATTAGTCAAAACGTTACGCCGTTTACAACGGGAACGGGATCCCGTTCAACGGAGCCATCTCATTGAATTAGGACGTAGAGCCTTACTCAACTGGTTTGCGATGGGCGCTCGAAATTTATTGCGAGGCGTCTTACCAGGCAATAAAATCACTCAGCGGTTCATTCAATCCCATCGCCAAGACTTGAGTGTCATTGCCGATAAGAAGTCCAATGAAGAAGAGCGTAAAAAAGCCATTTTGAAACGAGGAGGCGCCGGATTCTTAGGAGGGACCATTATCCGTCATTTATTCAAATGGGAAACAGGCCGTAAGCCCCGTGGGGGACAACCCAAGAAAACCAAGAAACCACGGGCTAAGAAAGCTAAAAAATCACCTCAGAGAATTCCTAAACTCATTATTCGCTTACCTAAGAAGACACCTAAGAAGTCCCCTAAGAAATCCCCTAAGAAGACACCTCTCAGGATGAAGAATCCGTTTCCCAATTGGGCTCCAAAGAAAACCCCTCTCATTGTGAAGATGCCGTTTCCCAAGGCCACTCCCCCCAAGGCCACTAAAACGTTAGCCAATCTGAAAGCCGGATTAGCTCAAAAGAAAATGGAACGACCCATGCATGGGCCTATAGGAAGTTCCAGAACCAGTGATACTGCTCTACCGAGTTTTGCTCATACCTTTGGAAGCATGAAATTTCAACCCTTAACCACCTCAACACCGGTTCAGGTGCAAAAGAAATATAAATGTAAATTTTGCCCTCTGGTCTTCAATGCGAGAGAGAACCGCAATCGTCACGAAGAGACCGTCCATCACAAGCGTTTTGATCCTAAACATCCGAGTGCCATTGTCCTGGACTAGGTATAAAAAGGAGGGTAAGGTGCCCCACCCTTCATTACCATGGCTCATACGAAGAAGTGTGAATGTCGATTACGACCTCATTTACCGCTCTTGCAGACGTTAGCGGCTCCTCACTATTCCAGCAAATTAAAGACAGAGGTGTTGAAACATTGTTCCAATGACTGCATTTTAAAGATTTGTGAGATTGTGTACAATCTATTAAAAGGGGTGATTCCTCTCAATCCTACTCAGAAGCGACAACTGGGTCGAAAGAAACACATCTTAAGACGCTTAGTCCGGACTCAACCCGTGAAAAAACGACGAGGTATACTCATCCACCAAAAAGGATTGGGTTCGTTTGTGTGTGGCAAGATTTGTAAGAAATCATGAGTCGAAAAATGGTATTGGTACCGGAAGCGATGCTCAACGAATTAAAAGGCAAATTACCTAAACCTCCCGAATTTACCTCGACTATTGGTTTACGCAGTGATTTGGACGAGATTGAACATCGAGATGATTTAACCGAGAAAGAAAAAGTGGGGTTGTACGGTCATCAACTTCATCGCTATCGTCAATATTTACAACAAGCTCGACATCCCACCCCAGCGACTCTATCCTCCCCAACCACTGCAACCAGTGCCGCCTCAACACCCACAGCCGCCTCAGCATCCGATGACTTGGAGGAACAGATTATCAAAAGCGTCAATAAACCGGGTCGAAAGAAAGCAGGTTTATTACTCGATCATCTCAAGAAATCCAAAGTGGTGACTTGGAATAAAGAAGGAGAAATCAGCTATAGAGGACGCAGGGTTCCCGATTCCAATATTGTGGATTTAATGACCGAAGCCCAACGACAAAGACCCTTAAGACATCGTGATCCCCCCGCGGGATTAGAGGAATTTGCTCAAGCGTTAAAAGAGACTCATGCTCCCAAAGGATATGTGAACAATCGGGATGTTATAAAAGCCATGGACAAACCAGGGAAAATCAGTACGCCTAGACCTCTAGAGGAAGAGGAGAGCGGATTTCAAGAAATCTCTGGTTTTGACCAATCGTTCTATGAAACTCCCAGACGAATGATGACCCCTAAAAATATCTGGGAGGCCAGTAAAAAGACATCACGTGAAATTGGAAAATGGTTAAATCTACCATGAAAGCAGAACAGATCTTACAGCGACTGTATTACGATCCCAAGACAGGGTATGGGGGAGTCCAGGCGTTGTATCGTCAAGTGCGTCAATTAGGACACAAGATTACCCTGTCTCAAATTCGAGAATGGGTGAAAGCTCAAGATACCTATACCTTGCATAAACCGATACGGAGGAAATTCAAGCGACGACAAACACGAGTGACGGATATGGATGAACAATGGCAATTAGATTTAGCCGATGTCTCCAGCTTGAAACAAGACAATAATGGGTATACGTTTTTATTATGTGCCATTGACGTGCTGTCTAAATATGCCTGGGTCGTGCCTTTAAAACAGAAAACGGGGAAAGAAATGATACGAGGCTTACGAGGGATTTTTCGAGAGGGACGTCGCCCCGTGCGCATTCAGTCTGATCAAGGAAAAGAATTTACCAATAAAGAATTTCGTCAAGCCTTCAAATCCATTCATTTCTTTACGACCCGTAATGCCGAAACCAAAGCCAGTATTGTGGAACGTTTTCAACGCACGCTGAAAGCACGCATGTGGCGGTATTTTACACGTCATAAAACACGACGGTATGTCGATGTCTTGGGGGATCTGGTGTATGGTTACAATCATACCTATCATCGCAGTATCCGGCGAGCTCCTGCTCAAGTCAATGCCAAGAATGTCTTGACCGTATGGAAAACCTTGTATGGAAAACAGAGTGCCGATACCACGAGTCGTTTGCAAGTGGGGGATCGTGTACGCATTAGTAAAGCCAAACGTACGTTTGAAAAAGGATATTTACCGAATTGGACCAAAGAACTGTTTACCATCTCTAGAAAAGTGCCAGGACGAAACGTCTATCGTATTCAAGATGATCACGGGGAAGAATTAGAAGGAACGTTTTACGAGAAGGAATTACAACAAGTGATTAAAGACGATGATGTCTATGAAGTGGAAGAAATCTTAGGGTATAAAAAGCGGCGTGTGGGAAAAAAAGTCATTTCAGAAGTCAAAGTGCGTTGGAAAGGATATCCTCCCAGTTTTGATTCATGGATTCCGCAAGCGGATCTCATTCGGCCATGACCAACCAGTGGACTTTCTTGGGTGAAAAAGTCCCTCGAGCAGAAATTGTGTATTTTGCACAATTATTCCTGTGTTTAACCATCATTATCACTTCGGTCGTCATGTTAGCCTTAGGCGATCCCAATCGCGATTTTTGGATGGTGACCTTAAGTTCTTTGGTGGGCTACGTCATGCCTAGTCCACAAATGACGTTAGCGAGCCCGAGTATAAAACAGGAACGATCTTCTTCAGATTCATCAGTTCACCATGGCTAACACACAGTACGCCTGGAAACAAGAGGGAAAGAAAACGGCATGGTTTGCGGATAAGCAGATGTGTTTGATGCATTGTAAACAACACAAAACGTCCACGCATCCTGTGTACTTGTACAAACGTATACTGATACCTCACGGATGGTCAGCCTTTATCATGAAGACCAAGTATCAAGAGTTTCGCTGGAAAGTCAAAGCCTTCTGGGGATTGATGGGACGACAAGACGAATCCGATTGGACCTTAAATGAGAGTCCTTGGTTTGACCATTCCGAGGACTGTCTCCGACATTTCAAAGACATGATCAATGAAGGTTATGATGTAGCCGATTGCTGGGGAACCCGACACTATCTGGTGATGCGACGACGCTTAGTCCCGAGACGAACACTAGAGTTGGAAGACTCGGATGCGTTGATGTGGGGTGGTGGTGGCCGCGATCAAGAAGAATGAATTGAATGTATTGTCATGTTGTATGTTGTTTCAAATAAAAAATTGTGAAAAAACAAAACGGTGTTGTGTATAAATAGAGAAGGAAACAGAGACAGGGGCTCATTTAAGACATCATGGCTGGAGGAGAAGGGTTTTACATGACTCTGTTGAGTGATGGGTCGATGGAATCGTTTCCGACGAATACGACGGCTCAATTTAAAACGTTATTGCCACACACCATGGACTTAACGGATGGAGCATGGGAAGTCGGATTGACCGAAATGATGTACTCGGCCAACTTACAAAACGTATCGGATAGCGAGGCTTATGTGGACGTTCTCATTCCAGATCCGTATACGAAACATGTCCAAGATCCCAACACTTATAAATGGGAAAGATTTAAGACAGAGAATATGGGTAAAGTCACGATGGCCAGGTGCGAGGTGGTGGTCCCCTGGGATCTGACACCATGGTCCCATCTCTTTGCGGGAGGGGATAGTTTATTTCCCTTCGATATCATTCGCATTCACTTCCGACCCGGAGCTTATACACAACCTTTGGCGTTAATCAATGAAATCAACGCAGCCTTAAGGAGAACCCTGTGGAAAGTATGGAGCGAGTTAGGGAATCCTAACGACGAGGGGAACAACCAGATCTTAGTGTATCACCCCGAGTACGATCGTGTCGAGTATCAGTTTAATGGGAAAGCACTGAGAACCACCCCCATGTGCATTCGTTTCCCTACGCCCTTAGCGTACAAGCTAGGTCTGGATAGTGACAAAATGATCCTGGGCGATGAAACCATGACGAAATGGATCAACGTGAATTACTTGGGGAACACGACCATGGATGTCTACGACAATCTGAAAGCCATGTATGTGTATTGTGACATTGTGGATCCTCAAGTGGTGGGCACCAACAAATTGAAATTATTGAGAGTCGTCCCCTGTACGGGTCAATACGACGATCGACAACAAGCCCGTTGGGAACCGATTCGAGCCGAATATTTGAAACTGAGTAAGAAATATTTCGATACCATTGAGGTACACATCATGAATTCTTTAGGGCGTCCTATGGGTTTTTTAAATGGGCGCTCCTTAGTCAAACTTCATTTCCGCAAAGTGTATTGAAAGATGAAGTACCATCGAGGAGTCAGACGCCAGAAAGGACACGGAATCTGGTTTCTCATTCCGTGGATTGCCAATGCCATTGTGGGTCAAGCGGGCCAAGGAAAGAAGAGAAAGAGACGGCGTAAAAAGTATAAAAAGCGGGTGTAACCCCTAACGAAGTTCATTTACATCAAGATGCACTACCATAAAGGTTTAATACGGCAGCAGGGTCACGGGCTTGGAGCCCTGCTGGGAATAGCCAGCAAAGTGGCGGGTCCCCTGATCAGCGGATTATTAGGTGGAGCCCCCGCACAACAGCAACAACAACAACAACGTCCTGTCTATCAAGAGAGATATTATGATTACGACCGCCCTTATCGCTCTTATCAGAGGAGACGACGTAGAAGCCATCCAACAGAAGAATATGATCCAGAATCTGAAAAGCAGAAGGGAAAAGGATTTTTCACCGATTTACTCAAATCGGGGGCTAAAAGTGCCTTAAAGGCTGCTGCTAAAACAGGGATGGATGTGTTAGATAATAAACGATCACTCAAAGACGCTCTCAAGACACACGGTGCCCAAGCCCTGAAAGAGACAGCAGGGTATGCCCGTAGGCGAAGATCTCGAAAAGCCCCATCCAAACGAGGAAGAAAAGCACGCACAGGAATACTCAGGAAGCCTGGAACCACGACCCTCAAAAGAAAACAGTTGGGAAAACAGGTGGGAATACAGGAAGGAAAAGGATTTGTTAAAAGAAAACAACGTATCTTAGCTCGGGGAGGGCCTCATAAGAGACCTAGGAAGCAACCTAGGAAGCGATCTAGGAAGGGAGGTAGGAAGCTAGTGAAAAGGGGTAAGCCAAAACGCTCTCTAGATATTTTCGACTGAGAACCCTATAAAAAGGGAGTGAGAAGGAGACCAGAACACATTTGATCCCAGTTCACGCTGAGTAACACATCGTTCCAATATGATGCACCGAGAATCTTGCGCTTGTGGCACCAGCAGTTTAGAACTGTTTAAAGTGCCCCCGACCAACGTCACTTTAGAAGATTCGAAATGGATGGAATATTACCCCATTTCCAGTACCCTCAACTCGGATACGGCTCCGATTGAATTTGAAATCAAAGGACAAGGAGATGAATATCTGGATTTATCCCAAACTTATCTCCAGATGGTCTGTAAATTCACGAAAGCCAATGGAACGAATCTCGCAGGAGGCCATTCGACCTCCACCCCCGTGAATAACATTCTCCATTCCTTGTTCAGTGAAATCGATGTCAGTCTCAATGGAAAAGTCATTACCCCGGGGACGGATACTTATCCCTACAAAGCGTATCTGGAGAAATTGTTGTCTTATGCACCCAAGACTCTGGAAACCCAGATGAGAGCCTGTAGCTTGTGGGAAAAAGATACGGCAGGACATATGGATGAGGTCAAATTAGAAGCTCTGGCTCAAACTCCTGTGGAATTTCCAGTAGTGTCTAACAAAATCAGCATCGCGGCCGTCATTCCGACTCCCGAGTATCCGGATGATTCCAAGAATGTAGGGTTGAGAAAACGTCACGAGAAGATTACAGACAGTAAGGAGATCGTGTTGATGGATCGATTACATCTGGATTTGTTTGAGCAAGAGAAATGTCTCCCTAATGGCTTGGATGTCCGTCTCCGATTCAATCGCGCTCGACCCCAGTTCTACATGATGACCGCTGCCGGGAGTAGTGGGAAAGTGGCCATTCAAAGTATGATCTTGTGGGTGAGGAAAGTCAAACCTGTGCCGAGTATCATTAATCTCATCAATCAGCAACTGAGTACTCAAACGGCGAAATATCCATTGAGACGAGTGGAAGTGAAAACCTTCACCATTCCTAGTGGCACCCAATCTAAAATCACCGATCATCTGTTTCAAGGACAGATGCCTAAACTGATCGTGTTGGGCTTTGTGGACAATGCGGCTTTTAATGGGGATAATACCCGAAACCCCTTTCATTTCCAAAATGAGAGAGTCAAGAAATTAGAAATCAGTATCAATGGAGAAATGATGGAAACCCGCCCTTTGGAACCTAATTTCACCGACGATCAGTACCTGAGATCGTATTTGAGTCTGTACAAAGGCTTGGGAAAATTAGGCCAGGACTGGGCTCCGGACATTACCCTGGAAGAGTATAAAAACGGTTACACCCTCTGGTGTGTGGATTTCACGAAAGATCAAGAAGCCCAGACGGATAAATTTCATCTCATACAGACGGGGAACTTGAGAGTGGAAGTGCAATTTGCCGCCAACGTAGCCAGGACCTTAAACTGTGTGGTGTATGCCGTGTTCGACAATCTGTTAGAAATCAACAAACAACGAGAAGTCAGCATCGATTACTAAGAGAGAGATGGATACTCAGCAATTGAGAGATGTTTTACAACGAGATTTAGGACCGGCGTTTGCAGGTGTGTATCCTCGAGATGTCATACCTGAGCTGTTACCTCATCACAAAGCCATCGTGGTGAATACAGACCCTCACGATCGCCCTGGAGCGCATTGGGTCTGTTTGTATTTGAGTAGCCCTACCGTCGAATATTTTGATTCTTACGGATTACCCCCCAGCCATAAAGACATCCAAGACTTTATTCAACGCCACGGAGAGACTTGGATTCATAACACCCATTGTTATCAAGATTTGAATACGGATGTCTGTGGACAATACTGTGTGTATTTTTTACATCAACGCCATCGCCATAGAAGCACCGTACGAGAATGGTTACTTCCCTGGAAAGGCACGGCCTTACAACGCGATCGTTTTGTGGCGGATTGGTTTAAAGAGACCTTCCGTAAACCGAGAACCCATCAAGGACAAACTTGTCAATGTCAAAGACTGAATGTATTGTAAACTATGTTATTGTTATTGTTCATAGTTGGAGTTTAATAAAACGTTGGAAAAAAAAAAAAAAAAAAATTTTTCTTGTCATTGTAATCAACCATGTCTTTTCAAAAAGAATGGGTAGCCCTGAAAAGGGCTGTTTTCTTTCTCTCTCTCTGTTCTTGGTCTTTTCTCTTCTTCTTCTTCTCTCTTCTCCTTCTCTTCTTCTCTTCTCCTTCTCTTCTTTTCTTCTCGGTCCCCCTCACTGTCTGTTCTTCTTCTTCTTTCTTCTCTTCTTTTTCTGCTCCTCCGGGGGTTGCTCGTGGTCAAACACAAAAACGGGCAACCAGCCGTGTTTAAAAAACAATCTCCCCGGAGGCCGCTGTACCACTTCTAACTCTGCGTCCCAGTTTTCCTCTGGCGGGGGCAGATCCTGGCTCATGGGCGGTGGGGGAAGAGCCTCCCGTGAGGCCGGCGGGGCAATCTCTTGCTCCCAATCCTCCTCCCATTTGATACAATAATCATTCACCGTAGGGTCTGGTCCTACTCTGCGACTCATGGTTCTGGTTCCTTTAAAAAACCGGAATGCCCGATTTTTGACGTTGCGCTCGTTTAAAAAGGCGAGAGCGCGGACGTCCTCGAAAACATCCCCTACCTCAGATGGTTGACGTCATGTTGATGACTCATCAAAAAACACTATATAAATAGGTCACTTGTTACCATTTTTTCTCAATCATGTCGTTTGAACGGTACGCGGATGATGAGAAAGATGTACTAGTGTGTGGGTATTGCCGAGGACCTTGGAGCACTTGTGGCTGTTTTCATTATAAAAAAGAAAACATCCTGGCCAAACAGAAGTGGATAGAGAGATTGGCAGAGCTGACGTTTTATCCCTTTGTCTATAAATGTTGTGGTCACACTAGAGAACCCTGGCTAGAGTGTAAGTGTCCGCAGCATTGTACCATCACCCCTGAAGAAGAAATAGCGCATAAGGACTGTACCTGTGAGATCTGTCAGGAGTTTAGAGAGCGCTGGACTCAGAGAAAGTTTGATCCCCGGGTGTTTCAACATTGTCCTTACAGTCAAGAACCCTGGTCAACGTGTACCTGTGAGACCTGTCAACCAGCATGTCGGTGACGGATCTACGAGGAGATGTATTATCTCTACCCTGGGTGGATGCTATTGTACAACAATGTTTAACGGTGAAACCTCATGGATTAGCCGGAGGCAATTGGACTCATTATAGACGATGGATTTGTGACTTTGCTTATCAGTATCATAAACATGTTTACATTGTCAAGAAAATGTAACTTTATTATAGCTTTATTCTAGCTATTACTTGTGTTAATAAAAACTTTTTTAAAACAAACTTGTGTGTTTCTTGATTTTTGCCATAAAAAGTGTCTTTTCAAAAAAGTTGGTGGCCCTGAAAAGGGCCGTTTGGTCCTAAGGACCGACTTTCATTCCCTGGTTCCGGTTAACCGGCATAACGGGCACCGTCCCCGGGTGTGTCGCCGCTCCTGTAACTCTTCCACGCACGAGCAGCAAGCTGGGCGCTGCCCACATCCCCTGCACGTGATACCAGAGTGTACCCTGTCTTGCCAGCAGACAGGGCACTTAAACCAAATGGGAACCGCCCTATCTGCCCAGCCAGGGACAGTCATAGGGTGGTTCCTCGGGGGATGAGTTGCCACCGGTGCGTGGGTTGGTCTCGGTGGCGGAGTCCTCCCTGCAAACCGGATGGTAGGTGGTGGGGGTCTTGCAGGGGCTGCCGGTCTCGGTGGTGATGACGTGGCTGCCACCAGCAGCGACGGACTCTGGGCTGGACTGGGAGGTGGTGCGGGGGACGGTGACCGCGGTGAATACTCCACCGGTGACGCTGGTGAGTCGCTCATCGGCACCGGGCTGTATTCCACTGGTGCCGATGGGATCGCTGGTGGTGGTGTTGTAGGCGTCGCCGGGGAGTAAGGTGGTGGTGGTGAGGGTGGCTGTGGGGCCCGTCGGCGCGGTCTCGTGGCCGTGGAGATCCGGGCGGTGCGGCGGCGGGGTGCCCTCCCTTCATACTCGGCCCGCACCCGGCAGATGATCTCACGGACCCCACTCTGGTCGAAAGGGGAGAAGGTGCTCAGGTCGTTCTCAGAACGCACGACCCAATTCTCCCCTACCCGTTCCTCAGCCACCACTACCAGCCGGTACCGGAATCCAGGCAAGGTCTGAAAATTGTAGAGCGGGTCTCTTCTTGTAGCCATTCTTCTTTCTTCTTTCTTCTTTAAAATCCTTCAAAAATCTTCTATAACTGTGCTGGATCACCAGTGAAGCAAACTGGCGAGTGCGCCGGTATATATCGGGAAAGCGCGGACCTCCTCGAAAACATCCCTCGCTTCGGAGACGAAGCCAAGATGGTGGCCGTCAAAATGGCGGATTTGTGCTTTCGAGTAGAGAGTTTTTTCTCATTGTCTTTTTCTAGACATTCGATATCTGTGCAAGGTAGATTTAATCTGATAGATTCTGAGACGGCGAATGCGTTAAACTTATTTTTATTTTGCTACGTCGCATAGTTTTCAAAGAAACAGAGGTTAAAGAGGTCGAGTCGAGGTTCAATGTTTCTTCACCCCCTCTTTAAAAATTTATTTCTCGACCATGTACATCCCTAAAAACATCTCATAAGGTCTATTCGATAGAAAACACCTTATTTGATTCGATTTTCACTCTACCTTTAGGATTTTCTGGATTCCTCAACAAATAAACCCTTCTCTGAGAGACTCAACCAAACACAGCTTTCGTGTAAACAATTTTATTCATGTCACATATTTCAAATACATAACTCCCACACACAACACCAATTCACATGTCTTTTTAAAATAGGTTCCAACATTTTTTCCATTTCTCGAATCCTGCGTTGAAATCGATAGCGATCAGCGGCTACAGTCATCCAGATACTTGTCCGGTCTTCTTCGGGTAACAGATGCACTTCATTTTGATCCAGATTAAAAGTCACACGTTTAACTTGACGTACATCTCTCGAAGACATCGTAGTCTGATTTTCTCGATTTCTGCTCTGTCTGTGGGTCGAATTCGTTTCAATTCCTGGCCCATTAAATGAATCAGTACTAAGGCTTGCGGGGTGATCCGGTTCTCGATCAAATACTGACAGAGACATGGATAGTCCTTTAAGCTGATGGGAAATAATTCTTCTCGCATATAGTGTAACACAAATTCAATCTGCCCAGAATGAATGCCTGTGAGATAATCCAATACATAAACTATCGCTTTCTCTGTGATGTGGTCACTGCTGGCCATCCTCCGGGAATAAATGAAATGAATTAAGTTCTTCACACTTTATGTATACTTCTCGAAGCCAGTCCTTGGTGATACTTTCAATCTCGGCGGTTTTTTCAGGCATGCGTTTCTTGAATTCCTCCCCCGCGACATAAATTAACATCAACCCCGCATCGTTATAGAGATTGATGTACACATGGTTCCGTAGATCTGTATATTCGTCCAGAGTCATTGGAAACACCCCCGCTATCAGATAATTTTTAACAGCTTGAAACACCGTATCGTCTTGCATTTTCTCCACCCATTCTAATGCATGGTTATGCGCTTTTTCTGCGATGTTGTCACTGCTAGCCATCCTCCAGGAATAAAGGAAAAGAAAACGGTTAGGTTTTTTTATACACCTTTTCCAGCCAGTGATCGGTAATCGCTACAATCGCCCCAGTCTTCTCAGGTTCCCGTCGTCTAAATTCTTGGTCCATGTTATAAATCATGATCAATCCAGACTCTCTGTTCAGGTTGTCGGCTATATGCTTGCAAACGCTGGAATATTCATATAAGGTCATAGGAAATTCCCAAAAGATCAACAACTTCATGGCGAATTTATATCTCAACGGCTGTTTTTCTTTCCAGTCCTTGATACACCGTAATGCAGCGCTACGAGCGTTGTTCACCGATTCTTTGTAGTCCTCGAAATGCTGTAATACAGCGGTAAGAACGTTGTTGGTCAATTCAGCCATGATGATCAAAATGAAAAAATTCTAAAACGTTCTTGTTTTATAACAGGGCAGCCATTCCTTTCATACGAATCAGTTCCACGAATCCTTTTTGTAGACAATCGCGTAAGATCCGATCAATGTCACTCATCTGGTCTGGAAGATTCTGTTTCAATTCCTCAGCATACAAATAAATCATGAGTAAACGTCCCGTATTGGTATTCTCCGCTAATGAATCAGCAATCCGTTGAAAACTATGTACATTTCTGACCTCCGGTGACATCTGTTGTACAAATTGACGAGCATTTTGAATGTGAGGATTATGTAAGGCCACGTTCATACATTGTAGTACATAACTATATCCATTTATTCTCGTAGTAGCACTGCCCCCCATAGTAAATAACGAACGTTCAGAAAACACCTGTATTTATAGGTAAAGGTTATGCATCACGTGATCAAACACCTGCACCACGTGATCAAGCACCTGTACGTCAGCTGGTTTTTCTACAGTCATTCTTGTCTGACCTTCAGTCATGGATACACGGAGAATTTTAAGAGCGAGACGCCGCGGCCAGGGAATACAACCAGTGGAAAATTTAACCATAGTAGAAGATTATGTAGACGAGATGGAGATCTGGGCCAATTTAGTACAGAGATGTCGCCATCGATTACGCTGGGGCCGATCTAAAAATTGGTGTTTTGACTATGTATTGCGGTCACATGAAACAGTGGAGGATATTTACCTGCGTTTAAGTGACATGTACCTGAAAAATTTCCCCCTCATACAGTACATGATTTACCAGTTTTACACGTTATTGAACGGCACTCAAAAAGTATCGGGATTTATTCGACTGGAGAAACCACGTTACCGGAGAAGTGTATGGGTATTGTTTTGGGATGCACACTGGATGTGGGAAACCGTCGAAGAGATACGTTTCCCCGGGAGAAGAGCTCGACAATTAGTACAACACATTATATCCGAAGATCATGACTTACACGTGTATATAGAAGAACCTGCGTATGAAGCCGGCCATTTTTAAAAATAAAAACTTCATGCACAGCCCTTTTTAGGGCTACTTTAAACACCAATATAAGTTCCATTCCACTAAAGTCAATGTGTACCAATGGGCACTAGCACGCGCTGGTCGCGAGAAACCGGCTTTTCAAGTTCAATTAGTGCACTAGCACGCGCTGGTCGCGCGATGTTCTAGCTGAAACCGGTTTTTCCAGAAAAAGATGATGCAACCACGTGCTCCCCACGTGCCCCTCACGAGACAGAATAGTCTAGACATTTTGCTGGCTATAAAAGCGGAGCTCCAGTGTCAGTCCTCATTCGATCTTCAATCACCTTCCAGAAGACATGGCTCAGAAACAACTAGAATTTGTGGACAAAGCTCAGAAGAAAATAGATCAGCTGGTACAGAAGGAGATGGGGCCACAGAAAGACTACATTGAACTGAAGAAAGCTAAGAGTGACGATCAGAAGACTGAACTGGGGAAGACCTCGAACTTCTTGCTCACGTCTCCAGACTACGTTGCTCAAAGAAGAAGAGAAGAGAAGAAGATGGCCCAGACCTCGAACCAGACCACGAGCTTCAATCTCACGCCTTCAGACCACGTTGCTCGACAAGTGAAGATGGCCCAGACCTCGGATTACCTCCCTAGCCAGAATCCGACAGACCCGGGATTAGGCTTCTATTTTCCCGATTCACAGGACGCTACGGGACTGGAGATGGGCTTATACGATAAACCCCCCTTCGGCGGAGAAGATTCCCCCATGAGCAGGACCGATTTCGCCATCATTACCACGACACTAGACGGGATCGTTAACCGCATTAATGTGCTGAGTAATGAGATTGGAAATCATACCACAATCCTACTGAAGAAGCTGGAAGACCTGACTTCTAAAAAACCTAGGAAGGAATACACTCCAGATTACACTGCTAACCCGTGCTACACGTGTGGAGAAACAGGACATTGGTCGCCGGATTGCCCACAGAAAACAGATTATCCGCAGACCAGTAAGAAATCGTGGTCGGCAGATTCTCAACAGACCAGCAAGAAAACCAAACAAAAGGATCCTTGCTTCAAATGCGGAAAAATAGGACACTGGATTAGTGAGTGTCCAGAAGAACAAGCGGAGATAGATGCGATGATTGGACCCGTACCTGGCTCAAAACCCCCTGTGAAGAGAGAATACACACCGTTAGAGATGTGGAATCCGCCCGCACCTACTGAAGAACGGCCAAAAAAGAAGAAGAAACTCAGCAGAAAGTAATGGACTGTGCTTGAACTGTTATGCTTATTGAACTGTTTTTATGCTTATTGAATTGTTTTGCATTGTTCTATGCTTGTACCATTGTTCTTTAATAAACATGTCAACTTAAAACCTTGTGTTATTCTTTTAGATTTAATACACTGTTATTCTTTTAGATTTAATACACAGGATTTCACTGGATTTTATACCGATTTTCAGAAAAATAGCTTTTCCAGGAACTCAAAGCGAAAGTACCGCATGCTAAAATTAGGACCATAGGCCAGCCTATTCACCCGCTCTACAACCCCTGCTGGGGTTGACCCCGTCCTAGTGCACTCCGTTGACCCCGACACCGGTTGACCAATCAAAAACGCTCTTGCTTGACCTCATTTGCATAAAAAGTGCACTCAGTTGAACTCCCTATCGGGACGCGTTATACTACTTATATTATATGTTATATTATAAGTATTAAATATCAATGCACGTATTCTACCTTTATTTTCATTCTCTTATATCATGGATTGTATGATTGTGTAATTATGGGTTCAAACGAGAAAAACTGTATTAATATCCAGTATTAATTTTAATAGGTACATATAGTATAATTTCATAGGCAGTATATTGATGATCGCTCGTATCAAAAACCACTGAAAATAACACGAGTTGTCGATCAACCAACAATGGATGCACTGGTATCCCACACACAATTCTGTGACGCGAAATCAAACACAGTTCCACTGTTACAGGACTGCACCCAAGGGTTCAGGGCGTTGTCGCAGTGGATGTACTTGTGGGGATCTTGGTGGGGAAACATCGTGATGCCTTTGTCCACCTGGTCCTGGGTACACGGGTTAGAAGAAGTATGCGTGTTTTCAATACATGTCTGACCCTGCTGGTTCCAAACTAAATTTGAAGGACATTGCATTAGCCATGCATGACCCCAGACGTCACAATGAATGAACTTGGTGTTATCTCTCGTATAAGTGAAGAAGAACTGGTGATTCATTAGTGCTTGAGCAGTACAAGGATTTGACAGGTCGGGATCAAGAGGTGTTTTGTCTCCAGATATAGTAACAGTGGTAGATCCACAAGAATGGGAACCCTACAAAATATTTTAAGATTATCGCTTTTATCCTAGTAAGATGTCTGAAATATGAAAATACACAATTAGTCGCAATACTGGAAATTCTTGGAAAGCACCCTATAGCAACAAGTCTTCAGAATACATGATATAGATGAAACATAAATAAACGTGATTAAACAATCATAAATAGGAAGGTCTGAAGTTTCCTGTTGTCACCTGATGTACAGTGTATTATATTCGAAACCAGCAGAAACCACTTAGACCATAACGCAAGGTATAATATAGCATTCCTCCAAGTTTAACAAAATAAGATTGTTTCAATCGTGTATATTAAGGGGAGAAATTTGCAATTTTCTGTAGTGACCTTGCTTTTACGAGTTTTTATTTGTATTTTTCAATTTTTGTTGTTGCTTTCTCACCTTTTGTTATGCAAGGAACATGTAACTGGATAAAGATCTTACGGACAAAGACCCCTGTCCCGCTCCAGTGACCTATTACAATTACCAGCCGTCGTGGTAGTCCAGTGGCGAGAACGCTCGCTTTGCAACCGGGTAGTCACAGGTTCAGTTCTTGATTGCGTCAAACCTACATCGTCGCAAGCCACGCCTATTGTCTCCGTTTACACTACGTCAAATGCCGTGGCTGTATGATTAAAAAAATCCTCGACTTCATGAATATTTATGTTCATTAGTCAATCAATTGGTGAACTTCGATGATTTTTTTTTTTTTTTTGGTGGAAAGAAAATCATTCGGATGCCATTGCATGCTCGTAGCGGAATAATCCGAGGATTGCAGATTGAAAACAAACTGGACACCTTTTAGCTGTTGTAAATTGTAATGGACGCTTCTTAGTTGACTTCACCGGTGTAATAAATTTACCATATAATATGTGTAACCACACGGCTCTCTTTAAAAGATAATTGTCCCAACTATAGTCTTTCAGATTTCAACACATCCATTTTACCCCGAATTTCCTCATCAAGTTTGTGATTACATTAAGTTTATTAACACAGATTGTACAAGTGTAAGCACTGCTGTTAATGCGAATTTCTTGTAATAAATACTTATAAACTTTACTTGCTTCTGTAAACAGGAATGTTTTGCCTTTCCCCCCATTATTACTTGTAAAACAAAATACTGCACGTTTTAGTTGTGGGCGCAGCCATCAAAATATCGGAAATCCGTTATTGTTAAGTTCTGTGATTGGTCCAAAAACATTATTGTGTCATTTCATAAATATTCATGACAATCGAGATTTTCGCTGATCATGCAGCCACGGTTTGAGATAGAGTGGGCACTACCGGGCTCAGTAACCGTGGCTAGCGACGCTGCAAACCTAGGACATTGGCTGTTCCTTCGCTAGCCGCCCGGCATTATAGATGAAAGTCATGGATCGTTCGCATGTGGCCTTTAATACAGAAGTCCCGTATCACGGTAGGCGTTGACACGATAAAGACCCCCCACTGGTACGACCTTGAGCGTCATGGATGATCAATATTTGTGGCTCTTTGCCTAAAGCTGGTAACATCTCTAAATGAGTGACAAATTATTGAATGGGACATAAAACAATATACAAACAAAAACTTAATCCTATTTTCGTTTAAGATCAGCATCCACGCAAGTGTGGCTAGAACTGGATACATATAAATTGGCACTACTTGCATATTAGAAACATTTGTTCTGAGCGTATTAGCATTTAAATGTTGTCTTGAGAATTAGTAGGACCTCAGAACTTAATGCAATGTAGTAGAATTTCGTTAAAAATCGACTAAGAATGTAACGAACCAACGAACGCATGGAGGAATTATTAGAACGACATGTATACATAAAATTCCGTCGTGAAATTATGAAATACAACCTGGTGATATCTTTCTCCATTTGGACACTGTGTGATGTACATCTTCTGTTGATAGTCACATCTGATGAACTTTGTGTTGTCATACGGGTGGGGGTGGTACATTTCGTTGTTTTGTATGGCGGTCGCCGTGCAAGGATTTGCAAGTGGTAGTTGATTAACGTCTTAAAAACAAAAGGGTATCATCCATATGCACACAAATCTTTATTTCTAACAGAGTACGTATGATTCGAATTCTTGATACTTTACCTCCTGTGGAACTGCACAAATATTCCTTAAATTTTTCATTAGAAGTAATATCCACTTTCGTGCATTCACGATCCACGCCATTTTGTCGACAAATAATTTCAACATCTAAATGAAAGATTTTTATTACGTTGAAAATGTAATTGGAGCATAAAATTTTTAAAATATTAGAACATCAAACATCTCTACAAATTGAAATATAACAATTAAACTCTACCTGTTTTATTTGTTTTGAAAAAGGTGGTCACATATTTTGCATCGCTACAGTTTTTCAAACCAGCCGCTTCTGGTGGTAGTTTCGTTCCCACATAGGACATATAGAGCGGGCGCCCGTCCACGGTTTTGTTGAGGTATAGAACTACTGGATGTCCGTCCGTCGCCGTCAGCGTCTGGCTGTAGAGGACAGGACTGGGGTGAGGGTTGTCGTAAGACATGTACACGTGGACGATTCCACAGAATACCTTCAGCTGTGATAGAATGAGAATGTATACAGAAAAAACTGCCTCCACTCATAATACAGTCTTTGATAATAGACATTACACTTGTCGCAAGACTTAGAACATTGTCAGTATGGCCATAAAGCAGAAATATCAGCATGTTGCTGATTGTTGCATCAAATAAGTTATTGATAAGAATATTTCAAAGATCCGCCTATATGCTTACATCCACAACAGTGGTCGTATTGTCATCTGTAGTCCCCACTACTACGGTTGTCTTATCAGGAAGGGAGTTGGTTATAGTATGGTTTTTATTCTCGTTGTTCGGTGGAATCATTGAAGGTGAAAGGGTGGATCCAAATATATCGGTAACTTCTGTCGTTGAATTGGCAGTGGATGGCGGAAATTGTATCGATATTGGTGCTACATAATAGTATTCAAAACTCTAATACATATATAAACAGCTACTATAATCCAAACATCAAATATAAACTGCATCATTTGATAGTCTAGAATAAGAAGATTGGTTGCCATCTTGAGAGGTCATTGCCGTTTTCTACATATACTGTGACATTCATTAACTGATCATTGTTTTTGGACATGTTATAGTACAATATGAAGAACATTCAACGATATATGTTTTTAAATTGAGTAATTGTTGCATACATTTTGCCCAATACACGTGGTAAGCTTTAATCATAAAATAGGAATTATAGTACTTTCACCTTCACAAAACTTTTTTTCGAATGTTCATGTACCAAATTATCTCACTTACAGCGAATATTTCTACACAATCATAATGATTATAAACGTTACGCATTAATTAAGCAGCAGTGGCGGGTGCAGGATTTCCGAAAAGCGGCTCACACGTCACAGTCAAGTATTAGCCAATATACTCAATAAATTTGGTGCCGAATCTCGAGTATTATTCACATTATTTTTTTTGTGGCGAAAAACGGGGAATATAAATCCGCCACTGAGTAGATAGCAGGAAGATAATGGCATTTAGAATTTTTTTTTTAAAAACCATTCCGACTTTGTGTATCTCTACGTAATGCTTGTGGCACTCTGTACATTACATCAAACACATTTTCTACTTTTCCTAATGCTAGGACGCTCACTTTGCAAATGAGATCCCCGTTTCGATTCTTGATCTCGGCGCCGCTTCAAGTCTAGGACATTTAATTAACTAAGTAATGAATGTACCTTTGCCAAGCGCCCGACATTGACTGTGAAAGTCATGGGTTTTTTCCCCCCAGATATGATCTTACAAACAAATATCACCACAGGGGTTGGTACGATAGAGAACATTCACTGCTATACGGACCTGAGTGTCATAAATGTCTCTAAATAAGTGAAAAGTTCTCAAATACACGTAAAACAATATGAAAAACAAACCATTACTTAAAAGTTTCCAATTCTAATTAGCGCAAAATTCAGAATACACATTGCCACATAATAATAGCTAATTTACGAGGGCACAGAATAGTGACGCCGTGCATATTACATAGGGAATTCCTTGGATACACGTACATATGTGTATTTACGTGATTGCTAAATGACCTCTTACCCCTGCATGCAGCCTTCTTGATCTCATAAACTAAACTGTCAATTTCAGAAAACTCGGAGATGAAGAAAATGTGCGTGCAGTTCGGATCACTGGCAATCTCATTTAGTTCTTGTTCATTTACATTCCCAATCCCAATCGTAAAGAGAACAATACCAGCATCTTTAGCATACGTTGCTTCCTGAACAGTTCTATAAAAACTATTGGAGTACCCGTCAGTAATAACTAGTCCAACTTTTCTAGCACTTGGTCTTGATCTGTAGCGGAATACAGATTCTCTAGCTATTTCAATTCCTGATGCAGTATCGGTACCTCCAGCATCGTATTGTATTGTATCAATTCCATTCTCAAGAGCAACTCGATTGTGGTACGTTCCAAATCCAAACTCTACTCTCGCAAAGCTGCTAAAA
>NC_079165.1:94060079-94117579 GCF_947568905.1 Ostrea edulis | reverse complement strand
ACCATAAACTCACTAACTAACTAACACTACCGACTGACACACCATATAATCACTAACTAACTAACACTACCGACTGACACACCATAAACTCACTAACTAACTAACACTACCGACTGACACACCATAAACTCACTAACTAACTAACACTACCGACTGACACACCATATGATCACTAACCAACTAACACTACCGACTGACACACCATAAACTCACTAACTAACTAACACTACCGACTGACACACCATATAATCACTAACCAACTAACACTACCGACTGACACACCATAAACTCACTAACTAACTAACACTACCGACTGACACACCATAAACTCACTAACTAACTAACACTACCGACTGACACACCATATAATCACTAACTAACTAACACTACCGACTGACACACCATATGATCACTAACCAACTAACACTACCGACTGACACACCATAAACTCACTAACTAACTAACACTACCGACTGACACACCATAAACTCACTAACTAACTAACACTACCGACTGACACACCATATAATCACTAACTAACTAACACTACCGACTGACACACCATAAACTCACTAACTAACTAACACTACCGACTGACACACCATAAACTCACTAACTAACTAACACTACCGACTGACACACCATATGATCACTAACCAACTAACACTACCGACTGACACACCATAAACTCACTAACTAACTAACACTACCGACTGACACACCATAAACTCACTAACTAACTAACACTACCGACTGACACACCATATAATCACTAACTAACTAACACTACCGACTGACACACCATAAACTCACTAACTAACTAACACTACCGACTGACACACCATAAACTCACTAACTAACTAACACTACCGACTGACACACCATATAATCACTAACCAACTAACACTACCGACTGACACACCACATAATCACCAACCAACCAACACTACCGACTGACACACAGGCACTCGACGTTTTAAATATCTATAATAAAAAAATCTTCCTGTAAACATAATATTGACAAGGTATACCACGCCGCCATCTTGGTTTTCGTTTTTATCAGCTGCATCGCTTGAAAATTTCGGCGAAAAGTTCGATATAATACAATAATTAGAACCCTACCGTCTAGCAACAACTCTGTCAATATCCTATCTGTCGCATCGTTATGGAAAACTCGAAATAATGTCCATTGATCAGATATAATCAAGCATCAACTATCGTCTACTGCTCCTCAAAATGCGATAAATCCTGATCTAGGGACGGAAGTTGACATCATTATGCAAATGAGAATTCCCTTGCTAATGTACCCACTGCGCTTGTGCCGGGGGAGGGGGGCACTGAATGCAGGGTAGTTGCAGTGCTGCAAACAATAAAACTCTTCACATTTGTGTGGTTTCGGGACAGGCTGGCACGGGAAATTTAGTAAATCTATCACATTACCAAATAACATTGGGAATGTTCATGACCCCGCCCCGCTTCGACTCCAACCCACGTTTTGTCACCCATTGTGACAACAGATAAGCAGGACAGGACATTTGCATGAATGTATAAATGTTACTGTGCACGTTTGAGAGTATACCCACGTGTAAGCGCGCGTGCGTGTGTGTGTAAATTCAATTTTGAAGTTTTCTTATTACGTTATGAAATTTACTTTCAACAGAAACGAATGCATGAATAAGTGAAGTTATCATGTTTAACGTTTAAAAATAAAAAAAATAAAGTATATATTAATAGAATAATGTTCAAGATCTATCACCTCGCTCACTAGAACATATTTACGGCTAATTATAATATTTACTATTTTTAATTTTATCGACCAATGAAAAAAGGGCTATCCCAAAATTATGTCAACGTACGTCCACCTTTCAGCGATTTCTCGCATTTGAGAAGCAGTAGACGATGTTTGACGGTTGATTATAGCCGATAAATGGACTTTATTTCCAGTTCACCATGACGATGCGAGAGGTAAGACCTTGACAGAGTTGCTTCTAAACGGTAGGGTTCTAATTATTGTATTATATCGAACTTTTCGCTGAAATTTTCAAGCGATGCAGCTGGTAAAAACGAAAACCAAGATGGCGGCGTGGTATACCTTGTCAATATTATGTTTACAGGAAAACAATTTTTTTTATTATAGATATTTAAAACGTCGAGTGCCTGTGGACTGACATTCCAGATATTCACCAACCCACTCATTACCAGATACTCACCAGCCCACTGATTACCAGATACTCACCAACCCACTGATTACCAGATACTCACTAACCCACTGATTACCAGATACTCAACAGCCCACTGATTACCAGATACTCACTAACCCACTGATTACCAGATACTCACCAACCCACTGATTACCAGATACTCACCAACCCACTGATTACCAGATACTCACCAACCCACTGATACACCAGATACTGAAAGCAACTGATGCATTGTCGTAGGTAACGGGGAGATCTTTTTTGAGTGTGACGCTAAGCACTGTCTTTCCATATGTGCAGTGATAATGTAGAACAGGTGGGGAATTGTACAGGTCCACAGGGGAAAATGTGAATGCAATGGGACTTTTCACATTCACAAAAATCAAGTGTATAGGCATGGCTATCGTTGATACAATTTAACCCAAATATATATACATGTACGATGTCTCGTTTGAACTACTTTTACCCGTCAACAAACAATTACATGTAGGTCTATATCACATTCGCACAAAACCTTTGAAAGTTTTGAATAGGTAAAGAAGACAACGCAATTATCATTTAAACTTGGATATTTCAACATCGAAATACAAAATTATGTGATGATGGATGTTGCCCACCTCAGGGACTTACATCGCGGGTTACGGATCGTAATGAAAATAACGAACAGTGATAAACCTCATAACTCCTACAAATAATGAATTAATTCTAAAGTGATTTTTCCGAATTACATGGTCAGTTCCTTTAACTTGAATTTACTAACAAAAGAACAGCATCCGTCAACATTTAGCAACATTCTTGGTCCTTAAAAAAATTCAGTTGTGTATTCCATCATATTTTAAGATCAAATCTCCACCTCACAATTCCTACAAATATAATTCTGCTAATGCATCCAAACATTTTAATTACAAAGAAAATTTACAGTTTATAGATATATACATGTACCATCTTATTTAAAATCCTCGAACACAATCTTGTTCTTGTTTGAACTATAGTCTAGTTGGACAGCCATTACTGGTTCAGTCGGTATAGTTGAAAATAACATGATGTCACTTACTTTAAAAGGACCAATCTACAGAGAACCCCGACCATGTCACTGGCGACAGACCGACGGTGGACTAAAATGTAATGATGACATGACACTGTCTGAATGGAAAAAAAGATTTAAGAGGAATATGAAAATCTTTTATTAGACAGGTTAAAACCAGAATGCGTTGCATCTATACTTCTATATTTGCTTAGTAAACCAGAAGTGAAGGAAGAATTATATAGGTTACATGACAAATACTGTATGTACATCCATCTTATACTCCAATTTCCCTTACGAAAGATCGAACTCTTTAAAATCGTGTTTCTGTTTTGATATCTTGGGCAATGGAAGGGATGAATTTAATTTGAGTTATCATACATATACTGGATTTCAAAACTTCACAAAAACTCTTACAGCGACACATTGCAGGATCCAGTAAATGTTCTACCAGTCAGGCCCTGTCTTTACTCCTCACGAAAATATTAACTGCTAAGAAGGAGAAACTTAAGACAATTGCATCACAACATATGCAAGATATAGTGTAAAGCAATTTTGAATTCTCAAAAATTCCAAAGAACATTTAGTTTTGAAATCACAAAACACAACAAAAAATTGTACGACTTTTCAACACTTTACATCATCATTCCTAATACCCCCATCACACTAGGCCACGTTCGCACTACGACCATGTAAAAATTGATGATCGTAGTGCGATCGGGTACGTCGTAGTAAGGTCGTTGTAAGAACGTAGTAAGGTTTTTATGGTCGTGATGGTCGTGGAGCAACTTTGAACATGCTCAAAACAAACGTAGTGCGGTCGTGGTCAAATTTGATCGTAGTGGAAGCGTAGCAAGGACGTACTAAGGTCGTATTTAGATCGGCATGGTCGTAGTAGCATCGTAATGGGATCGTGATGCAGAAGAATACGACTGCACTGCGATTCCACTTCGCTCTCTATACGACCATCCCATTTTCACTACGTTCTCATTACGATCATCCCGTTTGCACTACGTTTTCTTCACGCTTCCGCTACGATCACGGCACGTCCATACTATGTTGTTGAAGACTGTAGTACGTTTCTACCAATATCATCCCGTCCTTAATACGTTCTTACTACGATTTCACTGCGCGCAAGCCACGACCGAATCACGTTCTGTTCTCTCCTACACACTGGTATAAAAACTGAACAAAGGTTGCATATGACCATTGCTTCTTTGGAATCATGGAAAGGCCAGACCAAGAAATATTGATGGGGATGTTGATGCATATTCAGTATATGGCACTTAACGACCAAGCTGCTATATTGTTACTTAGGCGAAAGAGGAGGAGAATCGTAAGGCAGCGTAGATCTTGCTAGGTACGACCTTGCTTTCTGTTGAAAAAAGACTTCAGTTTGGCCATTATGATCAACCGATGAATGAATTAAGGATGGAATATCAACAGTCCTGAAGGTTCTGAGCTGTATTTATACTGAATCTGGATCTGATTCAGCTGTTGCAAAGCGTGGCGACAGTGGCGCGGAAACGTGGTAGAATCGTAGTAAGATCGTGGCAGAATCGTAGCAAGATCGTGGTACAATCGTGGCAGAAGCGTAGGAAACTCGTGTTGCAGTCGTGGGAGTCGTGGTGAGAGCGTAGTAAGAACTTGATGAACGTAGTGAAAACGTGGTGAAATCGTAACAAGGCCGTAGTTTAATCGTAGTGGAGTCGTGATAAGAGCGTAGTGAGGACGCAGTAACATCGTGAAGACAGACAAAATTACAAATTCATGCCGTTCGCACTACGTTCTCACCACGATCTAAAAGAAATGATAGAACGTAGTGAGGTCGTGATGGTCGTGATGTAGTGTGACAGGGTCATAAACGATCAATTAAAGAATACGCTTTTTGACATTATATAGACAGCGACTTCTTCGATTAAAAATGACTCGGAGATATTTATATCTTTACCAGCCGTCTGACACACAAGATACTAAACAACTGACATAAAAAAAACTGACTGACACACCAGGCGTGGATTTCTCGAAAGAAACCTAAGTCGAAACGTGGACTTAAGTCTGAGATTTTACTCAAATTGCGATTGCTGAAATAACAAAAAACTAAAGCTTAAGTTTGAGATATTTTCTAGAAATCTAAGCCTGATACTCAAACTGTCGCAGTAAATACTCACCAACCGACTGACAAAGCAGATAGATACTTACCTATTGATTGACATACCAGATAGTGTTCTTATTAACCGTCTGACTCACCAGTTACTCACCAACTCACTGATTACCAGATACCAGTTGACTGACACCATTTCTTTGTAAGATGACTGAAACTCAAAATCTGTTTTGGTGCACGGCCAGTAGTCGAGATAATATGCAGAGAAGATGGGAAGGAACTTCCCATCTTCTCTGCATATTGTCTCCACTACTATTATTACGATGGATGGCATATATACATACATACATATATATATATATATATATATATATATATTATTAATGTGTATTCACCTGAGGATGGATGTTAAAATCCAGAAAGCGCTAGTGATTTAAATATATTTTGGAACTGTATATTTACCTGCTTTTTTATTGAATTATATATATATATATATATATATAAAGCACTAAATAATCACAACTAGGTACTGAAAATTTTCGCCCCAGCCCGGGGTCGAACCAGCGACGTACGGCACCCACCGCCTAGCAAGATTGTCAAACCAGTGCGTAAGTCCACTCGGCCACAACGACTTCCCTAAAAAAGGAAGCTTTGTTATGCTCCTAAAGCGCTACTTATACACACTGATGCAATCCCACACAGTCGCTGTGTCATTCAGTGTTTAAGATATTTTATAAGGGGAGTGGATCTCTCGATGCAATTGTATAGAATATTTAATATAAAGCACACACACACACACACACACACACACACACACACACACACACACACACACACACACACACACACACACACACACACACACACACACACACATATATATATATATATATATAAAAGCACTAAAGTTCCAACAACACCCGATACCTCAAAGTGTCGGATCCACAACATGGATACAAGGTCAAATACAAAAAATTATACAAAGCACTAAAATGACCAACGACACGAACAACGAGATTGTCAAATTTTCGGGACGACATTTGATTATATCATTATATCATTTGAGAATTTTATAATTATGTCGTTCAGAAAAAGTCATTCTTTCAAATCTCTCAAAAAACAGCACAAAAAAGCCATCAAAACACAACATCGCGTGTCCAACATTCAAACATACATTGAACATAACATTATACCTAAAGGGTTTTGTCTCAATGTCACCCCTAATATAGGGCCGGTGTCTAGAGGCTTTCAGAGACGTTGGAGCTCTATCCAGAGGAGATGTTCTATGCAACTTATGTAACTCTGCCTTTTTTGGGATCAGCACAAGTTAGGGCAAATTGAGAGTGACATCATTTCACTGGAATCATCTCTCCAACTGGATACCACTCCAACTGAATTTCAGGAGGCTTCTAGAATTATAACCACTTATAACACGGCCTTGACTTCCGAGCTGGAAAAGGTCCAACAAAAGAAATTCCAGCGTGATGGCATCCTTGATAGAAACAATGAAGCTCGTACATACCATACTGAACGATCTTCTACTACCATCAAGAAGAATCGCTCGAGACGCTTCAAACGAAGGAAAACCATCACTATCAACGACCAAAACTCTACTGACATATGCCCGGTTTTGAATGTTTCCAGTGTCACTCTCTCGAATTCTGAGACTTCACTTCTTTCCAAGGGCCTCAATTTCTGCCCGACTCCACGTGAAGTCAATGACCAACAAATAAGAGAGGACACTAGAGCATTCTTCCGTCCACTACGGCTTAAGGAACATTTCTCCCGCAAGGACTCCAAAGATAACAATGCCTCCCCATCCCAAGATGCTATTGACATTTTAGAGAAACATCCTCTCTACAGACCCAAAAGCACTTGGGAACCACCTCCAGGCAAATGTGGAGCTTTGGAGTCTTACATCGAGGCGGTCGAGGAAGAAATAAACAAAATCCTTTTAAAGCCGGATTCAACCCGAGATAATCTCGGCAAAGACGAAAGATCGGCATTACAAACATTAAAAAAATCGGGATAATATTGTCATTAAAAAGGCAGATAAAGGTTCTACTGTTGTTGTCATGGACAAAGACAAGTACCTAAACGAGGCTCATAGACAGCTCTCAGACGAACGCTTTTATAAAAAGCTGCAGTCTGACCCCACCGAAGACTTCTCTACCAAGATCACCGAAACCCTCCAGCAAATGTACAACAAAGGAGAGATCGGTGACAATGTTTTGGGAGCGCTTTGTCCTAACAACTGTAGACCAGGACTATTCTATCTACTGCCTAAAATTCACAAAAAAGACATGCCAGGCCGTCCTGTAGTCAGCGCCATCGGACATCCCACGGAGAAAATCTCTGAATTCATTGATTTACATCTCCGTCAGCACGTAGAAGATTTACCATCATGCAAGGTGAAGATAACGAACAGTGATCAATCTCATAACTCCCACAAGCAATACAAATTAGATAGTTGGGCAAACACGGACCCCTGGACACACCAGAGGTGGGATCAGGTACCCAGGAGGAGTAAGCATCCCCTGTTGACCATCATACTTGAAGGACACCACTGATTACCTTAATAAAACACCCTCATCGGGCCTGCCAGACCATACCCTCCTTGTGACCATGGATGTTACTTCACTTTACACTAACATTCCACATGACGAGGGTATCGAGGCGTGTAGAGAGGTTTGGAACAATAGGGTAATTAAATGTCCTTCAACTGAATCACTCATTCAGCTTCTTGAACATGTCCTCAAGTTCAATAACTTCATATTCAAAGGTGAACACTACCTGCAAATAAGTGGCACAGCTATGGGAACAAAAATGGCACCATCGTATGCCAACATCTTTATGGGGAGACTGGAACGTAGACTTCTACATTATTCACCAGTTAAACCCCTCAGTTGGCTACGTTTTATTGATGACATTGAGATGAAGTGGGTTAACGGTCGTGAAAGCCTTGACGATTTTATCGAGATGGCTAACTCTTTCCATAATTCCATCAAGTTTACTGTGGAAATTTCCACCTCAAATAACACGTTTCTGGATACCACAGTCACATTTACAAACGGGGAAATTGAGTTTAATCTCCACACCAAACCCACTGACTCTCATTTATACCTTATGCCATCTAGTTGTCATCCACCCCACACTTTCAAAGGTGTACCTAAGGGTTTGGCTACGCGAATCCGCCGCATCTGCTCCACTCTTACTATTTTCCAAGAACAAGGAGCAATCCTCAAAACTCATCTCACTAACAGAGGATATGATCCTTGCAAGGTACAATCCCCGATTGATGAGATGTCACTACAGGACCGACAGTCCCTCCTCCAGTATAAAGAAAAACCTCAGAATGATAGGGTTCCATTGGTCACTACGTATCATCCCGCCCTCAAGAACATCAACGGTATTCTGAAGAAACACCTGCCCATTCTGCATGCCAACAAACGAATGGCTGGTGTTTTTAAGGAACCACCGATGGCATCCTTCAGGCGTTCCAGAAACCTGAAGGACATGATAGTAAGGACCAAACTGGATAAGCCTTTACCCAATGGAGGTTTCAAAATATGCTCAGACCTCAAATGTCAATTATGCAAATATAGCTCAGACACTGAGGGTTTTAGCAGTCCTGTCACGGTTCGCAGTTATAAAATATTGGGAAAATTTTCCTGCAAAACCAATAACTGCATCTATCTCATCAGTTGCGATGTCTGCCAGAAGCAGTACATAGGAGAAACAACAGACCTTCGCAGACGGGTCAACAACCACCGGTCCTCCATCAGAACCAAAAAAGATTTGCCAGTAGCAACACATTTTAATGGCAATAACCACCGATGGGAGGACATGACAGTAGTGGTTATTGATCATGACCCTAGTTGGTCAGATACCGAAAGAAAGCAGAAGGAAAAATTATGGATGCACAGGTTGAAGTCATTTGAACCGCATGGTATCAACAAACCTACTGACTTCACCAGGATGAATACGGGCTAAACCCTAACTAGATTTTAAAGCTGACATGAATTAATAAATATAGTATAATTCTATATGTCCGCCATATTTCTCTGCTAATCCGCCATATTAGTTGGAATTTCTATTGTTATATGTATCAGGGTTCGCATGGTATATAAGGGGACGAGTTTTGCTACGCTTCACTTCACATCAGTGTCTTCGATTTACCTGTGCGGGTAGCTTCGACAGGTAACACGTACATCTCCGATACTAATTTATAGGACATCAAGAAGAAATGAAATCACGTTTTGGAACGACACGCAGTGCTCAAAATTATAATAAACATATCGTACAGTAGTAAATCATTGTAAATATATATATTTGGATAAATATATATAGAATGCCTTTTCTTTACGAGAACGTGCGTACATTTGCAGTAAATATGTCAAAACTGTACAAAAATGCGGACAAATATTTCATCTTTTATCTATTGATAAAATGGAATAAGCAAAGAGTATACAATTTATACCATTCACAATTACTTCAAGTAAAAGGCAAAGACATAAATACTACTGTACTTATAAAAATGGCATGTATGCTCGCCATGAAAACGCATCGAATGCGGACGGCTATTTACCTGGGCCTACTCGTAATATCTGTAAAGGACCGCAGATGTACGTGTACACTTGTCGAAAATACTCTAAGTAGTAGTAAAACACCCTTTATTTGCATAATCCATGAAACAAAACGATAAACTCCATTTGCATTCCAACAGTAAACAACATTGTCCATTGTACAGACTGCGACACACTTAGCCCGTGCCGATCAGCTATCTTCAATCAGGGGAAGTATCAGAGTATAATATTTACCCTGTATTGTGCATGAATCCTTATACCATATGATTTACTGGTCAGAGTATTGCAGATTTATAAATCAGGAAATCATTTAGGTACATAAATTTGCATATACAACACTGTACGAGTGTATGGGATGAGAGAGAGAGAGAGAGAGAGAGAGAGAGAGAGAGAGAGAGAGAGAGAGAGAGAGAGAGAGAGAGAACAACGAGAGCGATAACGACGAGAGAGAGAACCGATGATCTTGTAATAATCGTGCTCTTATTAAAACAAATGATATCGTTAATTCAATAAAAAGAGAACAGTACTAGTAACTCAATATTGCTCTCATTAATTGATAATACAGATTTATTTGATTCATTTAAAGCACGCAATAATTAAAAATTAAACATATTTTTAAATAATGTTATTTTCAATTACTTCATTTTATGCTAATTTGTCGTTCAATAGATCTTATATATCTATGCCATTTTGCGTTATTACATTCTGCGTCAAACTCGACGCACATTGTACTAATGCAAAATGTAACGAGCTATAACTGTGTTGGGATGCCAACACAAATGTCTCCGAACACCTCCCCATGTCAGAAATGCTTTTTGATGCCAGATATGCATTCAGGATTCTCAAAAAACCCTAAAAACTGAATTTGGTTGAAATCCGACGGACTTGATTTTTGGCCGCCATTTTCTTCAATGGCGGCCATTTTGAAACATTTGGAAATTGATTGGAAGGAAATACTGATGCTAGAAATGAATTGTGGACCCAACATTTACCCCAGAACCCAAATGTTGTAGAGATTTTAACACTTTGAAATATTTCGGTATATGGCGGCCATTTTGAAAATGGCGGCTCAATAAAAAAATTTGATGGTGAAAATGGACTTGGGGTCACCAAATTACCCTAGAAATAGAATTTGGTTGAAATCCGACAACCTTGAGTTTTTGAGGTTTTTTGGCCGCCATCTTGAAATGGCGGCCATTTTGAAAATTTGAAAAGTTGAATGCACCCCTCCTAGTGACCCCCTATCAGCTCACAAAGTTTGAAGTGGATCTGTCGAACCACTTTCATACAATCGAGCGGACAAATTTCTCGGAAAGAAGAGGAATAATAAGCTATAACTGTGTTGGGATGCCAACACAAATGTCTCCGAACGCCTACCCATGTCAGAAATGGTTTTTGATGCCAGATATGCACCCAGGATCCTCAAAAAACCCTAGAGAGTAAATTAGGTTGAAATCCGACGGACTTGATTTTTGGCGGCCATTTTCTTCAATGGCGGCCATTTTGAAACATTTGAAAATAGATGGGAAGGAAATACTGATGCTAGAAATGAACTGTGGACCCTCCAATTACCCCAGAAACCAAATGTTGTAGAGATTTTAACATTTTCAAATATTTTGGTATATGGCGGCCATTTTGAAAATGGCGGCTCAAATTTTTTTTTTGATGGTGGGAATGAACTCGGGGTCACCAAATTACCCTAAAAATAAAATTTGGTTGAAATCCGACAACTTTGATTTTTTGACGTTTTTGGCCGCCATTTTGAAACGGCGGCCATTTTGAAAATTTCGAAAGTTGATTGCACCCCTCCTCATGACCCCCTATCAGCTCACAAAGTTTGAAGTGGATCTGTCGAAGCACTTTCATAAAATCGAGCGGACAAATTTCTCTGGAAAGAAGAGGAATAAGAAGAAGAAGAAGAAGAAAATAAGAATAACTAGATGCGATCTCGTTGCGAGCAACGAGTGGGTCTTCCGCCCAATTTTAGATGTGATGAGATAAGAATTTGACTGAGATTTTCGTTCATAAATAATGATACAAATATATTATCTAGACGTACAATTTAGCTTCCGTAATGTTTTACAAATATTGATCATTTAAGTGTTATAAATTAAAGACTCTCTGCCCCTCTCGGCCACTAATTAAAGGGGTCAGCCTTTTTTCGAGAAAAAAGTTAATAATGTTATTTGCTGCGATACAAATTCGACTGATCAGGCGAGTCATGTCGCCCGGAGGCCTATTTTTTGATATCATTCTAAATATATCTCGCAAAACTGAACAAATTTTGATCTACATGTCTTATCAAAATTTTCTTGAGAAAAAAATTATTGATTGCGACATTTATCAGACTGTAAAGGCGAGTCATAAGGCCCGAGGGCCTTTTTCTTGATATCGTTTGAAAGATCTTGCAAAACTGAACAACTTTTATTTTACATGTCTTATCAAAAGTTTCTCTAGAAAAAGCTATTGATTGTGACACTAATCAAACTCTTCAGGCGAGCCATGAGGCCCTTTCGCCTTTTTCATGATGTTTTTCGAAAGATCTTGCAAAACTGAACAACTTTTGTTCTAGATGTCTTATTAAATGTTTTTTGACAAAAATGTTATAGACTGCAACAATAACCCAACTGTTCAGGTGAGCCACGAGACCCGCAGGCCTATTTCTTCAGATCGTTAGTTAACGCTTGCGAAACTGAACAACTTTTGTTCTACATGTCTTGTCAAAAGTTTCTCGCGAAAAAAGTTATTAATGTTATTAATTGTGATACAAATTTGACTGTTCAGGCGAGCCATGATGCCTGGGGGCCTATTTTTTGATATCCTTAGATAGATCTTGCAAAATTGAACAACTTTTATTCTACATGTTTTATCAAAAGTTTCGTGAGAAAAAAGTTAATCATTGTAACAGAAATTCAATGGTTCAGGCGAGCCATGAGGCCTATGGGCCCATTTCTTGATATGGCACGAAAGATCTCAATAAACTGTACAACTTTCGTTATATATGTCTAAACAAAATATTTACGAGTAAAAAGTTATGATTTAAAACGTGGAAAAAAATTGGCCACTTTTCTAAACTCCATTTTCGACCCCTACCGAGCTTCCATACTAGGCACTTCCGGAAATTTTTAAAACCCAGGTGCACAACTACAACATGTCGTCTAAAATCACTGAAAATTTCAGCACTCTAGCTTTTATCATTTTTGAGTTTTTGTCTGGACAAAATGGTCATCGGAAAATCGATAAAAGGGGGATAACTTCCAACCGGAAGTGATTTTGCAAAAATTGAAACGGCGGTACAAACTTCAAATGGCAACGCATCAATCCTGAAAATTTGAAGCAAATCGATCCAGCCATCTCCGAGAAATCTTCTGCACAAAAATCGGTAAGGAGAAAAAAAAAGAATAATAACTAGACACGATCTCGTTGCGAGCAACGAGTAGGTCTTCCGTCCGATTTGTTGATGCACTCGGAGTTAAAAAAAGAAAAGAAAAGACAAATGAGTCCCAATTTAGTTTCCGACTTTAAGACACTTTAGATATAATCAATTTTTCATATAAGCTTCTGAAGCAAAGTTGCGGTGAAATTCGTTTGAAATTCGACTCTCCAGGCGAGCCATAAGGCCCGCGGGCCTATTTCTTGATGTCATTTGTTAGCCCTCTATAGACTCAACAACTTGAGTTCTATATGTCTTTACAAAATATTTACCTGTAAAAAGTTATTGAGATCGACCGATATCGACAAAAAATCGACTCTACAGGCGAGCCATTAGGACCATAGGCCTATTTCTTGATATCAATCGATAGATCTCGATAAACTGAACAACTTTTGTTCAATATGTCCTTACAAAATATTTACCAGTTACAAGTTTTTGAAATCGACTGATATCGACAAAAATCGACTCTACAGGCGAGCCATGAGGCCCACAGACCCATTTTTGGATATTGATCGATAGGTTATGACACATTGAACAACTTTTGTTCAATAATGCTTTTCAAAAAATATGTCGTTTTATAGATATGAGGCGTCAAATATTTACGATTTTGGCCCTTAAAATCTCTAATTACGTAACATATGACCTACTTTTTGATTTGATAAGATCAAGCTCGTTGAGATGAACATTTCCGCTTCTACAACTTATTATAAAATATTAATACTTTCTGAGATATTCTCAAAAACATTTGGACCCTTCTGAACCCCTAATTTAAAGGGCCAGCCCGTTTTGCTTGATATCGTAAGAAAGGCCTTGTCATTTTAAACATTTTTTGCTCAACAAGTATTTAGAAATTCTTTACCGTTCTCGAGTTATCTCTACAAGAAATATTTAGGGGCCAAACTGTAGCTCCCTAACGGGGCCACATAGGGAAAAAACGAAATGTACATATTGTTTAGATTATCATTCTGAACAACTTTTGTTCAATAATGCTTTTCAAAATATTTGTCGTTTTCAAGATATGAGGCGTCAATTATTTATGATTTTGCCCTTAAAATCCCTTATTACGTAACATATGACCTACTTTTTGATTTGATAAGAACAAGCTCGTTTAGATGAACATTTCCGCTTCAATGACTTATTACAAAATATTAATAGTTTCTGAGATATTCTCATAAACCTTTGGACCCTTCTGGGCCCCTAATTTAAAGGGTCAGCCCCTTTTGCTTGATATCGTAAGAAAGATCATGACATTTCAAACATTTTTTGTTCAACAAGTATTTAGAAATTCTTGACCGTTCTCGAGTTATTTCTAGAAGTAATTTTTAGGGGCCAAACTGTAGCTCCCTAACGGGGCCACATAGGGTAAAAACGAAATATGCATATTGTTCAGATCATCATTCTGAACAACTTTTGTTCTTTATTGCTTTTCAAAATATTTGTCGTTTTCGAGATACAAGGGGTAAAAAATTTATGGTTTTGGCCCTTAAAATCCCTTATTGCGTAACATATGACCTAAATTTTTATATGAATAGATTTGGATTGTTGAGATGAACATTTTTTGTTCTTTGACTTATACCAAAATATTAACGATTTTTGAGATATTTGATCTAAACTTTGAGCCCTTCTAGATCCCTAATTTAAGGGGCTAGGCCCTAAATCTTGATATTTTCGAAAAGATCTCGTAAATGTGCACAACTTTTGTTCTACATGTCTTAACAAAATATTTGCAAGAAAAAAGATATTGGAGATCAAAGGTCAAAAATGGCCGAAATCGGCGAACAATTTTGGCATCCATTTTTTCAGGTCCAGGCGAGCGTTTAGGCAAATCGCCTCCGGTAAAATCGAATCCCCCACAAATCTTCTAAAATGTTTACTCTATCTTGTGTAGAAATTTCAAGACTCTAGCTTCAAAACCAACGGAGGAGATGTGTGGACAACAACGCCCTTCAAAAAGTCACTAAAAGAGAGATAACTCCTGACCGGAAGTGACGTCAAGCACGAAAGTTTGCAAGCAAAGTCTCGTCACCAAAAGACATCTTTCCTGAAAATTTTTTGAAAATCGATCGAGAAATGGCTGAGAAAAACGCGTGTACTACCAAGGAAAATAATAATAATAATAATAACTAGACACGATCTCGTTGCGAGCAACGAGTAGGTCTTCCGTCCGATTTGTTGATGCACTCGGAGTTAAAAAAAAAAAAAAAAGACAAATGAGTCCCAATTTAGTTTCCGACTTTAAGACACTTTAGATATAATCAATTTTTCATATCATGAGCTTCTGAAGCAAAGTTGCGGTGAAATTCGTTTGAAATTCGACTCTCCAGGCGAGCCATAAGGCCCGCGGGCCTATTTCTTGATGTCATTTGTTAGCCCTCTATAGACTCAACAACTTTAGTTCTATATGTCTTTACAAAATATTTACCTGTAAAAAGTTATTGAGATCGACAGATATCGACAAAAAATCGACTCTACAGGCGAGCCATTAGGACCATAGGCCTATTTCTTGATATCAATCGATAGATCTCGATAAACTGAACAACTTTTGTTCAATATGTCCTTACAAAATATTTACCAGTTACAAGTTTTTGAAATCGACTGATATCCACAAAAATCGACTCTACAGGCGAGCCATGAGGCCCACAGACCCATTTTTTGATATTGATCGATAGGTTATGACACATTGAACAACTTTTGTTCAATAATGCTTTTCAAAAAATATGTCGTTTTAAAGATATGAGGCGTCAAATATTTACGATTTTGGCCCTTAAAATCTCTAATTACGTAACATATGACCTACTTTTTGATTTGATACGATCAAGCTCGTTGAGATGAACATTTCCGCTACTACAACTTATTATAAAATATTAATACTTTCTGAGATATTCTCAAAAACATTTGGACCCTTCTGAACCCCTAATTTAAAGGGCCAGCCCCTTTTGCTTGATATCGTAAGAAAGGCCTTGTCATTTTAAACATTTTTTGCTCAACAAGTATTTAGAAATTCTTTACCGTTCTCGAGTTATCTCTACAAGAAATATTTAGGGGCCAAACTGTAGCTCCCTAACGGGGCCACATAGGGAAAAAACGAAATGTACATATTGTTTAGATTATCATTCTGAACAACTTTTGTTCAATAATGCTTTTCAAAATATTTGTCGTTTTCAAGATATGAGGCGTCAAATATTTATGATTTTGGCCCTTAAAATCCCTTATTACGTAACATATGACCTACTTTTTGATTTGATAAGAACAAGCTCGTTTAATTGAACATTTCCGCTTCAATGACTTATTACAAAATATTAATAGTTTCTGAGATATTCTCAAAAACCTTTGGACCCTTCTGGGCCCCTAATTTAAAGGGTCAGCCCCTTTTGCTTGATATCGTAAGAAAGGTCATGACATTTCAAACATTTTTTGTTCAACAAGTATTTAGAAATTCTTTACCGTTCTCGAGTTATTTCTAGAAGTAATTTTTAGGGGCCAAACTGTAGCTCCCTAACGGGGCCACATAGGGTAAAAACGAAATATGCATATTGTTCAGATCATCATTTTGAACAAGTTTTGTTCTTTATTGCTTTTCAAAATATTTGTCGTTTTCGAGATACAAGGGGTAAAAAATTTATGGTTTTGGCCCTTAAAATCCCTTATTACGTAACATATGACCTAAATTTTTATATGAATAGATTTGGATTGTTGAGATGAACATTTTTTGTTCTTTAACTTATACCAAAATATTAACGATTTTTGAGATATTTGATGTAGACTTTGAGCCCTTCTAGATCCCTAATTTAAGGGACTAGCCCCTAAATCTTGATATTTTCGAAAAGATCTCGTAAATGTGCACAACTTTTGTTCTACATGTAATAACAAAATATTTGCAAGAAAAAAGATATTGGAGATCAAAGGTCAAAAATGGCCGAAATCGGCGAAAAATTTTGGCATCCATTTTTTCAGGTCCAGGCGAGCGTTTAGGCAAATCGCCTCCGGTAAAATCGAATCCCCCACAAATCTTCTAAAATGTTTACTCTATCTTGTGTAGAAATTTCAAGACTCTAGCTTCAAAACTAACGGAGGAGATGTGTGGACAACAAGGCCCTTCAAAAAGTCACTAAAAGAGAGATAACTCCTGACCGGAAGTGACGTCAAGCACGAAATTTTGCAAGCAAAGTCTCGTCACCAAAAGACATCTTTCCTGAAAAATTTTTGAAAATCGATCGAGAAATGGCTGAGAAAAACGCGTGTACTACCAAGGAAAATAATAATAATAATAATGAAGAAGAAGAACGCGAACAATAATAGTAAGGTCTTCCGCAGGAGACGGAAGACCTTAATAAAAATAATAATAATAATGAAGAAGAAGAACGCGAACAATAATAGTAAGGTCTTCCGCAGGAGACGGAAGACCTTAATAATGAAGAAGAAGAACGCGAACAATAATAGTAAGGTCTTCCGCAGGAGACGGAAGACCTTAATAATAATGAAGAAGAAGAACGCGAACAATAATAGTAAGGTCTTCCGCAGGAGACGGAAGACCTTAATGATAATAAGAAAAGTGAAAAATCAACAATAGAATAATAGAAGGGTCTTCCGCTGAAGACGGAAGACCCTAATAAGAAACGGAGCAAAAACAATATGTCTCCGACACTTTGTGTTCGGAGACATAATAATCGAGTTTATCATATTATGCGTCGTTATCAAACATCAAGGGGAGTGGACAAGAGTGTCTGTCACCCACCTTTAATAACAATATCCATTTTTTTGTTAGTTTGTAATGCAAATAAAAGATACATTGAGTGACAACCCCTCCCCCACTTACCCCAGCTTGAAAGTTCTGATATAATAGTAGAAGACACACACCACCACCAATTAAGAAAATGAAGATATGAGGCATTCATAGTAGAGGACTCTAACCACCCCATCCGCCCCCCAACGATTGAAGAAAATGAAGTGTAGGGGGAAATTATTGAGGTAGTCAAAGTAAAAGACTCTTTAACCCTTCACCCCCACATTAGGACTTTGAACATCGGACAAAACATCTTGGTTTGTTTGGGTGTTTTGTTTTATTTTATTGCTGTTTTCGTTCATCTTTTTTAATTATTAATTTGAATGGCAAGAGATTTTGAAGAAGTCAATTTTCCATTTTTTCCCCTGTTGTACCCCCCCCCCCCCCCCCCCCCCCCATGCAAAATGACGATAAATGTCTGGTTATTACATGTACATTTTGCTTTGAAACACATGCATGTATACTAATTGTATGGTGCATGTAGAATTGCACCCTTTACCAAGTTTTCCTTCATTTACACAGTGTAAGGAATGGTAAACCAAAATCACAAAACAAAATGCATAAAGACCAAGATATTTTCAAGCGTAAGAACTTCATTCATGAATACATAAATACATGTATTCAGAAAAATCGCATGCATGCATTGCAGGACTATAGCATTTGTGTGTTTTAACGTTTCTGTAACATGCCATAATGATTACTTTGAGGCTTGAGTGTAATTTATTCATAAATATTTTCATTTCGTAGATCTGGCGCAATGGCCATACCGCTGTACGTAGAAATTTCAAATTCAATGTATTCGATAAGATGTTAGTATGCATAAATCAGTAAAATTCGTGTTGAGGTTTTATTTGATATGATACAATGTCAATATACTGTAATGCATTAGTAGGATATGCAAAAGGCAAGAGTATAAACATTTTCTTTTTTCATTATTAGTATCAATATCTATATGATCACGAAAAAACATTATATAATTTATATCCGGATTCATTTATACCGATTTAGATATCAATAAAAACAAAGCTGCATAGTTTGGGAGAGGGGTTTCTAATGAGTCTGACGAAATTAAAAGAAGGAACCCAACAGTTGCATTCAAACTAGATGTACTTCAAAATGAATTCATTTCTGCTCTGACTGAAAGCATGATTCTAAATTCGGGAACGAATCTTGCATACAAAATAATTAATAGGGGAACACATAAATTCGAGCTCCTTTGGAATTTAATGAAATGTAGATATGCACCTCTCTTTCAACACGAATTGATATGTTGTTTCAGGCACGAAAACAGGGGGTTGGGATGGGCAGGAAGGCTGGTCTGCTTTTCCCACTTTTTTGACAATTTACTTTTCCCCTGTTATTCTAAAATGCAAAGTCAGTATTTTCTACATGCACAGTTCAAACTAATATCCTTTTTTTAAAATTTGTAATGAATTCAATTATAAGCATCAACTCCTGTAAGTTTCAAATATATTGTCAATCACAAATTTTTAAATAGCTGGAAATTTTTATTGCTTGTAAGCTTACATTTATATAAGTGATCAATTTTCTTTCCTTCTGTGAAATGATATATTATAAATCGAAGTAGGACGGTCGCTCTCTCTCTCTCTCTCTCTCTCTCTGAATATGGACATTCAGAGACCGTAAATAATTATGTGGTTCCAAAAGAGACAACAAAACTATATTTTCGTTTATAAATTTCCCTTCATATGTGTCTTTGTCTAATGAACTGTTTATTATGGATTGCAAATGTAATACACGCATTTGCACACATATGCATATTTTCGATCATTATTCCCTTATTTGTATATTCAAGTTTGTATATGATCATCGAGAAATTTTGAATTGTGCACGCATTATATTCAACCAGATATTATATTCCCGATTTCTATAAACTGCAAAACCTCGACCAGACAAGCATTCAATACAGGAAAAATGTTCGACTCTGACATCTCCCGTGATTGAAGACACCCTGTTTAGCACGGGTGAAGTGTGTCGCAGTCTGTATAATGGAATGACAACGTGTTGTAAAGTTCTAACGAGATACAAATGGAGTTTATCATTTTGTTTCGTGGATTTATCAGAATAAAGAGAATCTAATATTTTCGGTAAGTGCACATCTCCGATACCTGTTGAATAGACGCCCGTATTTGATACTTTTTTTGGCGATTATACCTTGTGCATTGCATATTATGCATATGGCATGTACCTTTATTTTGCAAGAATTGATATAAATAATATATTTTATGCTCTTTGCCTATTCCATTCTATCAGTATGTAATTGGCAAATGATTTATCCGCATTTATTTGATTAGAAAATGCAAATACTTGCAAGTATGCAAGAAAAGTTTGTTTTGTTTTTTTGGTATTTTTGTCTAACTTATCTAAACTTCCAGAATGTTGCGTTAGTATACAATCAATATTTTGTAATTTTGAGCAAAGCATAATGTTTTAAAATGTTATTTTATTTGTTTCTCATTCCCTATGTATTACTATCGGAGATATGCACTGGTCGAGTCCACCTAGAAAAATCACTCAGGTGTGACAATCACATTTGGGGTATATACGGGTAGAGTAAATTAGGCTATCTGAGAGAAATATGGCGGATAAGATGAGAAAGGTGTAAGTATTTATTAATTCATGTCAGCTTTAAGCTTCATCTAGACCTACTCGTCTGATCATGTCCCTAACAGTGGTACTATGACCAATTTTGAACACATTTTTTTCTCTTTTCAATTCTGTTTACAATCAGTCCACCTTTTTTAAATTTTTTTTTGTTTTTTTTTTTAACTTCATAACCGATTACTTACATGTAAAACCCATTTATCAGTTTCCGTTATTCTATGTTTTTCTTACACATCTACCCTAGACATGATCAGTACGGGAATGTCTGATGTTGATTTAATTTCCTGGGCTGCCTATTCTTTGTTTTTGTTTGGAGTTGGTCCATTTTGTTAACTTATTCAAACTTGTTGTTTACATGATCTTTCTCTCAAACTTTGTTCATCTCTTACTTCGTTTACATAGCTTATTTTCATTTATTTATTTATTATTTAATTATTCATTTTTTTATTTTTTATTTTTATTTTTTTGTATTTGTTACTTACTATTATCTTTTATAAATTATGCATGGTTAAAACAGAATCGCTCTGGGTACGAGTTAGCTTTACTATTTGTCTACGTAATTGGGTTAACTCGTTCCACTTGAGATTAATTAAGTTTATTGTTTTTCTTTTCGGACATTTTGGATCAGCTCTTTGGGCGAATAAGGCATGTCCTAATTCGCTCCACTTTTAACATTGATTGGCAAGCCTAAAGACCAAAAACATGTAGTCTGCGTTGTAAATACGTTTGTAGATTAGTTGTAGTGCTAGATGTATTTATATGTAGTTTTTGTTATTATGCTCTGTTGATATTGACCACATTATGTAATTGTTTTCGTTTGTCCTGAAGAAGGGACGGGTCGTCCCGAAAATTTGACAATCTCGTGTCGTTGGTCATTTTAGTGCTTTGTATATATATATATATATATATATATATATATATATATATTCACCAATTTAGTTCTTTTATCCATTTTGATCATTTACACAAATATATCAAATGGCTTTACAGTGAGAGAATTATTAGAAATTTAAGATGGATTATTTTAAGCAACGTATTTACTTCTATCGAAAGTGACATGTGCATACTGGTCATATTGATGTGAGCAAATGTTGTAATTTCCACCACTGCAGTTCTTTCCCTTGATGTTGTACGGCACCCCAACCGATGTCAGATAGAGAGGTCGACCGTCTGTTGTCTTGTTCAGGAAGAGAAGTGCCGGATGTCCGTCCACAGCGACCACTTTCTGACTATAGAAGACGGAACTGGGGGTGAGGATTGTCATAGGAAGCGTACACTTAAACTAAGCCACAATTTACCTTGACCTAAAGAGAGAGAGGAATCAATTCAAATGCAGGTATCCACGTGGGACAAATAGGGCATGCTAAGCTTAGGAGACAAAATTTGGAAATTATTTATAATTCACATCAATAATCCATAACGGCATCACTGTGAAGATGTTATGATTATTTTGGACATTACCTCCAGAAGATTGTGAGTCCCTGTTGTGTTTGAGTCTGTTCTTTGGGTGACGAAGGCCAGTGTGGTGGTGGCGCTGTGTTTGTAAGTAACGTTCAATCTGATTCCATGACGATAGAGCTGTTTGTCACACTGTTTGAATCCACGACAATAGGGTCTAAAACTGAATGAATTGGTTCTTGGTTTTATCTAAAGAACATATCAATAGGTTATTTTTAATCTTGTATTCAACAGTCTTACACTATAATTACATGTGTATCTATAGGACGCAGAAATAATTCAAGTATAGTCAATGAATACAAAACATTTAAATAAAATACAACTGTATATTACCAATATTGTGATGCGTTTTACATTGAGCCGGATATATTATCAGGATGTTTCGAATACCTAAACATGTATGTACAAAGATCCGGTTTATCCCTACAGTAACCAAAGTATCATGTTTATATGTTGTTCAGGTCAGATACTCACATTAATTATACCACTACTTTGCTTACGATGTACCTCGACACGCATCTTTTTTTTTTTTTTATTTCTTGGACTACATTATCAATATCCGCAAATCCCGCCAACACAATGACATCGGTACATGTTGGTGGACTTGCTATATAACACCTGGTTCTGCTTTGTTCATGTTTCTGATTCCGAGTGCGAACAGGAAAATCCCTGCTTCGATCTTTGATGGTATCATAAAATGAATCTAAAGACCCGTCTGTAATGACAAGCGCAACGTTGCGCTTGTACGGGAACTAGTTTTGAATACAGATTCCCGCGCTAATTTAATCCCTTCGCTCGTCGCAGTGCCTCCGATGTCATAGTTAATTAATGGCTTTTTGCAAAGACGCGTGGTCTTCATGTTCTCCAAATCCAAATTCTGTCCGGGCTGCATCACTGAAGGAAACCATGGCAACCTGAACGTCCTCAGGTCCTATGATAAGGCCTCCTTCAACTTTCTTAATAAAACCGAGCATATCAAGAAAATTAAAATACCCCATACTTCTAGAGGTGTCCACAATGAATGCCAGATCAATCTGACAAATACCTAAAAAAAAAAAAGAAGAAAGAAACTTCTGGTGCATTCTCTTCCTCGTGAAAGACTTTACAGAGAAAATTCATCTGTGAAATTCTTCGACCATTTACATGTAGTACACAGTCGAAGAATTTCTTTGACGATTTTTCTATGTTACATCATACATTGGGGAATGGCTTTGACAATGACAATTTAAAAAAAAAATCAAGTTTATGGCTTATAATATTAGTTGTCTGTCATGTTTATTAAACGCACCCTGTCCTTCTTGTTTTCAATTTGAAAGTTTCACTTTAAGTATACCATACCATTTTAGTTTTGGTAAATAACAGAAGGACTCTATGGAAATAAGCCAATTAAAGCTTTCATTTTTGGGTCAATGAATCTTGATATGTTGATAGCTTAGACTTATCTTAATCCATGCTTAATCTTATAAATATCTGATAATTTTATCGGGAATTATTGTATGTACCTTATCATATTTGAGCACAATTCCTTGCAGCTTTGTCCATCACAATATATTAAACCTAAGTCATATTGATCACTTAAAGACCCAATGTTTTATACTTACAGAATTTGTAACAAGTTTAAACAATAATTTTTTTTAATAGAATGTGAGCAAGAGTTTATTCTATCAGTTCTCATACTATGTTTGTGTGTGTGTGTGTATATATATATATATATATATATATATAAAGCACAGAAAATTTCACTTCATTTGGATACCCACTTCCGCCCCTACCCGGGGTTGAACTCACGACCTGCGGAACCAAATCTCCTAGCAGCATGTAACCATTCGACCATCTAGGCAATATATATATATATATATATATATATATATATATATATATATATATATATATATATATATACATACATACATACATACATACATACACGTAGTATAGCAGAATTTAACGATGCCGCTGTATTCCGGGCTGCCGGTGAGTTTGTCAATTCAACAGAGGGCGGGAAACAACACCCCGGGAGAATGAGGGTTGAAAACAACACCCCGTATATACTGTATATATGTATGTATATATGTGTGTGTGAAAGAGAGAGTGTTGTATGTCATGCACCAGGAGACCCTAATTTGGAAATAAAATTTTTCATTCTACTGTATATTTATAATGTGACATTACCTGGATAAACAAACAAATACTCTGTAAGTATAGTCAACCCCTACCACTGACAATCTTTTAGATTTCGGTAAGGAAGAAAATCTGTTTATCTGCTTCTCCCGAGGTGTTGTTTCCCGCCCTCATTCTCCCAAGGTGTTGTTTCCCGCCCTCAGTCTCCCAAGGTGTTGTTTCCCGCCCTCAGTCTCCCGGGGTGTTGTTTCCAGCCGTCTGTTGGATTGACAAACTCACCGCCAGCCCGGAATACAGCGGCATCGTTAAATTCTGCTATACCACGTATGTCTATATTACATTACATTTTGTAAGTTTGTTTCAATAATCTTACACTGGTGCTCCAACCCATTTACATGAAAACCTTGAATTAAATTCCGACTCTTCAATCTGTTCAAAAATGTATTCAAATTTCACCAAGTAGTGGATCCGGAGAACTCTTAAATATTACGTTTAAAAATAACATTTCTAGTATATGCATTCTTTCTGATACTACATTCGTTTATTTCTGAAATGTATATTTGATTTTGATACCGGTACACACTGAATTCTTACTTGCCAAATTCCTCCGTAGAGGTTGGGGCAAAATGCTGTTACATCGAGTACATCTTTGGACTGGACATATGCTAAACGATATGGAATAAAATGGGGAAGTTTAAAAAGATTAAGTAACCTTTTCCCCGGGAGGAAATTCACTATATAGCCATTTTCTGGGGGAGGGTGTCAGCATATATAGTAAGTCGCACTATTTGACAGGGACACAACCCATAATAAGGGGGGAAAGAGAGGGGATTTCGGCATCTGACTTCTTTAATTTTTAATTTTATAATAGTAGAATGAGCTGTCACTAATTAAAAAAAAACCCCACAAAACCTATAAACAGTAATACCGCAATCAAGTATTTGCCTTTATATATACTCTATACCGTATATTTTATATTCTTGCTGCATATGTCAAGATGCATTGAGTATTCTATTAGCCTATTTCATAATTGTTGAAATATATTTAAAACATTTGAGGTGATGATCCCTAAACTTATACATTCCTGCCGTACATGTCGAAATGCATTGATGGGCAAGTGTCCCGGGGTCATCCCAGCTCCCATCATTGTTTATTGTTCAAATATCTTTAAAATGGTTGATATTCCAACCCTTAAAGAAGCAAATATATTTTTGTTGCACATGACACAATGCACTGGGCACTTGTCGTTTTCCCACCCCATTTGTCTCACAAGGATTCCGAAAACTTATTGCACATCTAAAGGACACCTCTAATCTTAGAATCCTAAGAGGATTGACTGCATAAAATGTAAGAGGACTTCTGGAAACCAGATTTTTCTATGCAAAAAAGTTGTTTTTCACCCACCCACCCCAATTGACCTCCAAGGTGAAAATGAAAATTCTGAAACCATATTGCACATCTATAGGACACCACCAAAAGATGATTTGTCTACTGCGTATAAAATGTAAGAGGAGTTGATCTCGGAACCAGATTTTTGTAGAAATACGTCGTTTCCCGACCCCCAGGGTAAAAATGAAAATTCCACAACCTTATTACACATCGACAGGACACTACTATTGTCATCTTCCAAAAGATGATTTGGCTACTGCATAAAGTGTATGAGGAGATCTGGGAACCCGGGGAGGGGTGTGGGGGTAGAAAAACGTCGTTTAATTACGACTGACTCCCAGGGTGAAAATGACAAATTTCCAAACCCTTGTTGCACATCGACAGAAAACCACCAATTATCTTCCAAAAATAATTTAGCAACTGCGTAAAATGTAAGAGGAGGTCTGTAAACCAGGTTTTTGTGGAAAACATTGGCTCCCAGGTTAGAATTCAAGGTCCCCATCTACAGGGCACCACCTACATGCATCAAGTTCCAAAAGATTAACTACTTACTGCTAAAGCAGAAAACAAAAGAAGAGCTTCAGGAGTAAACGAACAGACGGACGGACCAGGGTAACAACAATATACCCGAACTTATTGAGTTTGCTGAATACTACAGATCTACCCAGAGTTATCGTTCCTTACACTTATATCCTACGTGTGAGTGTAAAGAACGATAACTCTGGGTAAGAATGGACTTCTCATTCCTTAAAAACCACCACCAAGAGTATACGGTTTGGGGCGGGGACACAAGAGGGCACCAGGCAGTTGGAAGCTTATTGTGGAAAAATTCTGCTTGCAAACCATTTCCGAAGAATCTTGGGGCATTGTTTAATCTTTTTTAAAAGGGTGGGGATACTTTTGTGCCTCCCTTTGAAATTGGGGACACATATCCCGCTGTCCCTCTCTCTTTTCTGCGCTTTTGATGTTACTCATAAGTCTAAATTAGGTTTTAAAAATTATATATTGTTTATTTGTTGTCAACGATCATATCCGGAATTATATTAGATGTGCATTACCAGTTTAAATTTAGTTTTCGTAACACGCTTCCGGAATCAGAATTTCAGTTTCATTCGATGAAACGCAAAACAGAGTAATTAGAAACGCATGAAAGGTAAAATTTCTGTCGAATTTGTTTACTCAGTTACCATTATATGATACTATATATATTGTGATTTCTTACAGCAGCTTATTGTTACAGATTATAGAATAAATAATTCTGAAATTTTTAAGAAGCTACAGGATGGATGAATGCACGCGCATCCGTGATAACAATGCATACAAACACGTTACTGCGTAAGAAAACAGCAGTGTATATCTTCAAGAGCTCATAGAACATATGATATAATTCCTCCTGTATACCGTTTTTCTGAACTGTAAACAAATCGCCTATTCTTTATTGAGTACAGATTTTAATGGATCAATGATTTTATTTGTCGAAAAGCAATGCTGCCAGATTTCAATTATTTCAAGATTTTGTGATTTATTGTTTTTAAAATTTGTTTCAGGTAGCGATGCTTGATGTCACATAATGATAAATAACACCTGAAAGCAGTCATTAATTAGAAAACCAACAATTGAAATGAATTTTCATCCTAATGCTATGGCAGCTCGACACCAAATGCCAGGTGCTGGACACCAAATGCCTGGTGCTGGTAGAAACATCGCCTACATCAGACAACCAATGGTCAGGAATCCACAAGGACTCTCACCAATTCCTCTAAACTTGATGCAGGCAATGCAAACGAATCAGACTATGATGTCCGGAAATCCTATGATGCTCCAGCACCCAAATATTGCTCAACCTGGCCAGGTCCTGTTGAGACAGGGACAACCATTACTTCTGAGACAACCTAGAGCAAATCTGCTACAGCAGCAGGCTCAGGGATATGTACGTAATGGGATTTCTGACGTTCCAGTCAGTGGAATGCTTGGTTCAAGATTTAACTTGAATTTACAAGGACAGAGTAATAGGAAAGTCAATACTCTGATTGGCCCAAGAGTTAATATGAATCCACAAGGACAAGCACAGTTAATGAATGCCAGAGTTAATCTAAATTCATCTCAACAGCCTGGTAACAGTGCTATGGTTAGGAATTTGCTAGGAAACAATATCCAGATTCCTAGGCCAGCCTTTGTCCTTCAAAATGGGCAAAATATGTTTACATCTACTGTAAGCACCTCGTCACTGCAGACTAATTCTGTAGTCTCAAGTTCTAGTGCATCTCGGATGGGAACTTCATCATCATTAGAGGTAGTGCGGTTGGAATCTAACCAAAGTCCCAAAGAAGCAAGTGCCTCCCCTCGTCCAACCACAATAACAGAGAACAGTGGATCTATCCCTGAGACCTCCACCAGTTCCCCTGTCTGTACTGATTCTACCACAGAAAATACAAGCAATATCCCAAAGAGTAGTGAAACTACCATAGTGCCTGCTGATGATATATCTCTAAGCACCCAGGGATCAAATCTTGTCATTCCAACTGAAACCAGAGTCCTGCATAGAGAAAAACCCTATGATAAAATAGTACGCCCAAATTATGTAGCACTAACCGACCCAAAAAACCTCACAAGCAATAAAAAGGTTTGTAGTTAAATATTATTTTCATTCCTTTTTTATTTATACATGTATACAATTACAAATTTCTCCTATAAATTGCACTTTTAATAGATTTGGTTGTTTGGTTCTGAATAATGATTTTATTCTCTTTTGTTCATTTAAATACATGTATATATTTACAAATTATTTTATTTATAATAAGAAATTATTATAGTTTTTAAAACAGTTTTATGAGTACATTAAAAGAGACACCTTGAAGTTCATCTTATCAGATATACTCGCCTATAAGTTGGATTTTTGGGAGTTAAATCTTGGTCCAAAATTCTATGGGCGACTTATAGGAGTTTAAACAACAAAAAATGGATGAAATAAACAAAATAAAAACTTGTTTAATTTGCTGAGAATAAAAAGTGAAATATCGATTTCTTATCCCAAAACATTATTAAAACACTGATAAATACATACGAGTATTAATTTGTTGGGAAAAAAATATCAAATATTGGCACATTTCTCAAAATATTATAATTTGAAACACGGGTAAAAACATGAGAGCATTGATTTGAAATTGTCAACTAATTCTTGAAAAAAGTTAGACCAACTTATAAATGGGTCAATGGCAATTCCCTCCAAAATAACCTAAAAACTATACAACCGACTTATGAAGAGACATTATTTGTCGAAATGCGCATCTGGTGCATCAAAATTGGTACCAGATAAGTTTTACATACAACCTACTTATAGACGAACCGACTTATAGGGGAGTATATACGGTAAAGAAGCATATGGTTCCCAAAAGAACTATCTCCTATGTATCCTTGTCTGTCTTCCATGTATTCATTTTTGTATAGAACTATTTTCTAATTAGATATGTAATATTTGATGAGCTTTTCAACAGGTCATCCATTTAAAACTATTGCTATGGACAATCTGTACAACTGCATTGTTATGGAAAATTGTTGTTTATATTGGAAAAACTGGCAGAAATTCATAATTCCATATATTAAAGCCAAATATATTAGTCCAAATGTCTCACTCTGGCTATTTGAAAACATTTTTGAATAAAAAAGCTGAAATGTGAGGGCATTATATTGGTGCCAAATCAAGTGTTTAAGATTTTAGAAAGAGTCAAGACATCTGCTATGAAGTGTCACTTTATAAAAGTATGAAATGAAGAAAGATTGCAAGAGAAAAATATTTCAATATCAAAATGTACAAGAAATGATAATTTAGTATTGCAATCAAAGCCTCTGAAGAAATGAAGTTGATGATCATGAATGGAAATTATATCTGTGAAATAAACTTATTTAACAATAAAAATATTCTTTGTTAATGGCCTTTACATGTAAAAAATAGTTTAATTATGAACATCCTCTGTATGAACAGATTTGCTGGTCATTGGTCTGAGTATCTAGCCTTCAAAACAGTATTCCAGAACTCTGCAACTGAAATATAATAAATGCTGTGTTATCCTGGTTATTTGTAATTCAAAAAATAGTTCTAATGAAAGAAAAAATCAAATTAGAATGAAAAAGAATGATATTTGAAATAATTTCTTATTTAGAAGTTTGAAGTTTATTTCATGATGAGAAGAGGATACTAGTATATATGGGAAAAGAGCTCAACTCTTGAAATTGGAATTTTTTTTTAAATGGATGACGCTGTGTATTATATGTGTATATTAAGATATTATGTATTTATCAATGTATACTAAAACTCTCTGTGTAGGATTCAAAAGATCTGTTGATTGAAAGTTTACAAAAAGAGTTACTGAAGCTACAGAAGGAAAACTCGGAGCTGAAGGTGGAAAACATGAAATTAAAAGGAAAAGAGGTTGGTGAAAATGGATGAGTAAATTAACTAAGCATTCAACATTTGTTGAAATAAAATAAATAAAAGTAAAGAGGTAGGTTCACAAATTGACATTCTAGAATAAGATTGAGCTAATCTTCCCCCAAAATTGCAGGACCAAATTATATGCCATTTATGAACCTACTTCTTCCTTATGGGTACATGTATGAAATGACAATTCTTTTATTTCATAAATATGAAAAACATGTACATGTAGAATACAGGCATTTACATATCTCCTTCCTTTTCAATCAGTTTTATAATAGGCAATGTTTCAACAAACTGTGAAGAAACAAATCATAATCTTTTGTTGTACATGTACTTTAGATAGATAATTTTACAAACAAAAATTTGGCTGGTAATTTTCGTTTATTTGTACACGTATGTACCAGTTATGTAAAAGAACACACTTTTAACTTGCTTTGTCATCTTGAGCCAGGAAAATCTTCACAGGGACAAACCTAGATGGTTTTCAAAGAAGGAGGAGAAATTGATTGTTACTATTTATGACCCCATAAATACAAAAATATTTTTTGTTGTTAAATCCAACAGAATGGGTTTTGCAGCACCAGTAACCCTTCTTCTAGATGTGCCACTGTGTTTATAAATAGAATACAGAATAGCCGTGAAAACAGGCTGCCTCTATAATGATTGGTATGAAGTTGTATAAATAAAACACAAAAAATGAAAGAGACATTCATGAATTCATTTATCTTGTTGATTAGTTTCCCTTTTTCTTCACCTGTCCTCCAGTATCTATATATCATAAATGTATTTATTCATATTTTTATATATTAGTATTTCTGTATATACATGAATCATAAGGTTAATAACTTAATATACTTGGTAAAGCATAAACCCATAAACAATGGCAATTGATGTGCTTCTGTTGCAAGTTCTAGTTAATGATAACATACCAGTCCATGTATAAATATATGTTAAATACATGTACAAAAAATACATAGAAAATTGTGCTGGGGGTAATGTAAGATAACATTTGTAGTTTTAAAAACATTCTTTGATTTATAAAATCATTTCATGAAAAGGTATCATGGTATTATCTTACCTGGTTATAATTCTTTTGTATGTTGGTTTGTAAACTGTAATGATTACTAGAACATACGAAAGATGTTTGAAAAGTGTTAATGAAAATGAAGAGAGTTAACTCATTAAAATTTAAAGTTTTGTGTAGAATTTATTGGTCAATTCTTTTAAAAAAAAAATTTTAAGAACCAAAATGCTGTAAGTCATCAAATCAATTTCAAAGCATTCTCACTCAAGTTTGCTTACTCTGTGACCCCTAGAGGCAAGAAAGGGTCCTGATAAGGGTTCAAGGTTTTATCTAAGAAATATTAAGGGAAATATTTTCAAGAACCACAAGGATATAATTTGTCATAATAGTATGCAAGCATTCACACGTAGTGTAGATTAAATTTTTTTTTTATGTCAACGGTTTGTGTATTGTGTTCAATACCTGGCAAAAAAAAATAATGTGTGGCTTCTTTTCATTGACAAAAATCAGAGGTCCAGTTTCAACCAAAGTTGACATTTAGAGTTCATTTAAATTGTGGTTAGTTAAATAGGATTCAACATTGTTGAATTGAAGGTTATACCATCTTTCAATGAAAGATAAACAGGATATGGTGAAAATAGGTTGGGCTTTAAAATCTTCCCATGAAGTATTCATCCAGAAAAAACTACACATACATGTAGGTTCAAAGAGGCTGGTCAAGTTATTGACAATCTTTGCTCTTGAAAATAAAAAAAAACTGAATAAATTTTACTGAATTGAAATGTAGCATCAATGAGATAAGGGGTATAAAGATTGTGAATGTTTCGTCTCTGTTCACCCCCCCCCCCCCCCCCCCCCCCCAGTGGACTGAATGTTAGGGCTAAACCTCAGAAAATGATGCAAAATTTACCCTGGACTATTTAGTAGACAAATTATATGCATTGGCCAGAAGGCCTCTGCCAACATTACAAAATTCCTAACCTCTGGGTCAGGAGTTCTGGTTTAGGGTGGGCCTCACACTCACATAGAGAAAATACACGATTTCTTCACCCTAACCAACATGGTACATGGTTATAAGTGCTGTTTGGAAATTACAGAGAAATCATTATTTTCAGTTGTGAATTGGGAGACAGAGGAAAGAAAACTACAAGATTTAATGGTTCTTAATTTGTGCAATATTTCATGTCTCTAGTATTATGAATTAATTGCAGTGTTTATTTATGATTAGTCACGCTGATTCACCTACAGTAAACCTGTAGCATTATGGGCTTATCATCGCATCATTGGACATCATTGAATGTATGCACCTTAAATATCAGACCTCTGTATTCCTTGTCAAAGTGAATTTTATTTAAATCAACACATTTCATATGAGAAAAATAAAAAATTGAAGGATATAACAGATCAAATGCACTCCATACATAGATTTTCTGTACTGTCACATCACCGTTTAATATATCAAACCTTTATAGGATATATTCAGAAAATTAATAGAATAGGCAAGTTCATCTTTTATCATAGGAGTCATAGATGTAATTAAACAGAAAGCTTGTAGATATATAGTAGTACATGTGATATGCACATATGAATTCAGATTTCAGTTTTATCAACATAAGGTCATTATGTAATTTAAAAGTATTAGCATTCATTACAAAAAATTTATTGGTCAATTGCAATAGGTCAGTGTTGGTTGGCGTCCATTGTGCATCATCCATCATGCATTAACAATTGAACATTTTTATCTTCTTGATAAATGATAATCCAATTCTTTTCAAATTTGGTATGAATGATCTTTAGGACAAAGAGGATATAAATTGTAAAGAACTTGATTCACAAACCCCAAAATATGGCCCTTAAAATATATAAAATGAAAGTAAATGTTGAATTATGAGTGTTGGTATCACAAATACGTATCAGAATCCGGGGTTTAAAAAACCAGATGTGGTACTGTATTTTTGCCATTTTTTTTCACCAAAACCTGGTGTGTTTTTTCCAAAGTTTTTGTCATACTGGTCTCATCTCGTCCTATATATTAAAAATATTTTTATAATCTACACCTTTTTAATTTCCCATAATTGCAAAAAATATTTTAGGGCCAGCTGTGAGTACTATTTTTATTTTTCAAAAAATGATATTCCAGATTGCTATACTTAATATTACGGTTATAATGCGTTAGTGGTGAAAAACTTGAATTTTACAGATAATATGACTGATTTAAGTATATTGTGGAGAAACAGACTACATCTTATATTTTGTGTCATATACATGTATGGGTCAGGACCCTGGGGCCTTCGTGTCAGGAAAAAACCTGCCAAAAATTGACCAATTTTCAAAAATCTTCTTTACAACCACACATCTGTAAGGAAAACTAAATGCATTGATGTAGGGTGGGAAGGGCTCCACCAAAATTATAAATTTCATGATCCCCTGGTTAGAGGTTCTGACTCCAGGGTGGGGCGAAACTTGGTATATATAGTGTATATGTGTAAAACATTTAAATAAAATTTTCTTTAATGCTGTTGGTACTAGATTGAAATTGAATAGATATATAGAAGGAGTAGGTAGTCCTTTACCAAAAATGTAAATTTTATGACCCTAAGAGGGGGGGGGGGGTGTTCCAGAGTGGGGCCAAAATTATTATAGTGATTATTGTCTCTAAATTTTGAATGATTTCTTCAAATTTGCTGATACAGATAAAAACTAAATGTATATTGAGGAACAGAAGAGGATGAACCAAAATTGTGAATTTCACAACACCAGGGTTCTGACTAGGATGGGTCCAAATTATTCATATAATGTTAATGCTACGTATATTATATTGTGTAGAGTTTTTCAACAGTATAAGCACTTTTGGGGGTCTTCATTCAAGATCACATCTTGTTTTATACTGTTGCGGAATATTAGAATTTAGCTTAGATATTCAGAACAGGAAATTTTTTCTAGATTTCATAGCCCTAGGGACTAGTGATACTTTTAACTAATACTCAGGTGACTGAAAAGGCCTGTCAGGGCTTCTTGTTTACATATATATATATATATATATATATATGTATATATATGATTAATCCCATTAATAAAGTTAGCAGTAACTCATTTAATGTGTTGCCAGAATAGGTAAATCTTGCAACATTACTCATATAGTATGACTTATTTTAAAGAAAATATTTATGTGAAATGCAATTCCTTTTGCATGGGTGATTTAAATAATTTTTGTGTTTGTCATGGCCTTTTTTAAAATGTTGATTTATAAATATCGATTTATTTTCAAGCTTGATGTCGGAAACAAAGGTATGGATACATCATCAGATTTATTACTAGTCAACATAGACTCAACTCGACAGCCACAGACAGGAGAGGCTGGGAAGAGTGTTCCTCTGTTAGAGGAGGAGGAGATTGATGAGGAGGTCTTATTGAATACTGACACTCAAACAGAAAGCAACAAACAGGGTGGTACGGAAAATACGGAAAATTCTCTTCAGGAGAAGATCTCAGATGAGCTACCTAAGCCTGATTCAAACAAGACTGTCATGAAAACCAATACTGATTCCTTGCTACCCAATTCTCAATGCTCGGAAAATTCAGAGTCAGATCCTACTGTTGACAAGAAAGAGGGGTCTAATGACAGTGAAATGAAGTAATCATCCCACCAATTCAACAGTCAAGATTGCGCAATATATTTTTTAAGAATAGACGTTGCCATGGATATTACCGTATGTGATTAGACAGGAATACAGTTATTGCATTGATGGTGTTTGAATTCATATGTGCATGTGCTATGTGACAAATGTTGGTGATTTTTACATAGATTGTTTGATGTAATTGTTCACAGATTTTTTTTTAAATATTCACTTTGATTGAAAATCCATGCATCTTTATACTTCTATTACTGAAGAAAAAAATTTGAAAACATCATTTAGAATTTTTATACTTTATTGCTTTGAGGTGAACCTTTGACATTATCTTATCAATCAGTTTGAAATTACAGTGTTAGTAATTCTAAACATCTTTAGTTGTTCCTGTTTCATAAATGATTTCATTGAGACTTAGGCTTAAAGTTTCTATGTTTGCTGACTTGTATTGCTACTTTAGGAAACCAGATATTGATTGACTCTTGTTGGTTTTAATGAACATGTTTAAGTATTTGATTCCTGTATGTGGTTTACTTTTTTATGAAGAAATGTGATGCATATTTTAATATCAAATGCAGGGTCATCAATTTCAATTCAGGTATGAGTAAATAAGCCTTTACTACTTACAAAGGTAAATGTAAAAAGATATTCAGCATATCTCTACTTTTGTAAGAAATGGATTTGAGATGCATTTTTTAATATTTTCTTTTTTTGAATTCACTCTCTGAAGTGGCCATACATACACACATATTCCTCAGGTACTTGGATGATAGTACTTTGAAATTCATAATATGTATGTCCTGGTTTGCTGTACATGTTACTTAGGTATAAGTAGGATTGAATTTTATGCCTATGGCAGTCATCTTTCAGCAATTTTAACTTGGTCATCACTTTTGACATGTGTAAGATAGAGAGCTCATACATGGTGAACTGCAAAGTTAAGACAAAAGGTTTGTGGCTGATAAAAGTTATGTTCCCTTTTGCCACAACTTGTTCGTGCATGGAGCATAGCATTTCATATCTTGTTTTTGCTGTTTATTTTACATGTTTTGCAGATAAGATGTTTGCTTTATTTACTAGCACTTGAATCAACCTTAACATACAGAAATTACAAAAAAATTGTATGGTTTCCCTTTACTCTTGTATTTCATTTTTGACATGCGAAAACAGAGTATTGTAATGGAGATTAGAAAAAATTTAGGTTGAGCAGTTAAAATTAATGATTGGACACATCTTGTGCATGTATTGCTTGGTATCTTTAGTATCTGTTAGGTAATTCTAAGATTCCTTGTTGTTTGTGTAGAGTTTAAGTAGCTGGTCTCATAAATACTTGTACCTTGTAGCATTTATGCCCATAATTGTTTAGTTTTAATCAGGCTTCATGTATCATAATAGAATCATTCCAGGATCACTCGGAGCCAGTGACTTGCTGAATTTGACAGCTGTCAAAATATGTCACAGTAGCTGGAACATTATTTAATTTGTCAACCCAGTATTGGAATTTATTTCTCTTCCTGCAAGCACCTGTTTTTAGCTCAAGTGAGCTGAAGGCTTTAATGAACCTTTCTGATCAAAATTAATCTGGTGCATGTTGTCTTCATTATTGTCATTATTATTTCCCATTTTCATCTTCTCTAGAACCACAGGGCCAATTTCAATCAAACGTGGCACAAATCATCCTTGGATGAGAGGATTCAAGTTTGTTCAAATGAAGGATCATGTCCCTTTCAAAGGAGGGATATCAAGAAAAGGCAAATTAGCAGAGTTTATTAAAAAATCTTCCCAAGAACCAATGGGCCAGAAAAGTTGAAATTTTTTATGAAATCTTCCTGACATTATGTAGATTGAATTTAGGTAAAGTCATGGCTCTTGAGGATAGGACGAGGCCATACTGGGATCAAAGTGTTACATGGGGATATGTAGGAAAAGTCTTTGAAAATATCTATTGAACAAAGTCAAGAACAGAACCTTGATTAGTCATATTAATATGCAAGTATCTCCAGGTAGTGCCCAGGGATAGGGTGGGACCACAATGGGTGATCAAAGTTTTAGATAAAAATATAGAGAGAAACTTTAAAAAAAAAAAAATCTTTTTCTCAAGAACAGTAGGGCCAAAATTAGTCATACTGATATTCAAGCATCTTAAGGTAGTGCAAACTCGAGCTTAATTGTTCAATTCTGAGGGTAGGGTTGGACTGCAATAGGAGATCAATTCTTTATATGGGAATATACAGGAAATTGATTAAAACAAATTCTTTTCAAAAGTAAAAGGGCCACACTTGATCATACAAAATGCAAATATTTCTAAGATTCTAGTATTTTATTATGCCCATGACTAAAGATGGGGCATATTGTTTTTGTCCTGTCTGTCTTAAACTTTAACCTTGCTGATAATTTTTGAATGGTGAGTTACATGAGATTCTCATATTTCTTGTGACAAGACCTTTCTTTTGGTACCAAAGTTTTTAAACTTGTGACCTTGGTCTTGGAATTTGTCCTTCCTTTAAAAAAACCTAACATGAGCAATATCTCCAGAACTACGGTATTTAAGGTAGGACTATCATACTTTGTATATACTAGATTTCTTATGGCAAGAAATATCATTTGATAACATAATGTCTGACCTTATCAGCTTTACTTTGGAGTTTGACCCTAATTTCAAAACTTTATATGAAACTTTAACCTTGCTCATAAGTTTTGAATAGTGAGTGATGTATCTCTCATATTTGATGTATGAATTCCTTGTGAAAAGACCTTTCTTTTTGGTACCAAAGTTACCTTGAACTTGCATTTTTACTTAGATGCCTTTAAGAAAACTTACCTTGGGCAATATCTCCTTAACTGTTTAAGGTAGGGCTTTCATGTGTATATATATTCTATGTGGCAAGACCTTACCTTTCATCCCATGATTTGTGACCTTATCTTATGGTTATATTGTGACCCTTTAGGGCTAATATCGGATCAAAATTTTTCATAATAAATATTGAAAAACATCGTTTTAAAAATCACAACAGCTGCGCCAGGGTATTTCGGTGAGTGATGTAGCCCATGTGCCTCGTGTTAAGTAGTCTTGCAAGAATCTGAAAACACTTTAATTTTGACCAATTAAATGATACAATATGTATTTCAGTTACTGTCACATTTTGTCAACCATCAAATACATTGAGTTACTTGCTCATACCTGGAATAATTCTATATATATGTATAGTTTATTTCTTATGCTAAATGTATTTTGGATCGAATATTTTCATATACAATGCTTAAATTCTCTAGGTTTTTTTTTTTTTTTTTTTATTGTTTGTTGGTTTTTTTTTTATTTTTCTTTGATATCTAAATTTTCATAGATGCTTATAGTCCATGAATTTATAACAAAAATGATACTTGCAGCTTTGTAGCTCTCGGGCAAAAATAATTCCAGTTTTCCCACCTGCGAGCTTAATTAAGTTTTACAATGCCATTTTTTGTGTTAGATGGATCCACAGGTTTATCCATGAGATCACATCCTCACAAAAACAGAAAATGTTACACACCATGAAAAATGGCCCCTGTGAAATAGAGAATATAAAATATGGTTACAGCAAACATGCTTTTAATGAATTGACACCAATTGCGAAGTGATTTCATCCCCTGTAATTTTTAACATATTAGGAACTTGTTGGATATACAGAATTATGTTTATTACAAATCAAATCTGTTTATCCCCAGCACTTTACTAAAAGTGTTTGACTGTGTAAGGTTTTGCATCCCTCCAGGTCCTGAAAAATAGATCATGTGATTTTTCAAATTTTATTTGCTTGGAATTCAAGGACTTTTTCAAAGACTGAGCATCAAAATTTGCTATAGGAAGAAAACTATACCTGTTTCTGATGCAATATGAATCACAGTTTTTATTTTCAGTGGGTTAAAGTTACATTACATATATACTACTGTACTGTGAGGTCTTATCAATGTAAACTTAAGTACATGTTGTAAAACCAGTAGAAAAGTCGTGAGAAAAGTAGACAGGGAAATCCAGGAATTTGATATGATTTGGACAATCAAATATTTCCTTGATAAGGGTTGCTTTGCTGAGGGATGTACATTGTTGAAATAGATATTTGGGGAGGGGATCTATGTTTGTTCCTTTGATGGAAAATTTGGGGCATATATCAATTCACTGAATGTCATCAGAATTCACTTGCAGTAAATGTATCCTCCTATTCTTTAGTTTAGAAGATGGAACATTTGTTGTACTTTTTTTTATCAAATGTTAAATGTTTGGGAGAAAAAGTGTTTTAAGTGAAAACATCGAATATTCATAGGACATGTAAGTATTACATTGGTTCTGTACAATTAATTAAGGAATTAAATTTACCACCGTTTTGTTATGTACAGTAATGTGTTGCAGTTTCTCTTACGTTCCATAAATACATTGACCTTTCAACTTTACATGAAAACATAGAAAGAAACAAGTCTAAATACATAAAGAAGGACAGAACATTGGTAAATTAAAATACGATGATGTATATTGACATAAACCATATTTGTCACATTTCATTTGATTGTATGTTTAATATTCTAGTACGTCAAAATGGTGTGATGTGTTATCGAGAAGAATGTCTATATTATATTAGGTTTAGGTATTTTGGTAGTTTGGGTTATATTTAGCATTGGCCAAGAGAAAAACAGACTACTGAATGAGTTTAAAATTTGGCCATAAAGCATAAAATGCCTTGTGTCTCTTTAGTGCATGTAGTAATCATATGTCTACATGCACCAACTCGACGGGAATTTTTTTTATATCATTGAAAATTTTGAAGATAATGTGAAACCTCTTGCATCAATCACAACAACAGCATGGAATCCATAGTCTCGAAAGAAAATGTATTTCATGTTGTTTTTCATTTTTACATAATACGTCTTGTATGAACTTTTGTTTTAAAGCAAACATTCTTAAAGTTGAAGTGATTTTTTCCCCACATGAGATCATCTTTTGGCTTGGTATATTCATTAGGTGTGGAATTACTTATTTTAGACAAAGATTTATTTTTTGGTAAAGTACTTGTTTGTCTTTTTTCTTGTCAGTCTTTGTAATTTTCTACTGAGGTGGTTTCATGACATCATGTAATGAGATCTTTTGACTGTTGTTGACTTCTTCTGATCAGTAGCCAATAAAGGTGTTCACACTATTGAATATCAAAAATGGTTTGTGTCGTTTTTAGCTCACCTGAACTATAAGCTCAAGTGAGGTTTACCTGTTAATTTAGCTCACCTGAACTATAAGCTCAAGTGAGGTTTACCTGTTAATTTAGCTCACCTGAACTATAAGCTCAAGTGAGGTTTACCTGTTAATTTAGCTCACCTGAACTATAAGCTCAAGTGAGGTTTACCTGTTAATTTAGCTCACCTGAACTATAAGCTCAAGTGAGGTTTACCTGTTAATCTCTGTCTATACACTTTACACATTTTTTTTACTTCTTCCCTGGAACCACTGGGCCAATTTGAACCAAACTTGATTGCCATAAAGCATCATTGGGTTAATTAAGGGAATTCAGAATTGCTCAAACGAAGAATCTCACCTTTTCCAAGAGGAGATAATTAAAAAATGGTGAAAATAGGGTTGAAACTTAGAAAACGTCTTCTCAAGAACCACTGGATCATACAATACAAAACTTAATCTGAAAGCTTCCTTAACGAGATTCAATGTAGATTTTAAATTGTTCAAATCGTGTCCCCGAGGGGTAGGGTCTGGTCATGATTGGGGGTATACAAATTTTTTTTTTTTTTTTTTAAATCTTCTCAAGAACAGCAGGGATTTGGTTGGGGTTAGAATGGGGCCATAATAGGGGAACAAGTTTTATTACTTCACCTGAGCTGAAAGCTCGTGTGAGCTATTCTGTAAACTGTTCACATTTTCATCTTTCATGGTTCCCACTGGGTTAATTTCAATCAAACTTGGTACACATCAGTCATGTTGAAAGTAGACATTAACGGCAAACTGACAACTCAACTGTATGAGCTTGTTCTGCGTATAGTCAGTTTTTAAATCGAGGCAGGCTACTGACAAACAAGTTGATGGTAATGGGGTTTCAACAGTCACGATTGAAGTCAGGATTTCGCAAATTCTATGGTCGTTATAATGATTTAGTTCGTCAATACAACCTATCATTGAGTCAAATGCTGTCTGACATGTTTCATACCGACTGTTAGGCCGTTCTTGGCACGATTTCGACTACGGATAACTCCGTTTACCTGATCAGGATATAGGACTCACGGCGGGTGTGATGAGGGGAATTTAAAGATCTCAAGAACCACTGGGTCAGAAAAGTTGAAATTTACATGAAAGCTTCTTGACATGGTGTCCCTGGGGGTAGGGTGGGGCCACAGTAGGGGATCAAAGTGTTCTATGCTGATATATAGGAAAAATCTTTAAAAATATCTCTTAAACTATTTAAGCTAGGGTTTTCATATTTTGTATATACATTCTTTACGGAAAGTCCTTTCATGTGATGCAATTATGTATGACCTTGACCTGAACCTTTGACCTACTTTTAATACAAATCTTGCCTATTTAATACCTCCTGAACTAATTAAGATAGAGCTGTCATATTCTGTATATATATTTCTTATGGCAAGAAATTCCCTTCATATCATACCATGATCTATGACCTTGGTCTTATTCAGAACAGCAAGATCATGTTAGTCATATTGGTGTTGAGGCATTTCATTTTCAGTTACATATATGTTGTGATCATTAGGGGCTAGATTGGAGCCAAAATATGGGGTCAACATTTTTCATGGGAATAAAGATTGATATTAAAAAACCCACAACAGCTGAACAATGGCAGGGCATTTGTGATTCAGGTGAGCAATGAGACCCACGGGCCTCTAGTATTACCTTACACATTTTTTACACAAATACCCCGGAAGTGTCCAAATTGATGATGGACCTTATATAATGCATGCATGCTATATTAACACTGCATGCCTATTTTGGACCCGCATTAGACTCAGGACCCTGGGGTTGCAAAACTCTCAATTTTTGGTACATCTCTTTCTGTTTATCCTACATATAAATATGCAATTAGTTTTTTATACATCGCCAAAATTAAATTAGTCTTTCAAGTGATAAAACAATAATCACAATGATAATTTTGGCCTCACTCTGGTACCAAACCCCCTACCCCTGGAATCATGAAAACAATTTTGGTAAAGGGCTACCTGCTTCCTCTCAATATCTATGTACTGGCTGTGGAATCATCATTGTTCGTGGGGGGTTGATGTTCGTGAATTTCGTGGGTCACTCTTACCCACGAATTTATGTCCTCGAACGTTTTTTTAAACCAAGTAGAGTTATCTCTTCTAGTGACATCTTATCGCTTACCCACGAACCAGCAAAATTTTGCTTACCCACGAACATTGCCCCCCCCCCCCCCCCCCCCCGAATTAAAATGATTCCACATGTACAGTATAGTTTCAAGTTAGTATCTTAGCATTGATGACGATGTTGATTAACACTATATGCTAGTTCTTCCCCCCCCCCCCCCCCCCCGAAATCAGAATTTCTACCCCAGGGATCATGAAATTTACAATTCGGCAGGATCCTTCCTGTTCTACGTGACTATGCGTTTAGTTTTTCTTACAGATGTGGGGGTTGTAGAAAAAAAGATTTTTTAAAAATGTCAATTTTCGACAGTTTTTGCATCGCCCCTAAAGCTCCGGGGATGCAGGAATCCTGAAATTTGCAATGTGTGCCCACTTGTCCTAAAGATGCTTTATACCAAAGTTTAGAAGAATTGGAATGATAGTTAAATGTTCTATTGTTAACGGGCGACGCACGACGACAGACGTAGACCAATGGAACAGTTCATCTGAGTAGGGTGGCTTACAAAACTTAGTGAAAGCTTCCTCACAGAATGCAAAATAAAATAAATAATGGCCTCCGAGGGTAGGGTGGAGCGACAATAGGGATAAAAGTTTAAAATGGAGGTATATATGGCAAAATCTTTTAAATCTTCTTCTCAAGAACAGCAGGACCCTGATTAGTTTATTAATACATGTATGCAAATATCCTCAGGCAATGGGGATTCAATTTGTCAAATCATGGACCCAGGGGTAGGATGGGGCCGCTACAGGAAATGAAAGCGGGATAAATATATTTTTAAATTTTGAAAATACATGTATTGAACTCTTTAAAAGTAAATATATACATTGCATACATTGTATACGTGCATGAGAATGGGAATTTATGTACAATCGAGTTCATTGTGATGTAGAATTCATGATATAAATGTGAAATTGTATTCATTATTGACTCTGTGTGTAACGAAAAGTAAACATCATGAAATATCTTTTTATTCTTCTCATTCAAACAAAAGAATGAGGAAAAGAAAATTAAATCATGTACTTAAAAAATAACGATTGTATCAGTACTTGACTTGTATTACATTTTCCCAATATTACAAAAATAAAATATGCCTTATTAGAGACAGACCCAGCATTGGAATATTATCTTATCAGCATTACCTACGAACCATTACGAGGAGAAAATTGTTTTCACGAGAGAAACGGGGATTTTATGATTTACTTCTTACCATAGTATCCGACTTGAGGTTAACGAAATTAATTAAGATGTTTTTGAAACTATTTTGACAGAAAACTAGATTTGCCAGAGTGCCACGCATGCCTCCGCCGACACACAAGTTTGAAATATTTAACCGAAGATTTGAAAATGGATTAGGTGCAAATAACACAAAAATAGAACATAAAATGACAAGCAATGCTTTGTGTGCGTGGTTTTGTTAGTTTTTTTGTTTTGTTTTGTTTTTTTTTTTTTTAAATAAGATGCGAAGATATCTGCATTACATACAAGTATGTTTCCAAGGAAATCGAAACTCAAAGTAGACAATCTTTGGATGCAAAAGAACATATTGACTTATTTCTATTGAAATTTATATAGAATATTATATTTTGTATTTAAGGTATGTACACTTAAATTACGTTTTTGCGACTCTCTTCATTTAATGACAGTCTTTGTAACAAATTGAAAAGAAAAAAATTAAAACTATTTGTTCATTCTATTAATATGTAAACATGTAAAATCAATTCTATTGATTTGGATATAATTTAATTCCGATGGCAATAACACAGGTAAAAATAAATCAGTATACAAGTGAAACTTAATCTGTTATTAATTATAATAAAGGTACACGCTATCGTTTAGCTCATTATCTACTTTTAAAAAATTGATAGAAGTCTGGAATTCACACTGAATACTTTTCAAAGTGCAAAGGCAATAACTTTTGTAATAATAGATCGATGGACATAAAACTCAAACTTGATCTGAAAGTCAACAATTTTAAGAGACATACCACCAACAACAACAAAAATAAATAAAAACACAGGTGTAAAAAAAAAAAAGTCCAGAAAACTGAATAATTAGAAATTTTCAAAATCTAAGGCCAATAATTGTAAGTTTCATAAAAAATAGGTTGATGGACCACAAAGTCCAGAAAAATGTAACTAATTAGAAATTTTCAAAGTCCAAGGAGTAAAATTTTTGTTAAAAAAAAAATAAGAAAAAAAAAAGTCATCAATATAAAGATACATACATGTACCAAAAGCCAAAAATTAAGTCATTAATATAATTCACATGTATCTACTAACAGCGCAAACAACAATCTGGAAAACTAACTATGACGGAATTACAAGTTTAATAATTCGCTCAAACCACATTTATTCATATATGGTACATGAGGTGCATTAGATAAATATACATTTGAGTAAGAATAAGATCAGGGTATGTAAGTAGTGAAAAGAATTACGGACGGATTGGGTAACGCTACATGTATTTGCCTCGAGGCATTTCATGTCGGCCATCCGCAATAGAAAAGACAAAAAAATCCACTTAATATTCAAAATTATCAGCACATTTAAAACACACTATGTTTAATCAAAGAACTGTCTCTACGTTACCTGTGATTGATTTGGCTGGGTTTTTGTTGTTGTTTTTCTGCCATCCTTACTTGTACATAATTCCCACTTTTAAAATTGAATTCATTCAACCGTAGAAATTTCAGAATTTTAGCGAAACAGGAAGACACTACAATTACAGTTCATTTCATGTTGAGTGAAAAATGATCAGAAATGCATATATATATAATAATAATATAATAATGATAAAGCCTTTATTTATCCAGGATTACATATTTAACGATAACGCTAGTTTTCAATATGGTCCTGAATATAACATACATACAGACAGATATTAGTAAAATAAACACAGATTAAAAGAAGTAGAATACATATAAACTTAAGAAATAATTATGAATGTAAGATAAATAGGAACAAAATGAAGCTTAAAAAGTATGGTGATAATCTCTAAGATAATTTCTCTTAAAACACACAACACTTGTTGAGTTTCTTATATTTTGACTCAAGGCATTCCACACTGTGCTCCCTGAAATGCTGAAAGATCTTCTATAATATTCTGTTTTTGCCCTGGGTATATACAATATATTTGAATTAGAATTTCTAGTTTGCCTCTGACTGACTTCTGATACATATTTAAAAAACATTTAAATAATCTGGCATTGAACCATGTAAAACTTTATATACTAAAATGACTTTTCTATAGACAAAGTAATCTGATAGAGGCAACCAGTTAAGTTCAGTAAACATGACATTAGATGGAGTTTCAAAATTTCTGACGTTAAGAATTACCCTTGCAGCTCGTTTTTGTAATATAAAAAGCTTATTCACATTTTCAGCATTTCTTGGATTGCTCCATATAGTACAACAATATGTAAAATGTGGAAAAATCATAGTATTAAAAATCTTCAGCAGCGCATCGTTTGACATAAACTATCTTATTCTTCTTAAAATGCCAATATTCTCTTAGAAATCTTGTTCATAAGTGATTCTATATTACTTTTCCAGGACAAAGTTTCATCAATAATAATACCAAGTAATTTTGACTCCTGAACACATTCTATGACATGGTTATTTATCATTAAATTTAATTTTCGATGCTTTGATAATTTTTGTGCCGATCCAATAAGCATACATTGAGTTTTTGACAGATTTAAGCTTAACTTATTTTCCTTAATCCACATTATACTGCGCTGAAGGTCTTCACACATCTTTGACTCAATATTTTCCACTGACTTATCTGTTACATCTTGTGAAGTATTATCTGCATACATATTTACATACATATATTGCACTTAATATCGAGAAGGATAATCCTTGCAAATGTTTCTTAGAATAGAATTATTTCTTTTATCTTATTTTCTTTCTACTCATTTGTGCTGAATATGAAAATCAGCTATCAATAATATGTGTACAGTTATAAACGTGTTATGAATCCACGAGTGGATCGTAAAAGGGACTCAAACAAATGTAATTTATTATTCTGATCAAGTCCTGAATCAGACCATATGCATGTATTCATATTTTTAGACAATCTTCACTCGCAAAACAAACATTGTAAATTTCAATTTGCACGTTAAGACAAAATTGGAGGCACTTTGCCGACTATATGGAGTTATTTCGAAGGTCAACTCTGTGAATTGACATCTGTTCCACGTTTCAAAATTACATATAAGGACCACCACTTGGTTTATGGAGAACATTCAATCCAAGATGAGAGGGCTGATATTCCTTTGTGTGGCATTTGGTAATTGATATTTAAAGTCTTGGCAATTCAGTCTTGTTTTTATGTTGAAATTTAACTACGGGTAAATGTATTTTTTTTAAGAAACCATACCATAAAAAACCCTTAACGTGATTCTGTTAGATTGTTTAAAGATTTTTTTTGTACAGGGATCACTTTGGCTGAGGAACTGAAAGCTGTTCAACCTGGAAGGGAGCCTCCTGTTTATGACTTCAATGTGAGTTATCTCTCTTTCACAGTTTCGTTAAATAACATATGGGGTCGAGATATCGGGAAAACTATAATTCGCATTTGTAAAGCATAGTTTTACTTTTAAGGATACAAGTTACAAAAAAAAAAAAAAAAAAAAAAAAAAAAAATGGATGCATGGGTTGATAAATATGTTTTGGTTTATTCTGTTTAAATTAGTACAACAATTAAATTCCTAAAATATTTAAGGAGGTATACGATCTCAGAGAAATTTGATATGGATGAAAAACGGAGGATATGTACAACAATATCTTGAAATTGAAAACTTTCAAATTTACTTTATTTAGTCAAAAAATGCAGTTTTAGAAGAAAGCAATCTGAAAACAAAAATTAAAACCCCTGTTGGACTCGAACCTGCGATCTACAGTTCTCTACGTGCTAACATACTGAGCTACTCGTCTTTAGTCGTTGTATTTTTAAATGAATAGGAAACTATTGCTGATATTTATATATTCATCTATGTTTTGAAAGGAAGTCAGCCATTATGACGATGTAGAGTATCTCCTTAATAGGAATTTGTATATTTTCTGTTGTATTAATTTTTAAAGATAGATTGTTTCCCCCGCCATAACTCTAAACAAAGTTTACCCATTGCATTAGGCATACAGAGTAATTTAAAAATCGTGGATAAAAATTAGATTCCATGCGATTAATTCATCCATTTTCAACATAATTCTTCCCCAAGGACATTCTCGACAATTCTTATTTGACGTGCTTTATTTTCGTCTCACATGTGCTTCCACACAGTAACGCGGGACGAATGGTTATTGTCCTTGACGGTGAAGATAGTTCCCTTTGACTGCATTTGTATTCATGTTTAAAAAGGAAGTCCGCCATTATGACGATAAAGTATTAATGTACCTCCTTAAACTTTTAATGCCTCTTATATCATGAATGGATATGCATGTATGCTTTTAAACTAGATTATTGAATGGAAATATACACATAATTATATAAAATATGAAAAAGGTGTTGAAAATGCGAAATAAAAACTAAAACTAAAAGTGTGGCGTAGGGCGGATTCGAGCAATGGCAAAACGTAATCACAGCATACAAGTGACTGAGCTATTTTAAGCACTGATATACCCCTGTAAATGTGAACCAGGTTTTTAAAAACAGTTCCCGTAATTTTTGTCGGTTTTTCGTAAATTTCGACCCCAAAGCATGAGTTCCCCTTTAATAATACTATTGTAGATTGTTCTTAAGATTGTAACCATATAAAAATAGGCTTGTCTGCCTTTCGACTTAAAGGCCAAAATTAATGTCAAATGAGGAAACTGTTGCTTAAGCAAACTTTGAAGGTTAATTTCAACATTGTAGATAATGAATTTTAGGTTGGAAATGAAACTATGAAAAATTCATATCTAAGTACGACAGAAAATAACTAAAGAAACTTGATATAATATGTGGTTTTTCCGGGAAATTGTTTTCCCCTATAGGTGGTTTTCTTTGTTACCCTGAAATGATCCTTTACAAAAGATGATTAATCAAAGTGAATAGTTTATGACTGTGTATCATTACTCATATGTTAAGCCGTTCTTGTCACACTGATTTTGACTGCGGATAACTCCGTTTACCTGATTAGGATATAGGGCTCACGGCGGGTGTGCCCGGTCAACAGGGGATGCTTACTCCTCCTAGGCACCTGATTCCACCTCTGGTGTGTCCAGAGGTCCGTGTTTGCCTAACTATCTATTTTGTTTTGCTTATAGGAGTTATGAGATTGATCACAGTTCGTTATCTTCACCTTGCATATGATTGCTTACGAATGTTAACTATAGTGTGAATCCCCCTTACCATAATTCACACTGTGTATCGTTTTTGTGTGGACTAGAACCATAAGTAAATCATCTCAGGTAACAACCCACCTGTTGTTGTTTTTTTTTCAAACAAAACCATTATGTTGCAAATGGTTCCTTAATTCGATGTTGTACATGTTGAAGTGGGGTTAAATGTAGTTCTCGACCGTACACTGTAGTTACAAATCGCTGATTAATTTTGTGTCATTTCGACACATATTCGGAAAAAGTGCCACCTATGGCAGCATCCCTTTCAAAAGTTTGTAGATCTGCCCCTGCAAGATTCAGGAGGGGTTGTAAACTGAGATTATTTCACTGTTATTGATTTTTAATTGGCAATAGCAACGTGTGGTAGGTGGCAACAATGCCGACATCACTAACTGGCCTTGGCAAGCTTCACTTCGTTACAATGGAGGACACACGTGCGGGGCCATAATCATCAGCGATACACACCTCCTTACAGCAGCTCATTGTGTTGATGGAAGAGTGTAAGTTAATATCAATAAAATAAGCATCGAAATTCTGGAGAGCAAAATGCTCTTGGAAAATTTCTAACATTTATATCTTGCCATAAATACATGTATTTTGCTTCTATTTTGATAATACACTATCGATGAAAATGAAACTGTTCAATATTCATATGAAATTGATAATGTAAGCGGAGAGTTTATGCTGCCCGTGGCTACTTACATGTATATTCACCGTGCTCAGTTTCGGATCTGTCAATTTCAGCCACTCTCTCTTTGATATCGAGGTAGGGATGAGCAACAGAGGAAGTGGAACAGTATACAAACTGAGCAGCATTACCCAGGTACTCCGTCTGTGAAGTATATCTTTGAGCATCCGCCCTTTTAGTTTATGATAAAATTATTATAATTATGTTTATTATGTTTATTCAGATAAAGGCACGTTAGACAAAGAATAAGAACTGACATGACAAAATATCACATAAAGTAACACATTCTATAAATAATATCACATTTTGCATTTACAGTCACAAATTGGACTTTGAAATTGTCCCAGCACTAGGCTCACTTAAAAAACAAAATTAAATACTGCCTTTTATCTTGGATAACCCAAAAAAGCCAACAGGCTTATTTCCATTGGGTTTCATTATAGGATATCGACCAAAAAAAAAAAAAAAATACATGGTTAAATAATCTCAATGCATCAATGACTAACTGACTGGTGTAATGAATAACATTTAGGTACATGTAATAGTAAAATTCTACTAGGTAACATTGAAAATGGCTCATTATTATGCATGTTAGATATAAAATACAAAAAGTGAAGTTCAGTAGTAAAAGAATTCATCATCCTCGAGTCTTTTCATTTCCTCCAGAAGGTGTAATTTGACCATTCTTTTAAAGGTGAACTTATTGTTGACAAGTTTGATGTCAATAGGAAGGGCATTCCAGTCTTTAACTCCTATATGATAGAACGAAGAGGACTCTACCCCCAGCAATCTTAGGGACCACAAAGTTTGACTCGCTAGAACGTGTTCTATATGTACCACAGTTTTTCGTGAACATATTGTTTAGATAGTGAGGAGCTTTCCCATGAAATATGTTATACATGTGATTGAGTCTGAGCTGCTTAACCCTATGAGAAACATTCAAAAATTTTAAAGCATCAAATTCTCTGAATGACAAATTATGTCTTGGATTAAGATTTAAGATAAAACGAATCATTTTGTGTTGTGAAATCTGTAGTTTCTTTTTCAAACACTTTGTGAGACCCTAAAACCAGCTGGCACATGCATAATCTAAATGACATTGGAGTAAAGCTGTACACAAGGATTTTCTTAATGATAAAGAAAGACAACCTCTATTTCTGTATAAAAATTTCAATCTTTGATTCACCTTTCTAACTATGGAGTTAACAATGCTTTCTCCACTTAGTTTATTATCTATAAAAATACCTAAATATTTTATACAGTTTTGAGCACCAATAGTGTGATTGTTACATTTAACACAAAAATCTTCAACTACTTGAGATAATTTACTCTTGGGTCCAAAAATTATACTCTCTGTTTTGCCCAAATGAAGGGACAATTTGTTATCAACTAGCCAGTCGTGGCACGACTCCATAACAGAAGACAATTTATTTGAAATTACTTTAGGGTCTTTATGTGAATAGAGAATGGCCGAGTCGTCTGCATATAATAAAACCTTGCAAACTGCATCAATACTAATTTTCATGTCATTTACATAAATAAGAAATAAAAGTGGCCCTAGTAAGCTTCCCTGAGGGACCCCACAGGTGACATCACAAACTTCTGAATTAACTCCATTAATGTTAACAATTTGTTTTATCTGTGTTAAATATGATTGGAACCAAGAAATAGATTCAACTCCGAGAGTAGATAATTTCTCGCATAAAATTTGATGATCAGCTGTGTCGAATGCTTTCTGCAAGTCCAATAGAACCATGCTGGTGAACAAACCCTTAGAAGTTTGAGATTTTATGTGTTCAATTAGATGAATTAAACATGAGATACTACAGTTAATGATGAATGTAATTGGTAATTTTAAGACTTCTGCGCCATCTCTTAGAAACCTAGCTGGGATACCATCAAGGTTCATGCTTTTATTTACACTAAGTCCACAGAGTTCTTTTGACACAAATCCTTTTGTTACATGTTTAAGATTAAATTTGCAGTGGCCCTTGTTTCTATAAAAAAAAATTAAAAAGTAACCGGATGTTAAAAATTTCCCTTTGCCAAATAGACAGTTTTTCAACAAGTTTTGATGCAGCATTGGTAAAAAAAATCTGTTAAAATGGTTTGCAATGGTAATACCTTCATGACAGTTTGACCCCTCTATATTAAGGACAACATTCGAGCTCGATTTGGGGTTTTGTTCATAACCAAGTTTTTTAAATTGTTTCCATAATTCCTTAGGATTATTCCTATTTTCTTGAATCTGATCATCAAAATATTCTAATCTAGCCTTTTGGCACATACGTTGATCGGGATCGGGATTGCAATGGCGACGGGCGGGATTTTAACAGCTCTCCAAATTTTAAGTATTTTCTTACAAATTTATCCACAGAACGTCGATCTTAGACTGTATGATAGTATCAGAGCTGAAGATTTGGGTTTTTACGAGAAATCTGACTTTTATAGTGACCATAAATGTGATTTTGCACTTAATAATCTTTTTCACAGTCGTGAGTACAGTGGTGAGTACTATGGCAAAGTACTTTTAAGTTTATTCCCCACATGTCTTCCATAAACATGCTTTATGACAGTCTGTATTTTTCAGCACTCCGGCTACAGTGGTAGTGCCAGTGGATTTCCGAACGACATCGCAATTCTCAGGGTCAGCGGAAGTCTTGTGTTTTCGAACCAAGTTAAGGCTGCAACACTTCCCTCGAGCAAACAGTACAACCATGACTCGGACGAATGTTACATCACTGGCTGGGGGAAGATCAGAGGGAACCAAAGTATCAATCTGTTTAGACTATGTTTTACTGTAGAAAATGGTTTGAAATTTCCATCGAAGTACTATACTACATAAATAAGTCACACTTTTTATAAAAATTTAGTATTCAGGAAGCAATGGTTCTATTCACTAGTGTGTTAGAAATAAAATAGCCCAGGTGAGATAACTGCCAGTATATGAAATGGTTCAGAAAAAAAATAACTCTGAATTCTTGTTTGATATTCTGTCTGTCTGAAGATGTCTTACCGTTCATTTACAAACGCCATGAACGCCCAAAACACATTTATCTTATTTGTTTCTTTCTGCAGCATTAATTCTCACGCGAAAGGTTTGACGAAGAAAATCGAAAAATTTGCCACAGCAAAAATATTCACGTTTACAGTACTAGTATATCTTGTTTTAAGATAGCCTGCCCACTACTCTCCAGGAGGTTAACATTCCTGCTATCACCAATTCGGAATGTGCCACCAGAATGTCAGGAATAAATGGGGCTTCAATTTACGATCAACACACCTGCAACTTTGACAATTATGCATCGACAAACGCATGCCAAGTAAGTTTGATTTAGTGGTAGACCAAGTACATGTACTTCCTTTGTTGTAGTAATGTCGATATTCACGTCATTGTATCTTGGACCATGCAATATTATTGACTTCATTCTTGGAGAGTTGAATGGATAGGTCAAAGATATTATCGTGCATCTGATGAAGGTTTATCAAAATCTTGGTCTTTGCCAGATCCCGATGTGGAGTGGACAGAGTTTTATAAGAATTTTTTTATATGCATAATGATCTATACTTCACCAATTACATATATGTACATTCAAGTCATCAATCTATGATTTGTCTGAAATTGGCACCCAGAGATCGTCTTATGCATTAAATCCGCTTGTACCATTTAAAATAAATTTGAATGAAATGATTTTAAGGAAATTTTAACACCCACCCACCCACCGAGAGAGAGAGAGAGAGAGAGAGAGAGAGAGAGAGAGAGAGAGAGATATGCATGGCGGAGGTAAATGCCTCTATGAAGGTCAAAATGCGAAACCGACAAATCAGGTGCAAAGTAACCGGCTGTTAAATCATACTGACTGCCAAGTACGGAAAGTTACAAGTTGCAACATAATTTCATTAATTAAAATTGATATGAACACATAGTACATAATTTACACGTAAAAGCGTTGAGAAGTCATGGTTTTTCGTTTTACACATTTTAGATTTATGCAATAAACGTGATTATGAAGTGAATGTTTGGTCGTAAACTTCATAAGACATTTCATACTATCACTCGATTGTATAGTGTAAAAAGTTGAAAATATAAGTGTTAACTTAATATTGTTTTTTTGAAAGATTGGGTCTCTTTATCATTGTTATGGCTATTTTACAACAGACCCATTGTGATAACGATTTATAAGTTATAACAAAGAATTTTAAATTAATAAGCATTAGTTCATAACCCCATTACCAACATTTACAGACTGTACATCTGGTAAATTATGTTTTGGTCCTATTTGTGCACGTGTGTATAAATGTATGTGTTAATCTGCGGCAGAAACAACATAAAATTCCATAAAATATAGCATTATTATCATTACTGGTAAGAGTAATTACATTTGAATGAGACATTTTTCCAGATAAAGGAAGATTTGTGAGCTTTTGGCGGGGGTTCAAAGTCTATAAACTCTCTCCTTTGCAGTGATAATTGAAACATGTAGTTTTGAGCATTTGCAATAGAGAAGAAAATTTCACTGATATAAAGGGACACGCTTTTCGTTCTTTTATGAATTATTATGCGTAGATGACATTCTTCTGTGCAATAAGGGATATCCCCATAAAAACATGGAGATTGATATTAGATATTATACAATGCATTTATCAATATCTTTCCTTTCCTCTCCAGGGTGACTCCGGTGGACCCATGGCTTGTCGATCCTCACCTAACAGCGACTTTGTGGTCGTGGGCATTGCATCTTGGGTAATCACTGGTTGTACCGGATCCTACCCATCTGTTTACGTCCGAATTGCCTACTACCTTGACTGGTTGACGAGCAATGGAATACAATTGTAAAGATTGTGAGAATCAAATAAAAACCCTTTTAAGATTTCTGGCTTTACATAATGTACTTAATGATACATCCCCACATATGTAAACACACACACTATGTCCAAGGGTTCGTGTTTGCTCAACTCAAAATTATGCGACTATCTAGTTTGTATTGATTATAGGAGTTATGAGATTGATCACTGTTCGTTATCTTCATCTTTCATTCTTAACTGGAGTTAACAGATTGATTAGCATATAGGGCTCACGGCGGGTGTGACCGGTCGCCAGGGGATGTTTACTCCTCCTAGGCACCTGATCCCACCTCTGGTGTGTCCAGGGGTCCGTGTTTGCCCAACTCTCTATTTTGTATTACTTATAAGAGTTATGAGATTGATCACTGTTCGTTATTTTCACCTTTTATTGATTACTATTCGTTATCATACATGAAGTTGAAACGGTATAGTTATTCCGTGACACCTCTGACATATAAACGATGACGGAGAGCATAGAACAGAAATCCCATCAGGATTGCCAGGTATAAAGATCAGGAATGAGAGAAGTAGAATTATGCTTGTCATGGCCATTTAATAACATTGTCGCAAACCACGGCTAAAACATTTTATAGTTTCTCATAAATATGCATGACGTGATTCCACCAATCGTTGAGTTTAGGAGCAAAAGTTAGTCGGATATTTAAACTGTTTATAGAATGCGGGTATATTACTCTTGACTAATCAGAACGCTTGTTCTTCCACTAGTAAGGCAAACTAACCAATGCAGAATCCGTATGTATACACAATTATGACGATGGCATGAAGTATGTTGTTTGTCACTGAACAAACCGACATCTTGGGGCATTTGATGAGGACTAGAGATGTTTTTCTCTCTCACTAGGAACAGGCGGTGGGAGTCTCTAGGCTTTTCCAATGAAATATTCGGAGACTATTGATAACAAACGTTGTGTATTGATATTGCATCCCTGTACTATGTTAAAGAAACAAATGGACATATATGAGAAATAAACCATAAAGCTGTTTAGATTTCATTCATCTGTAGGATTTTTGTTAACAATAATTTCGGTGAACAAAGCACATGCTTTCATTGCTGCAGCCATTATTCCTGTTTTACAAGTTAAACGCGGGTGCCCTATGCTAGATCTTCCATTTCTAAAAGGAAAGGAAACCCTAACCACATTGTTGCCTTTATGAATAAAGTATTACTTACTGATATCGTGAATGACAGTCTTTAACAACAAAACTCTTTGCTTAACAATTAAATCAATATAAATCTTATATTTCAAATTACCCGCCGCTAAGAAAGAGGCCATTGAAGTTTAATTTATTACATCACGCTGTCGGTTCCGGTTTATATCATCAGCAGCAATGTAAACATGACATGTCACGAACAGTTAAGTTTGGAGCCGTACAGACTTAAGCCCGTTCTTTCACAAAAAGAATTTAAGAAAAGAAGACGTTCAGTCGAGTTGCAGACCAGGCAGATGGTACTCGTTTCTTTGTACATGTAAATGTCTCAAACCTTAACTTGTCATTACGCAAATGATGGATCCACATTTTACATAGTATTTTTTTTCCAAATAACTGTTGGGTCAGGAATTTAAGGGAAAACTTTTTTCACATCTCCCCTTCGCATGAATGTAATTAACTGCTTGACAGGAAGGCATCCACATATTTACAATGTATTCGTAAAATCTACCACATGCACATCTTTAATGATCTTAGAATCTCACCAAAACCCGAATAGACAATGTGACGTCAAAATTATTGATTTTTGTGGTCTTGAATACAAAAGAGTTCCGCATCATGGCAGCCTCTATAAATGGCGGGAATTTGAATTTTTAAGGTTTTAAAATTAGTACTGTGGCTTACCTAGGCCGTTTGGAGAGGAGCGTACACGGATGTTTTAGCCGTGAACTTGTTACGATGATTTCATAGATATATTACATGTACATAAAATACAAGTATGAGCCGATGAACAAATGGCAGCATATAAATTAAGCATAGAGGTGTCATCTTGGTCCGGGGGCCTGGGAAGAAACGTACCTCCCGGAAACGACAAACCATGCAAAGTTATGCCAGTCCTGATCAACAATCAATGTCAACAAACAGTTTACAATCATTTTGGCATTGTCTGCTGTGCGGTTTTGATACGCTGATGTGACAAAGTCTGCATACAATCCTAGCCACGACGCTGAAAAAAGAAATTAGAGAAAAAGCAAATCAACCGTCACAAAACCTTGAATGTGAGGGAGGGTACGTGGGTTTTGTAATATTGGACGTCTCATTTCTTTCAATGACTAAGTCAAATTAAGGAACCTAGATGGCATGCGCAGATATAGGAATTTTAAAAGCCGAGTCCGAACAAATTACCATCAAACCCTTAAGAAGAGTTATCGATCTTTGAATATTAAGTAAGTACTAGTAAATATGTACGAAATAACCAGGTTTATCCATATCAGCCCATTATTTCGTGATAGGGGATGTTTACTCCTAGGCACCGGATCCCACCTCTGGTATGTCCAGGATTCCGTGTTGCCCAACTTTTTATTTTGTGTTGCTTATAAGAGTTATAAGATTGATCTTTACCCTTCAAAGACAACGACAAACAACATAAAACAGAAAGGGTTGCCAGGTATAAATATAAGGAATAACGAAATTATGTTGGGCGTGCTTGTCATGGGCATTTCATAGGTACATTACAAAATTAGCATACAGGTATCCGTCGATGAACAAATGGCAGCATATAGATTAAGCATAGAAGTACCATCTTGGTCGGGGGTGGGGGGGGGGAACAGTACCCTCTGGAGTCGACAAACTATGCAGAATTATGCCAAATGGAATAATACATGTAGATAAAGCCTTTGACTGCATCTGCATAGGAATTCTTTTTAAACAAGAGGCCCATGGGCCACATCGCTCACCTGAGTCACCTGGTCCATATCAGAAGATTTTCCATATCTATTTGCATGTAAAACCGTAGTCCCTATTATGGCCCCAAACCTACCCCTGGAGGCCATGGTTTTTGCAAACTTGAATCTACACTATGTCAGAAAGCTTTCATGTAAATGTGAACTTCTTTGGCCCAATGGTTCTTGAGAAGAAGATTTTTAAAGATTTTCCCTATATATTTGTATGTAAAACTTTGATCCCCTATTGTGGCCCCATCCTACCCCAGGGGGCCATGATTTTAACAAACCTGAATCTGCACTATATCAGAAATCTTTCATATAAATCTCAGCTTTTCTGGCTTAGTGGTTCTGGGAAGAAATTTTTTAAAGATTTTTCCTATGAATTTGTATGTAAAACTTTGATGCCCCCCTTGAGGCCCCATCCCATCCCCGGGGTCCATGATTTTAACAAACTTGAATCTGCACTATATCAAAAAAAAACAAAAACAAAAAACTGAAAAAAAAACAAACAAAAAAAATCAAAACAACTTTGACCCCCTATTGTGGCCCCATCCGATCCCGGGGGCCATGATTTT
>NC_079165.1:94055079-94057579 GCF_947568905.1 Ostrea edulis | reverse complement strand
AGAGCACGTGTAACATGTGAGCTATTAATCTTATTATGCATTTGAAGTCCTGAAAAATTTAAAAACAATATAAAAAAAATTTATTTAAGAATTGAATAGCACTTTTGAGCTGTTCATGGTCAATATGAACGGATTTGGATTTGAGGGAAATTCTCTATGAATCGCTAGCGCTTAATTCTTAAATATATTCAATACTTGATATAAATGCATTGACTGTTAAGAAATACAGATAAAGCATATAAGGGGAAGTTTGGTTGGTCCTAAAGTTTTTCTTTCAAAGTTTGCAAAGTTCATAACAGTTTTTCCTGAAAGACACCATATTATGCCTTTGTCAACACCTTTCACTCAGAAAAAACATACAAGTTCTCGTTAGCAACCTTTAAACCCGGTCGTTTTTAAAAAAGATATATCTTTACATATTAAATTGTGGTTTTTTCTTGGGCTTTCGTACTTCTGAGTATCAGAAACAATGCATACGGTTACATGTTACGAGTGTATCAAATATTTAATATTCTATACTACTACAGTCTAAAAGCTCTTGTACTCTATGTATTATTTTCTACAACAAACAGTTAGCAACTATACATGACTCTGGCCACAAACAAAATACGGGAAGTTTAATACGCAGTAATAAAGTTCAACAAAATTATATGTACATGCACCTGAAAACATTAATTCACCATAGCAATATGCTACTGGAATACAAAACATCTTATCCACTCCAACTGTTTAACGGTTATTTACCTTCTTTGGCCTTAAAGTTTTTCTTTCAGAGCTTTGCAAAGTTCACAGCGGTTTTTCGAGAAAGACACGATATTATGCCTTTGTCAACATCTTTCACTCAGAAAAACATACAAGTTCTCGCTAGCAATCTTCACTATTAAAACACAGGAATTGCATACTGTATTCGGCGTGTTTACAGCAAATCCCATTCACAAACTAAACTGTCCAGGTTGGAAGCTTATTTCAAACTCGGTACATTGTAATAAACAGAGATTTGACCTGAAACATTTATAAAAACTAGGAAGTGTGTTTCAATTAAAAGCAATCTAGATGGAAAAAGTAATATGAAAAAAATGTGTTCGTGAGGGATTCGAACTCGGTCGTTTAAAAAAAAAAGAATATATCTTTACATATTTTTTTCGACGACCTTACCCACTGAACCACGCAGTAGACCATACATTTCTAAGGAAAATTTACATACAGGTGAAGATAAAAATTATATAAATGAAGTCGTTTTGATTTTTTGAATTTTACAACAACAAAAAGGCCCCATGAAAGAATATTTCAAAACGAGTTTTGTTTAGTGGAAAACTCGAAAAACATTCATGCTAAATCTATTTTGTTTCACAGAGGCAGTTTTTCTGAAATTCGAGGATATCCCTCCATTTTAACGCTAAAATCATATAAATCGCTTATTGCTTGATTTAAAGTCGAATTACGCCTTTTAAACGTATTTTCAAAAATGTTTGAATCAACACATGAGTTCCAATTGGTTTTATCATATACATGTATCTGAATAACTTAATTTGATCGATTTTTCATGCAATACCTTTAGGAAAATTAACATGAGACGTGCAACACCTTCTTTCTCTGCTGTGGTATTCCTCCTTACATTGAATCTCAAAAAGATAGGTTATAGTTAACGCTATTTGGTACCGCTTGCAGGGCGGCGACCACGAGTTACCTGCCCCTATACAATGAGTTAATTGCCCCTGTATTTCATCTGTTAAGTTGTACTTAAAATAGGCTAACTCTTGCGCAAAAAAAGATAGAAAATATCAAATATGGGAAAGCGGGACGATAGACCAAACATATCTACGAAGAAACCGTTGGTGCCGGAAATATCTCTGTCTTTAGTAGTGTCCGCGAGGTATATTAATTTATAAAACATGAGATATTAGTACCATATTGCCCGGGAATCAAAAGGCTAAATAAGCACAAGGCCAGGGCACGTGGTAAGTCATTCCGCAGCGCAGGAATGACCAAAACTAGCCTACTACGGTACCATTTACAGAAATTACCAAAAAAATGACAAAAATTACCGAGAGAGGAGCTAAAATGACCTCAGTAATACATGACATCTACTATCATATTCACATTAAAAAATTTGGTCCCTCCTTTGACGACTTCAATAATTTTTAATTTCGGTCATATCTTTGGTATTTTCTGTGAACGTTTGTAATTTCGGACATTATATGTAACAATCCTACTATTCATTCCACAATGAAGGCCAGTGGGCCTAGATTTTTAATTTGATACACGTATAAACTTAACACTGCGCAAGTTACGTCACGGAATGCAGTATAGGGGAGGAGAAAATATTTGGCTGGACCAGGAGTCGAACCTAGGATCCCTGCATTACTAGTCAGGTGCTCTAACCACTGAGCTATCCAGGTCGATATCCACGGTCCGTGTAGCCCTAACTACTAAATTCCTCCCTTTAATTTGTCTTTGCCGTCGAAGACACACAACCCAGATTCATTTCACCCCTGGCAGG
>NC_079165.1:93915079-94050079 GCF_947568905.1 Ostrea edulis | reverse complement strand
TTATCAGATTGAGCATTTATATTTAGTATCCCATTGATTTTGTCAGCCCTATATAAGGAGGTGACTCAGATTTACTCACTCTGCTAGGTTAAAGAACTCTAAGGTTTGTACTTTTCACATGAATTTCGTGTTCGCCTCTTATCTTTTACATAGAGTAGGAAATGAACAAAACATTGAGTTCGGGAACTATTTAGATTTTACATTATAATATGTAAATACCTTAGCAGAGTCAATTACTTGGTTCAGGGTAGTATCAGATATTACTTTTTCAGAGTTTAAGTGTTTAGACTATCTCAATGTTTCTATAGTTAGCCTTGTCCTATGTTACTTTTAGATGTATAGAAGCCTTTTAGTGTTATAACACTATATTTATGCCCCCATTCAAAGAAGAGGGACATATTGGTTTGCACCTGTTGGTCGGTCGGTAGACCACATGTTGTCCGCTTAATATCTTAAGAACCATTCACTTGATCGTAATATATTTCATATGTGGGTTGGTTATGAAAAGAAGAGGACCCCAATTGTTTTTCAGGTCGAAATGTCAAGGGTCAATCTACTCTGGACATAGGAAGACACTGCCTGCTCAATATCTTGAGAACCCTTTGCTTGACAGACATCAAACTTGGTACACTGGTACATCTCAAGGAGTAGATTTGAGGTCATATGGTCAAAAGTCAAGGGGTAAACTGGACATAGTAATATAAGTTGTCTCTTATGTTTTAAGAATTATTTGCTTGATTGACACCAAACCTGGTACAGCATAAGGAGTAGATGACCCCTATTGATTTTTAGGTCACTTGGTCAATCCACTCCTGACATAGGAAGATATTGTTTGCTCAGTATTTCGAATTGATGATACTACTATCAATCAAATTATGCATGTGTATAACCCTTTTCAATTTTGCACCATGGGGGCTTATATGTTTTACAAACACCTCATGTTTTATAGTTTGTGAAAGCTTGTTAGGGTCATAACTTTAGATTTTCTTATTATGGTACTTGCCCGTCAGAGACTGGACATATTATGGTATGGTGTTGTCTGTCCGGACCTTGTAAGATGGGATACAGACTGAACCGTAAGCTCCAGAATCTTACAACTTGGTACATTTGATCACCATAAAAGGAAGATGCTTATTGTTTTTTAAGGTCAAGGTTGTAGGTTCACTTAATAGGAAAACCTTGTTTGAGAAAATTACAGATTCTTGAACTGAGTATTTTGAGGAAACATTACATAGAAAGTACATGATTTGTCAAATTTCTCCCAATATTCAACTGAGAACCTTATTCTGCAGAGTATTTGTATGGGTATGGAAAATGTGTATGTGGCTATGATTTTGAATTTTGTTTAATTTTTTTTTTTTTGAAAATTACAGGTTTAACCGAGTTAGTTTTTGAGGAAATATACATGTATTAAATAAATGACGGTTTGACCTTTTAACTCCTCTCACAGTTTTGAAGCTAGGGTCTTTGTAAATAACTTCTTTGGTGTTTTAGAATATTTACAGATTGTTGATCATGGTCAATTTTGGGGAAATATTTTCCGCAGAGCTCTAGTTGTCTATCTACCGGCCTCCTGTCACTTTTAAGTTTAGGAGCTTTTATTCATGGAAAGAAAGTATGTGACAGCCTGATGATGGCTGATACTATTTAAAGCCTTTTTATATGCCGGTCTTAAGACGGGACGTATTATGGTATGGCGTTCATGTCCGTCCGTCTGTCCGTCCGTCTGTTAGCTTTTTCGTGTCCGACCCGTAACTTAAATACTACAAGGCCTAGAATCATCAAACTTTGTCTGTAGATACATCTTGGGTAGAAGGTGTGTCGCACATTAAAACCAGGTCACTGTGACTTTTCATTAAGAAGATATGGCCATATATGGCAAAAACTTGTCGGGCTCATAACTTGAAAACTATTAGACCTAGAATCACCAAAATTGGTCAACTAATGCATCTTAGGTAGAAGGTGTGTCGCATCCTACTTTAAGGTCACTGTGACATTTAAATAAGGTGATATAAATAAAAATGTTTTAATGGGTACAATCTATACTGTTAACAATATGTGACGGGCGTATCATGTGCCGTGGCGGTGCACTTTATTCTAGAAATGGCATCAGAAAAACACCCTATGTAACCTTTTCTGCTTGTACTCATTTATTTTTATTGGAAAACTTATTACTTGTTATCAGCTACTCTAAAACAATATTGACTTGTGCTATAATAAATTTGTAAACTTTACAAGTCTTTTCATTTCAAACAAGGTGTTGAACAAGTTGTTGAACATCATCTGGGATTCACAACCAAACAGGTACAACATGGAAACAGTGTGTTCCATGATTTCAGTAGTGTAACAAGTCCAGCTGATCCCAAACGATTGTTTTTGATAAGCACAATAGAAGTTCTACTTTGGGAGAAGCTATAATTATTTTAGTCCTAGCATACACTGCTTCCTGTTAGAGTTAAGGTGCTGTATAACTGAATCATTTAATTTTACAAGTTACACGCTTTATCATTGGTTGAAAAATTATAGGAATATCGTATTCAACGAAAAATAAATAAATTTGCCTCTACACCGGAACTACTTTCTATTGGAATGTTGGGAATTCTTCTGGATGCTTCGTATTTATATATAGATTAGGGAATCCTGAAAAGAAAAGCTATATAGATTTATTAAATGAAAACGAATAAATATCAAATATAAATAATGATTAATTATGCACAATGAAATAAACATGGCTATTTGAGGGACCCCCCCCCCCCCCCCCCCCCATATAACAACACACGTCCACTTCTGTAATTCCGGACTGAGATTTAATGTATTCAACCGGAGATGACAATAGTCCAGTTTGCACCTTGCGACAACTTCCTTCATGTTACGAACCCAAATACCAGATACACCGCACACTGCCTCAGAGATACTGCAATATCGTAGCCCTTAACGACTATGGTTTCGAACTCCGGTATAATATGTTTTTGAGTGGACACCGAAACGAGGCTTCTGTACGACGTTACAACAGCTGTGACGCCTTAGAAATTCACTGATAAAACTCGAAAAACCCTCTATAACACTCACTTGTCCACCTGAAAGCCGTGACAACCCTAAAGAGAACCCTACCTCATGTCTAACTTCGCACTTAATTCCAGTTCAAGAATAACTCGTTGATTCAACTCAAATCAAATAATGTTTTATCATATAAACTCAATGTTTTAAAATATTAAATGATAAGGAATGAATTTATTAATTTTTTCGTTGGATGAAGGTATTCCACGAAGAAAAGACAGAAAACTTTTGCATCATGCGCTATAAGCAATGATGCAGTTTCCCCGTCTTTTTTTTTTTCGTGGAATACCTCCATCCAACGAAAAAACAATAAATTCATTCCTTAAAAAAATCAAAATGTACAGAATGCCCCAACAGGAGCACAGCTCTTACGATAAAAATGATGCTAAAAACAAGAAATAGCCCACTGTTTTTGTAATCATTTTCAACCCTGGGCTCCACAAAATAAAACGGAAATCATTAAAATACTGGCACATCCTTACAAAGGATAAGGACTACTATGTAATTCTCCCTGAAGTACCTATTGTGTCATAGAAATGCAACGGGGTAGTGGTGAATAACAAGTTTTGAAGATAGCGATTGATTTATTCTGGCATCTACAGACCTTTGATTCCGTAAAACATAATATTAAGGTAGACCTATACTCGGCCTTAAATGGACTCAATCATAAAAAATTGCGTTTATAAGATAGATATATATTCCAGTAATAGATTAACGTTGAAAAATATATATGTTAACATGCTATTTTTATTGTTATTGCTTCTCAAAAGTAAGTATCCCATCCATATATAATCAGCATTAATGAAAATGTATTCCATCTTCTTATTTTACTTTATAATTATTTTTCCAAACAAATGGGCTGTAATAAGCAACATAAACTATATACCCATTATTTAATGATATGTAACCATTTATTTTAATAAATTTGAATAACTATTTTCATAATGTACACTTTGTGAGCCCAAACATGTTAAAACAAATACTGTTGAAAATGCCATTTGATGTCAATATTAGTCTTTCCCCCCAATTTTCATGGACTAAACCTTGAATAAATTGTTTCTAATTTACAGATTATTATCTCAGAAAAGGGATTTGCGTAAGAAAATCATATGTTGACGTATCATTTTAAAAGCTATACAAGTACATCCCCCCCAAATCTTGAATTATACATTATCATATTTTCATACGACATGTGAAATTTGAGTATATTTACAACCTTGGATAATAATTTGAACTATGTTAAACTATAGGTATTATAAGATACATGTGGTTTGCAATTAGATTTTACATTTGATCTGAATACAAATTCTAGAAGAGGGTATTCACAATGTGAATGTAAAACGAAAGTAACAAACTGATTTTTGATAGTTTTGCTTATTATGATTAATGCATGCGTGTAATGTGTGTTATATCTTTTATCATGAAATCATTTGCATGTACATAAATTGGATATACGTATATGTACACCACTTACGCCGATCTATGTAGATGCAATCTCAATAAGGAAATAATCGCGTTATACAGATGCCGCCCCAATAATTTTGAAAAAAAGGAGAGGGAAAGAGGAAAAAATGACAAATTGATGACGGTCGGTGAAATAAAACAAATTATTTGCAGCCGTTGTTTGAAGCTTGCGTCAATATCTGCAACATTGGAGCAGCGAACACAACTACGATATATGTGGTCACTGGAGCAGCGAAGTGTGCATGAACTTTTATTTTTACACAAGCTTACCATGTATTTGTTCATGATAATTTGGATTCAACAGCTGCGTACTTTTGAATTAGCAATTATTAAGCTCGAGAATTTTTTACTCATATGGAGAACGTCACCATTACCGGTGAAAGGCTGCAAAACTTAGGCCTATGCTCGACGCCGACGGCCTTTGAGTACGGCTTTTTAGCGTGTCACACCTGCTGTGACACGTGGTCTCGGATTTTGCGGTCTCTTCCGAAGGACCGTCCCATTTAGTCGCCTCTTGCGACAAGCACGGGGTACTGAGGACCTATTTTAACCCGGATCCTCACAAAAGAAATAATATTATCATGATGCTGGTGGAAATATGAATTGGTCTCCTTTCCCATCCGTCTCTCCAACTTTCTGATGCCCGCGTAATTCCATATTTTGAACATGGATCATTGTAAAACTTTTACATACATGAATAGTCAATGTACCTCATGGACGCCCTCATCCGCCAACATGTTGTCTGTTCTCCAACCGATTTTTTTTTCTAAAGCTTGAATTATCTTTAGCCCCCCCCCCCCCCCCCCCCCGCCCCCTTTAATACAAAATTTGACCGCAGCTGATAAGAACGCCTTGGAAGGAATTAATATCTTTGAAATACCACATTTCGTAAAACGGACGCGTGGTTCCGCATTTACATTTGATTGTGACGTAGGCATTTACATTTGATTGTGACGTAGGCATTTACATTTGATTGTGACATGGGCATTTACATTTGATTGTGACGTAGGCATTTACATTTGATTGTGACGTAGGCCGAGTATAGGTCTAATTTAAAGGAATAAGCTTTTAAATAATCTATATCGAAAACACGATATCAACCATGCGGTGTCCCGACCCCCCCCCCCCCCCCCCCCCACATATATATATATATATATATATATATATATATATATATAAAACTTATACGGTACCAATTTTAATGCACCAGATGCGCATTTCGACAAATAATGTCTCTTCAGTGATGCTCAACCGAAATGTTTGAAATCCGAAATAACTATGAAGTTTTAGAGCTTAATAAAGCCAAAAACAGCGTGCCAAAAAAGTGGAGCCAAATTCGTCCAAGGATAAGAGCTATGCATGAGGGAGATAATCCTTAATTTTGAAATGAATTTCTAAATTTTATAACAGCAATTAAATATACATCCGTATTTTCAAGCTAGTAACGAAGTACTTAGCTACTGGGCTGTAGAGACCCTCGGGGACTAACAGTCCACCAGCAGAGGCCTCGACCCAGGGGTCATAATGTAAAACTTATACGGTACCAATTTTGATGCACCAGATGCGCATTTCGACAAATAATGTCTCTTCAGTGATGCTCAACCGAAATGTTTGAAATCCGAAATAACTATGAAGTTTTAGAGCTAAATATAGCCAAAAACAGCGTGCCAAACAAGTGGAGCCAAATTCGTCCAAGGATAAGAGCTATGCATGAGGGAGATAATCCTTAATTTTGAAATGAATGTCATACAAGTATAGCTTTTTTAACAAAGCTTGCCGTCTTTAGGAACGACCTTATATGTCAGTAAACTAATATAAATAAAAGTATGATATGCTTTCAGTATTCCACATAATCAAACTTTTCTAAAACGGTAAATCTTATATAAAATCAAGTTTTAAAAAACACCTACTAGAAACTACAGTACAATAATTTTTCTATTATGACCTTGAAGTAGACATGATATTTGTACTAAAAATACAAAGCATTTTTTTTCTGAACCTCAAAAAAAAAAAAAAAAAAAAATTAGTGAAAAGCAGATGTTCAGTTAGTTTAATTTTTCACACAGCAAGAAACAAAAACTCGTAAATTGTTGAAATTTGCCCAAATTTTATCAAGAAGAATTTTAAGGTCTGCGTGCAAAAAAGACCATTTCTGTTATTTGTTGAATTATAGGGACGTTTTTGATAGTTGTTATGAATAGGATTAAAATGTTAATTTCATTATATTGTAAAAAAAATTCTTTCTCCTCTTCCTTTTTTCTCTCTCTTTCGTAAGATCGAATGAATGTTGCGACCGTTGTCGAGGAACTCGTTGAGATGAACCACTGACAGCCGATGTAACCATGCCAAAACACTAAATTAGTGACGAGTCAAGCAATTTACGGCACGTGACTGATGGGAGCCATTCTTTCTGAATGAAAAACATTTCGTTTTTTTTTATTTTTCAGTTTTTCGTTTGATTGTTTGTTTTACGTCCCGTCGAGAATTTTTCAATCATATTGAGACGTCACCAACTGTAGGTAAAGGAAAAAAGCTAGAGTTACCCCTCTTTTTAAATCTGGTGACAATTTTATGGTGAACAATTATCGACCCGTGTCAGTTTTAGCAATCGTGAGCAAAATTATAGAAAGGCATGTTTTTAACTCATTTTACGAGTATTTGGATAAAAACAATCTTTTAACGGAACATCAATCCGGTTTTAGACCAAAGCATTCTTGCGAAACAGCACTTCATAACATTATTGATAAATGGTTAAGTAATATAGATAGTGGCAAATTAACAGGTGTTCTTTTTATTGATCTTAGTAAAGCCTTTGACACTGTAAACCACCAGGTATTGTTACACAAGCTTTCATCATTTGGTATTTGTCAAAATTCTTTTAAATGGTTTCAGTCTTATCTTAGCGGAAGATCACAATGTGTTAGATGGAAAGGTGTTTTGTCAGATGAAAATGATGTTACAATAGGAGTGCCTCAGGGGTCCATTGTTCTTCATTTTATTTGTTAACGATTATCCTAAATGCCTAAAGCACTCAAATGTCTCTATATATGCAGATGATACATCTCAGGATGTTTCACATCAATCTATTGATGTTATTGAGCAAAGGTTACATGATGATCTTTTAAACTCTATGAAATGGATGGAAAGTAATAAACTTACGATGAATTTAGCGAAAACACAATGTATGTTTATTGGCACTGCACAAAAACTCTCAAATTGTAGAAAAATGTGTATCAAAGTAGGAGAAATTGTTTTAGATACTGTTAAAACGGCCAAACTTCTTGGTGTACAAATAGATGAATGTCTAACCTGGTCTGTACACATTGATTCTTTATGCAAGAAACTTTCACAGAAAATAGGCATTTTACGTCGTCTGCAAACTTTTATGTCAAATGCAGCATTATTGAAAATTTATCACTCTGTTATATTTCCTCATTTTAACTATTGTTGCACAGTTTGGTGCTCAGCCAAAAACAGGGTTTTTATTGACAGACTTTTTAAGTTACAGAAAAGGGCAGCCAGAATTATATTGAAGATGAAAGTAACTCAGACTTCTACAGCTGATATTTTTAGTGTTCTTAAATGGATGCCTGTTCATGATTATTTTGTATATAGAAAACTAGTGCTTGCTTTTAAGGTTCTTAATAACATGACACCAGAATATATGAACGTTTTTAATTTTGTCAGCCAAGTTAGTTCCAGAACAACAAGAAGTAGCGATAGTGGCATTTTATATTTACAAAAAGTTCGAACTGAATATTATAAACGGTCTTTTAAGGTATCCTCCACAATTTTATGGAATCAGTTGCCCAAGTCTGTCAGAAGCTGTGGTTCTATTACATCTTTTAAATCAGCATATTTGCAGCATTATTTCTCAAATAAGTGATATATAGATATATATATGTATATGTTTATTTCCCCCCAGTGATATCGTGTGTGTATTTTATGTATATATTTTATATTATGTTATCTATTTTTCTATTCTCTCATTTATCTGTCTGTGAATATGTTTTATACAGGACCACAATGTAAACTAGTCATTTGTACTAATTGTGCTATCCTGTCTAAATAAAAGAATTTATTATTAAATAAAAGAATTTATTATTTATTATTACTACACATTCATACCTATGCTTAGCCCTTAGGGCCGTAGCAGTGATGATTCTTTATCGCCAACGCCTGTTGCGACACAGGACCTCCCTTTTTGAAGGTCATATCCGAAAGACCCGTGATTCTCACTTATTAATGTCGAGCGTTTGGCGACGGAGCAATCACTACATATTTTAACGTTTTAGGTTTGACGCGGCAATGACACAGACGGGTTATATTTACTTTTCTCTTTAGGTTTATTGAGCTAATTAAACATCCTGTGTTTCTGTTGATAATCAGGTAATGTGATTTTTTTTTTATTCTATACATTATGTATATGAATGTTGAAAAGATAGACAATTAACAAACAACGAATACCAAGAAATCTTGGACACTGGCCCTAGCCTATCTGCTATCTCTGAAAATAGATTCATATAGTTTCTGGATTAGGGACTGATTCACGATTTTTTTTCTCTTTAAAAAAGTTTCATTTTTTATGTTAAACATTAAAAATATAACTGGTTTAATGTTGACAGCCAAAATGTTGACCTTCTGAACACAAGAATAAAAGCAATATTTTTAGCCTTAAATCTGTGTTATGTAAACAAAGACTCGAGTCTTTTCATGTATGCAAACAAACCAGTTAAATGTTAATTTTGTATTATAAAGCATCTTAATTTTGCATACTCACAAATTTTAACTTTTAGATGACACATTTTACCCAAAGAATGCTTGAAATGTGAAAGATTCAATAAAGTTAGATCGATATCCATTTCTGTTGAAAATTTCGTAAACAATAACATACCACAATCTTTGTTTACAAAACAAATAATAAACTCCCTAAAATGAGCTTCTGTGATGATACATTACCTTAATTTTCATGCGAAATCGTTTAAACACAATAAACAATAGATTTTGGTCATTAAACGTGAAAAACAAAATTTTGGGGGAAATCATGAATCAGTTCGTTTAAACTTACAATATTTCTCTGATTTGTTAACTGTTGTTTCGTAAATTGATAACGTTCATTTGCCTTTATGATGTCATCGATACAGGGTATATTTAGGACAAACCGTATCATTAATAAAGTACGTTTTTGACTATTTTCAAGATCTTCTGCAAATTATATTTTTTTATATGTTGTTAAGACTATATTATAGTATAACTTAAAGCAATAAAACTTTTGTAGAAATTAGTTGTAGGTCATCTAATACATTGACTAGACTAAAGCATTGTTTCTCAAAGTGTATGTGTTGGGGGTGTTGGTGTTGGTGACGTCACAATTTTAGAAAACAAAAAAATGTTCAACAATAAAAGAAACTAAAACCGTCCTAGCGGGACTATTACCCCCACAGGGCACATTGGATGGTGGGAAATGCGGAATTTGTGCTCATTGAAGAATAAACACATCCTTTTGACATAAAGATTGTTGAGAGCAATTAATGCAAATGCAAGACTATATATTCTGCAGTAGTGTGTTACTCAGAATATTGAATACATATTGAATATAATTTCTGAATAATATAACATGGTTAGCTACTATTCAGCATACATGAGGCAGAAAACAACACATCTTTTATTAACAAAACCATCCACAGACAGATGGACAAGTGGATAGACGCGGGAAATCACAATTAAATAATATTTCACAGAGGAAGGACTTTTAATGCATGTTTGAATTGTTGCGCACATGAATTGAATGAACGATATCTTTAATTCAAGTTATGTCATATTTATTGATATCATATTCAGTAAATAAAACTTGATTATTAGGACATCACTTGGAGCTCGATATCAAATGTTCCTTATGCAACATAAATGATTTCTCAAGAACTGTGTCATCATTAAACAGGTTCAACCAAAATAATTTTTTTAAGTGTTTATCAATGTGTTTGTGCATATCAGAAAACTGTTTATAGATTATTGCAAAAATTCGTAACAGTGATTTCTATAATCACGGAAACAATTAAGAACATCAAAAATATTCGTGAATATCGTAATTAAAAATTTATCGATATGTCATATCGTTGGTCTCAGGAAGGGGAGGGGGTGTCCTTCGTTGAAGTAGTATAATCGTAAATCTTCATAAAATGATAAATATGAGCCTAGTCAAAACCATTATGAGTTTAACTAACACTTCAAGAACATGCTGATCATATTGTAAACCAATCACAACTTCTCGGCTCGCCGGAAAGGCCCGAGAATGTGCGATGTACATAATCCCTCGTTCGTGTCGCTTCGTTCTGGAAATTTCCATACGGCTGATTCAAGACTAAAGGCACGGATAGAAGAAACGAACAGGCATATTTTATTTATTCAAAAATTCTCAAAACTATTTTTTTCTGTAAGATCAAACTCAAGCATCGATGAGCAAAGGATTTACTTGATATTGTATTATCTTAAATTGTCATTAAAAAAAATGGCTTAGATCCGCCCAATCGTGTCCGCTACTGAACTCTCATTTTTGCGTTTTTGATTAATTTTACAATATTTACAAATCAAGTAAGATTCTAATATAGCTTACGGAGACATATGGAACAATATTAAAGGTACGAGCAGTAATTCTGGAGCAAGCGCTTCGGAGTTTATTGGCAAAATTTGTTTATTTACAAGTATTAATAATGTACAAGTTTATTTATCTGTGTCTTGTGAAATATAATGAATATAAATACTTTATCATGTGTATCAAATATGACAATTTTCATAAATTAAAAAAAAACCCATCACCATACATGTACATAAGATGATTTAATATTTGATTCATAAAAATAATGTTATTTGAGTAGAAAATACATGCATAATAAAAAGTATTTTTGCGGTTGCATTTATAGGAGAGACTAAGATCATTGTATGTCTTATCTACTTTTTCTAATTGTACTATTTGTTAAATCAAAATTTATATGATCAATTTGCATATAACACTTTGAATATCATTAAAGGAGGGATTAGTAAGTTGTTAGAAATTGTCCCCATTCCTTTTAATTTATTCAATGAAATATGTTTTAAAAAGCATAGGAAATTCTACTGACCTAACTGATTTGAACCACAAGATTATATAACTTGAAGGACTATGTGAAAACGTACTAGTATGCATTTTAATTGGTTGTTTCAATTTTCTTGATCGTACATGTATCTGCATTTCCAAACTATTGATATTGCTATATATTTAAATGACTCTATCTAATTTATGTATACATGTATGTATTTCCCTCGCATCGGTTCTTTTTCAAGATATTTTTAACAACCATGTTGAGGTTTACCGTTAAATGATGTTGTTATTTATGGTAAGGTAATTTTTCATTGTCCGGTTTTCTCGTCAGATCAAGGCACGCGCTTCCTCCTTAAAGAGATGATGTGAGAGAATTGCGCATGGCCATTTCCGAATCTCTATCACGATTTTCCTAAAAGAGGGTTCACTTAAATTAACCTAGCGTGTATCTTTCATAATGAATACCATTACTTTTTCCGTCTGTGTAATTTGTCTTCTAAGCTTATGCTCTGTTGCTCTAACAAGTTTCTCTGACTACGTTGATGAACCTGGGACGTCAGACACATAAAATAAGGTTTATGTACATTTTTCCATGTGTTTTGTTTTGTATTTTTAGAGAAAACAATACTCTCATTGAGAATCTACCAGTACCTCAACCCTCGTGGGTTGTGGTATTCCAGTTATTATATTTACGACCAAATGTGATGTGTGGTGTCCCTTGAAGGGTAGTTTGAACTATGCTCTGTCGTTAACTCTAATGACAAGTGATGATGATAAAACAGACATCTCAATCCCCTAATTGTTACACAACACGTGTTTAACATGTCGCGCATGCCATTTGGCTGACACCCGTGGTATAAAAACTATCCTTGGCGACATATTACGGCATTTTGAACATAAAGATTGCAAAGTAAGCTGTGCAGATTTTAAACATGAATGCAGTTATCGTTCTTGTTGTCTTAATAGGCTATACACGTGAGTATCTGCGGTTTGTTGTTGTTGGGTTTTTTTTTATTGTGCAGAATTTCCATCGTAAATACCAATATTAATCTATGAATTGAAAGAGATTTTACTTGAATATGAAAAATAATTTCCAGTTTCGATCGTTACTGTATAAGGAAACCTTTCCTGTAAGGAGGGTTTTCATATTGTAAATTTACTTGGGTGGGGTTAAATAAGAGAAATGTGCAACATAATAACTTAGATTCTAATTTTTTGGCGTGTAGTAGGTACATCTAAATACAAAAAGTACAGGTTTTTGTATTTAAAATGGAATACTTCTTAAATCCAATACAATAAAAATTTTATAGCAGGGCAGATTAAACAATTTCGAGGGAAGTGACCATGGTCATAGAACAATTAGATTCATTCATGACTTTTTGTGACTTGTCGATTTTTTTTTAAAAATGGCAGATGCCCAGTTAGATTCCCCTTTAACTTTGGCTATGCTCAGTCGTGGTATGCGGGGCGGTGCCAGTACCACAGGCAGTGTGAACCCACTTGGTCTCGCCGTGTTAGGAGGAAGCGGAAATAGCAAAATGTTGCAAATGATGACCCTTATGAACATGATGAACAAAGAACCCACTCCCACCGATGCCTCGGCCAACGCCATCGCCCAGCCTAAGGCTACCAGAGAGACTACCATGGTCAATCCTATGATGGACACCCTGATGACTCTTAGTCTGTGTCGTGAGACTGTCGGCGACCAGAGGTTCTGTACCCCCTTCACCTGTAAGTTGGAGTCAATCCGTCGCTACACCAGCCCAAATCTTCTGCAGTGCCAGCAGATGATGGGATGTTGCTTCAAGGACGTGAGATCGATGTATTTCGCCAACACGATGAAAGGGTTGTAAGGTAAGTTTCCGCCAATGTATGTTTTAAAATGTAAATGTACCATTTACACTTATTAAAAATCGGTTTTTCTTGACAGTAGTATGTGTGAAAAGAATTGCTAGTTTCTTAATGATCTTAATTTTCTAAGTCTTATGTACTAGTCCGTTAGTCAAACCTTTATTACTTGGAGTGTTTGCCTGGTTGGGTACTTTTATTCGCTGCATATTGTGTAATTTGCATATACCAGTCAGTTATTTTTCAGTCATGTTTATTTGTTGTCATTTATACCTGATAAATGACTTATTTTATCTTTAGAGCCCCGCTCGTGCCATGGCCATGTCAAACCTCAGACGTTAAAATAGGTAGCGATTGCTCCTTCGCCAAACGCTCGGCATTTAGGAGTACAGGTCTTTCGAATTTGACCTTAAAAACTTAGGTCCCGTGTCGCGGTAGGCGTTGGCACGATAAAGAACTCTCACTGCTACGACACTAAGCATAGGTCTAAATTTGTGGTATTTTACCTACAGCTGGTGACGTCGCGATACGAGTGAAAAATTTCCAACGGACATAAAAACTATCAATTAATCAATCAATCAATAATTTTATCTTTATAAAGGAGTTTAATCTTTAATGATGGTGGGTGGCAGACGTTCATAAAAAACATTTTTCCTTGATAGTAGTATGTATAAAAAGAATTAATAGTTTTATTCTAGGGGGTAATATTTCTTCTATTACAAAATACTAGTAAACATCTATCAGATCCATATATATATATATATATATATATATATATATATATATATATTAAACTCTAAACACAAACACAAAGTGTTTAGTGTTTTTTTCTTCTGTATTTTACTTCCAAAACAGAGTGTATATATATATATATATATATATATATATATATATATATATATATATGCTTTATATTAAATATTCTATACAATTGCATCGAGAGATCCACTCTCCTTATAAAATATCTTAAACACTGAATGACACAGCGACTGTGTGAGATTGCATCAATGTGTATAAGTAGCGCGTTAGGAGCATAACAAAACTTCCTTTTTAGGGAAGTGGTTGTGGCCGAGTGGACTTACGCAGTGGTTTGACAGTCTTGCTAGGCGGTGGGTGCCGCAGGTCGCTGGTTCGACCCCGGGCGGGGGCGAAAATTGTCAGTACCTAGTTGTGATTATTTATTGCTTTATATATATATATATATATATATATACATATATACTAAAACCGAATTCAGTCTGTTTCTGTGAGAAATCTGTAAAAGTGCGGTAACTTACGAAACTTAAAATCGCTGCATATTGAAGAGTTCTAATGGTTGGATGTTTTTGTGTTACAAGCAAAACAAGAAATACATCTGGTTCACCGAAAGATTGTGCTGACAATGCTATCGTTTGCGTACACACATAACTACATATGTATGCAAAGATTAAGAATTTTCCCCAGGGAAGTGGGTTCTATTCAATTTAAATCTTGAAGGGATCCAATCTAGTATTTTACACCTGGAAGTGCATAATAATAAGTAAATACACTAATCAAATTCAAGGGAGGCTGAGTACGTCCTCTTTAGTAAACACAAAATAGCAATTTCACATACCAACCGATTAATGGAAAGGTGAAAATAACGAACAGTGGTCAATCTCGTAACTCTTACAAAGAACACAAAATTGAGAGTTGGGCAAACATAGACCCCCGGACACACCAGAGGTGGGATCAGGTGCCTAGGAGGAGTAAGTATCTCCCAATCGATGGATCACACCCGCCGTGTGCCCTGTATCTGGATCAGGTAAACGGAGTAATCCGCAGTCAAAATCAGTGTGTAATGAACGGCCTAACAATTGGTATAAAACACGCGATATAGCATTTAGCCCAATGACAGGTTGTATTGGCAAACTATACCGTTATAACGACCATAGAATTTGCGAAATGCTGACTTTTAAACGATACCGCTGAAACCTCTAACATTGAGGGGTTGTCATTAGCCTGCCTCGATTTACAAACCTATCATACGCAGAATAAGTTTTTGCGTATCGAATCAGTTGATTGATTGTGTCTTGTTTAACATCCCTCTCGAGAATATTTCACCCACATGGAGACGTCACCATTGCCGGTGAAGGGCTGCAAAATTTAGGCCTATGACCAGCGCTTATGCCCTTTGAGCAGGGAGGGATCTTTATCGTGCCACACCTGCTGTGACACGGGACCTCGGTTTTTTTGGTTTCATCCGAAGGACCGCCCCATTTAGTCGCCTCTTACGACAAGCAAGGGGGTACTGAGGAACTATTCTAATCGAATCAGTTGGGAGGAAGAAACATAATGGGTGGGGGATAATGGAATATTGCTACATAAATATGGGAAGTTGAAATATAACAATATTACGTCACAGGTAACATCGTAAAATTGTATGAAAGTCTAAAATCAAAAGGCTATGAATGTTGAATATGATGGAACACACCAAATCGACTACCACATCAATCATTGCTGACCGTACACGATTTTGTCTAACAGTAATAAATCTCGGGATCGGACTCCGCTGCTATAGCACTCCATGTGTCACCTTCGTCATGTTTTACGACTTTGCTGTCCGCAGAATGTCCGCTGGAACTTAACCGATTAAACAGTCCGTGTGACAATGGCCGCTGTATTTGTCGCCATGCATACATGCAATACACATCGTGACTAATGACAACATTTATGCAATTCTTGCAACAAAAAGAAAAAAGATTCTTAATGTTTTTTCTTTTTCTCAGGTAACAAGGACCGTAGAAGAGAATCATCGTCATTTATTCATCTCCCGGTGTTGCCATTTTTTTCTGGTCATCAATGTCGTGTCAACAAAAGCGACGAGTGCATTGGGTGTCCTTTCTTCCGATGTTGTTTGATATTTTATTGTTTTGTCTTCATTAGACGTGTGTTTGTTGTTAATAAGAAATACAGGAATATTTTTGTTTTTAGTTTTGTCATTCCAATTTGCCTCACCAAACAGCATAATTATGCAATGTAGATGTACTTTTTAATGAAAGGTTAGGGGGTCGCCTTGATTTCAAATGAACACGGTCTCAACTTATTATTTCATGACTTTCCATTTTAATTAAGATGAAATATAATCGGACATCTGAAGTTTTTAAGGTGGGCATTCACTTGACTGATTTCTTGCACAATTTTGATGAATGTCAAATTGCCTGAATTACTATGAAGCATGTAGTAAATCGTAAGTAACAAACCACATAAAACAATAGACCCCACTGAACCACATGGTTTTCTCATGTGCTTTTTCCAGGTGTATATAATATGAAATTCCAATTATGACACCATCCTTGCAACACAAAACATGACGTGAACAAACTTTAAATCTACGCTACATGTGTACAGTTGTATTGTGCGTTCATCTGATGCATTACTGCCATATAATTGTGGTTTTTGGGAAGATTTCGAAAAATTGTCCCATGTATATACATGTAATTCCATGTAAAAATGTGAGCCCCTGATGTGGCTCTAGGGGGTCAGACTGTGTAACCATTTTAATACAGATATGACATATTGAGTCCCAATTTCGGGAGATAAAATATTGAGCCATCGAAGTAATTTCATTTGAACGGGAAATTTAGTAATAGTTTATCTTATGGAATTTACATACGTAGACGGTAAGTAATGCAACATTAATAGTGATGCAGATTTGGTTTAATAGTCAAGTAACTTATCTGAAGCGAATAGCAGTGTCACCTTAGTGCACAACAATGACTAGAACCGACCGAAGCTGAAAGTAAATTCCCAGACATTATTATTATTATTCTTTATTGCTGAAGACATACGTCTTATGGTATACATGTTTACAAAAATAATAAACAAGTTAAAAATTGACAATTGTATTGTATGGCATCAAATAAAATTGCAATGAAAAATAGTCATCAATGTACATATGAATTTTAAATCTTGGTGAGGAGTTGATTTGTTCAACGATACTCTGCACAAAAATATCAGAAATTATTTGCTTAATTATTGAGAAATAAGTATTGCAATATACACCATTATATTCTTGATTACACCAAATATGACCCAAATCTATATCAAATAGTTGTGTTTTTTTTATATGGATGACCCAATTAATCACATGATTTCCATCCTTGTCAGCTTCTTCACATAAACTTTTGGAACATGTTTTCAAAATACAATTTTCACTTTGTAAAAATTTAAACCAAAATTTAAAAATTCTAAACCAACGAACAATGTTCATGGACAGTCTGCCTGTTTCTACATACACCATAGCATTATTTGTATTTTTCCTGACACCCAGTACAGACTTCAAATATTCCAAGTGCACTTTTTCAACATCTTTTGCACTATGGCTACCCCAAACTTCACAACTGTATTTATGTATACTTGCAACATATGTATCAAATAAGGACATGGATTATGAAGGACTGCTCCGAGATTCGGCGAAAGCGTCAGTCCAAATATTCAGCCGAGCCGAATCTCGCCGAGGTTAAGTAGGTATAGGCAGTTACTACAAATCGCAAATAAAGAAAAACAGACTATAGGAACTCTTCAATATCAGGAGATAAACGATTCCTTAATGGGAGTCCTCATTCGAACGGAAGTTTTTTTTATGCCTAGACGATAAGCAATGCAGTAGTAATAGTGATAGAGAGTTGGTTTAACAGTCAAATCATTTCTGAAGTGACCGATAGTGTCACCTAAGTGCACATTAATTGCTAGAACCGGCCGAAGCTGAATGTAAATTTCCAGACATGAATTACTGTTCCGAGATTTGATGAAGGCGTCAGTCCAAATATCCAGCTGAGCCGAATCTCTGCCGAGATTGATCTTTCTAAAGCTGTGTATGTGATGAGCCACCGGAAAACCAGGCTTATTGAGTTTTTTTTTCAACAAAATGAGATATTAACTTTTTTGATAGGTTTTATATCAATAAATAAAAATATGAGAATATTTCAGTGAAACTCCTTATATTTTTTTAGTTGACATCTTTCTCCTGAAAATTGCATAACGTTTATGTAACGTTACGTTATGTGTGTGATGTTTTTGTAATGTTTACTGTTACCGTTATTTGGTTTAAGAATAGAAAACATTATAAGAATAGAAAATATTTACTTTTAAATAATAATTATAAATTCATTATATTCTTGACAACAAATTATTTTGTTTTGTACATACCGTACCATAAATGTCTCACGACTGGTTTTTTAAAATGTCAACTACCGCTTACCGGTAGTAATTCCTAAAGTTGTTTTACGCTGTTTCAAACCTAAATTTAGACAGTTGCGTTTACGTCATAAGAATTCCTTTCCTGCGTATGGGATTATTTATAGACGCATTGCAGACTGTCTTCAAATCGGCGGGAAATAGCACCAGTCCTAAAATAGGTTGAACAGGGGTGGAAGAAAAAAGTGAAGGTTGGGTAGAATTAACTGTTATGATCCATCTACATACATGTCCCGGACTTTCTGCTTCACTATTTGAATCGAATATGATATGCAGGCGCAGAAGTTCCCATCATGAGTGGCAAAATTCCCACTATATTTACTTTTTAAATATTTCCTCCGTTTTCTTTTACATGCAAATGTTTTCAAGCATGAAAGACGAAGATCACGTACAATAATCAATCTCGTAACTCCTATAAGCAATACAAAATAGAGAGTTGGGCAAACACGGACCCCTGGATATACCAGAAATAGGATCCTACGAAGAGTAAGCATCCCCGGTCAACTGGTCACACCCGCCGTGAGCTCCATACCTTGATCAGGTGATCGGAGTTATCCGTAATCAAAATCAGTTTGCCAAGAACAGCCTAACAATCGGTATGAAACACGTTAGACAGCATTTGACCCAACGACAGGTTGTATTGGCAAATTAGATCGTTATATAACGTCCATGGAATTTGCGAAATGTTGATTTTAAACGAGACCGTTGAAAGCTCTACACTATCAATTTGTTGGTCAGTAGCCTGCTTCGATTTAAAATCTGATCATACACAGAACAAATTCTTGCGTATCGAATCAGTTGAGATTTGTGTAATAATTTAGCCACCTCCCTGAAACCAAACCCTTTCCCCCTTGGATCATGAAATTTACAATTTTGGTGAAAGAATATCTACTCCTAAATATCAATTTAGTATCAATAGCATTATTTTAATAAAAGCCAATATAAGTTATGTTTTACACAAACATGTATACACTATATATACCAAGTTTGGTCCCACCTTGGAGTCAGAACCTCAACCCAGGGGATCATGAAATTTACAATTTTGGTAGAGGTCTTCCTGTCCTATATCACTATGCATTTAGTTTTCTTAAAGATCTGCATGTGTAGGGAAGATTTTTGAATATTGGTTAATTTTAGACAGTTTTGTCCATCTCGAAAGTCCCGGGGGTCCTGCAATTTACAATTTATGCCCTCCCCCCTTTTGTCCCAAAGAATCTTCATACCAAATTTTAAAAGAATCGGAATGGTACTTATACTCTCGCAACGAAGTTGCGGAGTTATACTGTTTTTGATCCGTCCTTCAGTCCCTTTCTTGTCAGCGCAACTCTTCTGAGACCGTTCACAGAATTTCGTGAAACTTTGTAGTTAATGAGGACATACTGTGTAGATGTGCACAGGACTAGAAAATAGAAATGTGGTAGTTATGTCCCTTTTTAACTTGAAACTTCGAACCCGTCTGTCCTGTTCTTGTCAGCACAACTACTCCGAGACCACTCACCAGAATTTCATGAAACTTTGTAGTTAATAAGGACACACTGTGTAGATGTGCATATTCCCAGGAAATTCTGATTCAGTCATTTTTCTGGGAGTTATGCCCCTATTGAACTTAGAATTTCGAGCCCGTCTGTCCTGTTCTCTCAGTAATGCATAGCATTAAGATTCATTATGTGAGGCATTGTCAAGCAATATTGGAGTGTGGGGTAGGTGAGGTTGCTCATATCTGCTTTCTTTCATTATCAAGAAGAAGAAAATGTCCATTGTTCACATATTGATAACTGACCATTCTGACCCCATCCTGATACCAAAACCCATACCCCTAGGATAATCAAATTTACAACGTTGGTGAAGGACTACCTGCTCTTTCTAAAGATGCATTTAGTTTCAATAGCACTAAAGAAGATGTTGAATGAAGTATTTTACACATAAACACTACATTCCAAGTTTGACCCCCACCTTAGGGTCAGAACCCCTACCCCGGGGATCATGAAATTTATAATTTTGGTAGGGGCTGTCCTGCTCTACATTACTATGTACACTGTATTTAGTTTTTCTATCACATGTGCGGTTGTAGAGAAGAAGTTTGAAATTTGGTCAGTTTTTGCCCCGTCCCTAAGGCAACATGGGTGCAAGAGTCCTGAAATTTACAATTTATGTCCCTCTTGTCCCAAAGATCCTTCATACCAAATTTAAAAAGGATTGGAATGGTAGTTATCAAGAAGTTAAAAAAAAAGTTCAATTGTTAACGCACGATGGACGACAACCGACGAACGACAACCAATTGCAATAGGTCACCCAAGTTTACTCAGGTGACCTTAAAACCTAAAAGCGGAGGTCCCGTATCGCAATACTTTTACGTTTTAGCACGACAAAGATTCCTCCTCACTTATCACAGGTTTGGGACACCATGTTCAGTTCAAACGTTGTTCTATTTCATCTAAAGCCGTTGGGTTTTCAATATAATTGCCAAATACTAGGATGAGACACAAAACAACACATACACGCTTGAATCCCGCTACAGCCTGTGAAAAACCATTAGTTATGAACAACAGCATGTTTATGAAGTTTGATTGCTTGATTGGTTGTATATTGTTTAACATCCCTCTCGAGAATCTTTCACTCATTTGGAGACGTCACCATTGCCGGTGAAGGGCTGCAAAATTTAGACCTATGCTCGGCACAGGGGCTCGGTTGTCATTCATTCATTCATTCTTTATTTCCCCATTATGGGATTGAATGTAGATATATTAATTACATGCAATCACATATATATGACAAAATATAGAGAAAAACAAAATGATAATAAGCAGAGTGATGATGATGATGATATATACAATGAACAGATACAGAAGAAAGAAGAAAAAATTCATACAGACTGACAAGATCGGTTGAGTGATTAGTTAGCCATCACTGGCAGATGACGTATGTAACGCTGATATGTTGCTGTAGCGTTGCTTAAAAATTTGAAGTTTTTAATTTGAAAAACCTCAAGTTCACAAGGATCTAAATTAGTATTTGGTATACGACCCAGGAGAATACAGTATAGACCTTTGTCTGTAAGGCCACACAGTTCTGCAGAGAGATCAATGCGATGGTTGTTTGTGATGTCATTCCACCAATTACCTCGAATGTCGGCAGTTATTGAGCACGAAAAAACAATATGTGTAAATAGATTTAGGAAACACACACCACACAGCTGACAATAATCCGGGGAATCTCGACGTTGATCAGTAATCAGTTTGCAAATGAATTTGCACAATCGAATTTCGAAACAATTATTAGGTATGTACCAAAATAATGAGGGTTGACGACCGTTAAAAATTGTAAGAAATCGTGAGAAGTCAGGGTCAGAAGACATTCTCAGGTATCGCATATCTCTGTGAGTTCTGGTGGTAGCATAGCTGCAATAATGTAGCCCTATCCAATTTTTCTTTATTCTGACGTTTTCGGGATAGGGCTACAATTCCATAGGATCTCTGTAATGGTGCAAAATAATTTTATGAATAACCGATAATAAACTCTGTGTATTAGTCCCAAATGTTGTTTACACCAAAAGGAGTACTAACTTTGTGCTCGGGCATGTCTAATAAAGGTGTTTTTCATTAAATATAATGTACAGCATGCAAAATTCTTCGTCTGCTCCGCCATGCTTGTTATCGCGAGATCTCGTAGGTGGATCTAATGAAAAGCCTAAACATTGACAATCAGCGCGAAAATGTAGTTACTCGAGCCACTTCGACAAAGAAAGGAAAATCATATTGTTGCAGAAAGAATTTACACTCTGCTGTTCGGTTTTTAACTTGATATTAAATTCAAACCTTTTCAATACCGACGAAATAGCTTTCGCCTCCATACTTGTCAATTGATGTAAATACTACCTTATATGGCATATGCAAATGACTTGACAACCGGAAGTTGAAACTTCAGTACATCAAACATGGCGCACAAATATGAATCGAGAAATTGGAATTTATCGAAATTGTTGAAAACGGTAGAATAGAGCCTCACAAATCTAAAGTTGCAGGTTGTAAATTTATATATTGACTAAGAAACATAGAATATCATTTTATTTACGTAAAGAAAGTCAGGAAATGTTTAGAATGAGCGCAAATGTTGCGGGAGTGAATCACTCCCGCATTTGCACCATTACGGAGATCCTAAGGAGTTGTAGCCCTCTCCCTAAAAAAAAAAAAAAAAAAAAAAAAAAAAAAAAAAAAAGAGAGGGCTACATTATTGCAGCTAGTGGTAGCAGAGCGTACAAAAGTTTTCCAGGATTGTTTGGAAGGAAAGGAACCGTTCTCTATCCACTGATGTAAGTAGTCAATGAGGTTATTTATGGTCAGGAGTTGGACGACGTCAGGTATAAATCCTACTTGGTTATTTGTTAATCTCACTAAGTATGAAAAAAGTCTAATTAGAAAAGTTTGTTTCGGGAGAGCTTGACTGGACATCCGACATAAACGACCAAAGAACAAAAGTTTCCGTGTGTCTATTTCCACTGAGATTGGAATAACGTTGAAAAGACTTTCGCACATGTCAGATCGTGTTTGGCGCGGGAGATTCTGCGCCGATTTACAAATAGAATGTTGAAACACTTTGAGACGTTGAGAATCTGCTGTTGACATGTTGTTCCAAAGTTCAGAACCGTACAGAACAGAAGGTAACACAACGGATTTGTACAGTTTTGACAGTGATAAAGGGTTGAGATATGGAGAGCCGATATCTGTTAAGGGGTAGAATGAATTTTTCCCTTTCCTACAGGCATTCTTGATATGGTCTGATAAAGATCCTTTATTATTCACAATTATACCCAAATGAGTATGCGAGTCCACACAGGATATAGTTTTTTCCCCTAGAGTCCATAAGAAATCCTGGTTAGCATGTCTGCTTTTGGAACGGAACTGCAGTATACAGGATTTGTCAGCGTTGAATTTGAATTGCCATTTTTTTAAATATTCGTTTGCTATGTTTAACATACTTTGCAAAGAGATTGGTGTTAGGCCTATCAAAGAAATATCATCTGCCAATGTGGGACAGTTATTTGCCACATTTAATAGCTGTGTACAAGTAGAGCAATGTTCTAAGGTATCAATTAATTCATCAATGAATTCCAAATATAAGAATGAGGACAACACACCACCTTGACGTACACCTTGTAGCACATTGAACCATCTTGATTGTGTTTGATTTACAACAACGGAGCTGGATGTATTTATATGACAATCATTAATAATCGACCAGCATTTGCCATTTACACCTAACTTGTGCAGTTTGTAGAGTAGACCATGTCGCCAGACAGTGTCAAATGCTTTGGAGCTATCTAAAAAACCTACATAGACATGGCTACCTTGTTCTAAGTTGTAATTGATTGTCTCTTTTAAATTGAAAGACGCAGTTAGGCAACCTAGTTTCTCTTGGAATCCCTGTTGCTGTTTATTAGGAAAGGAATGATTGTGAAGAATAAACTTTGAGATTCGGTCATTCAAGACACTTTCGAAACTTTTAAGGAAGCATGGCAATAGAGTAACCGGTCTGTAGCTATTTGGGGATGTTTTAGGTTTGTCTCCTCCTTTATACAAGGGAACAATGAGTCCTTGCTTCCAAGCCGATGGTATCTTGCCCTGAGATATAATCGAATTAAATAGTTTGATAATGCATGATGTTAATCGATTTCCTCCAAATATTATATGTTTATATGTAATTTGATCTGGGCCTGGGGCTTTCCTTCTTTTTAGTTTGTTGATAATCGGGAAAATGTCATCAAAAACAATTGGACCACCGGGAATGCCACCTGATGTTTTGGAGCAACGTGATTCTATTTGTTTATATGTATCTTCGATGTCCTGATGAAATTGTTTATCAAATATATCATTTTCAGATGGAGTGTATATGTGTTCATAATGTTTGGCAAAGGCCTCTGCAATGCTTTTGGGGTCGTTGTACACATTTCCGTTATCATCATGGATTTCTGGATAGGTTCGTGTGATTCTCTTCTTTCGTTGTTTTACAAGCTTCCAAAATAAACGAATATCGCATTCAGCTGCAGAGTCCAGTTCACGATAGACCTCTTTCATATGGTGCTCGTACTCCGTATCTAATGCAATTCGAAATTGTATTTTGGCGCGTTTATATTGCCGGTATGACTCGTGAGTCATTCCTCTTGGTCTTCCCTCTGATATCCAGATGCGACGTAGTCTCCTTTCGTTTGCATGGAGGTATTTGATCTCTTTTGTCCACCCGGGGCGTGTGTGTGGATTAAAATTAGACTGAGGTATACTACATGCTGCATTGTTTAGGAGAATTTGGACGAGGTCGTCAAAGAATGAATTTGTGTCGGAGTCAGATTGAATTCGACGAGTTTCCAGTTTCTCTAAGGAAGCATGGTTCCGTGACTTATATAGCACACTTTTTTTTGAGGTTTTAAAAAAGGTGTATCATGTGTACATTAAAAATGTACACATGATACACCTTTTTTAAAACCTCAAAAAAACAACAACAAAAAAACGGATTTTGGTGGTGGATTTTATTTATATAATCTATTATTCGGACACAAATCATGCAAAACTTCAATTTATTATTCGGGAACAAATAATACAAAACTTCAATATCTGACAACCGAGCCCCTGTGATGCTCGGCACTTACGGCCTTTGTGCAGGGAGGGAACTTTATCGTGTCACACTTGCTGTGACACGGGGCCTCGGTTTTTTGGTCTCATCCGAAGGACCGCCCCATTTAGTCACCTCTTACGACAAGCAAAGGGCACTAAGGACCTATTCTAATCTGGGTCCCCACAGGAAATGAAGTTGGAGGATCCATCATAGAAACCAAATTAAGGTTATCTTGTCACATATTTAGTCATCTACTTAGCCGGACAACAATTGCTCAGCTGGATAGATGGTGGAAAGACATGGTGTCTGCGAATATAGCTGTTAAAGTAACATGGATACAGTATATGATCCCTCTTGACCTGTCTCCCGTGGGGATCCGGATTAGAATAGGTTCTCAAGTACCCCCTTGCTTGTCGTAAGAGGCGACTTAATGGGGTGGTCCTTCGGATGAGACGGCAAAACCCGAGGCCCCGTGTCGCAGCAGGTGTGGCATGATAAAGATCCCTCCCTACTTAAAGGCCATACGCCCCGAGCTTACGCCTAAATGTTGCAGCCCATCACCGGCAATGGTGATTTCTTCATATGAGTAATAAAATTCTCGAGTGGGACGTTTAACAACATACATGTACAATGAATCAATCTTGACCTGCCTTTGATCAGAAATGTGTAAACCAAACGCATTTACTTCGAAAATATAGTGAAAGGCGAAGACCCATTGATTGTTTTCATATGGTGTCCGGGTAGGGCCATTTGCAAAAGCGTGACTGCGCGTTAGTCACAACACGCCATCACGCCAACAAGCAACACACCTTCGCGCTCTCAAGCCAACAAGCAACGCACCTTCGCGCAGACAAGCAACGCGCCCTCGCGCTCTCACGCCAACAAGTAACGCACCTTCGCACCGTCACGCCAATAAGCAATACGCCTTTGCGCCGTGTTGCTTGTTGGTGTGACGGTGCGATGGCGCGTTGCTTGTCTGCGCGAAGGCGCGTTGCTTGTTGGCGTATTGTATGGTATTGTTTATTGACCAAGAACCATACAGTTCATAGGTATAAAGTATATACAACAACTTATATAATGAAATAGTAACAAAACATACTATATCATACAGATGGACATGGACAGGATAGATAGTGAGGATAATCTTATAATAACTGAGATCTAATAGATGAACATTTATATAGGTATTTACCAAGTTTACATTATTCGGTAATACATGTATTTCCAGTTGATAATAGTTGGATAAGCTTGAAAGTGGAGGGGTGTTTATAATAATATTTCTTTAAATACTGTTTTCTACAATCATTATAAAAAGGACATACTAATATAAAATGATATTCATCTTCAATACTATCTGAACATAATTTACATTTTCTTTCGTTTCTTGGAATATTGCTAAAATCTACCTTGTCCAATTTCTAATCTATTTGAGGATAATCGGTATTCACTAGTATTTTGAACATACATACTTGGAACAGATTTTGTAAGATACAATTGTAATTTAAAACCTTTATTGATATATTTATATAAGTTACATTTTGGTGACGTCTTAAAAACACTATAAATTTCTTGTATAAACACATCTTGTAGTCTTTGTTTTACTTCAGATAAAAATTTGTTTTCATTTATATCATAAGTACAATTTCATACATATCGCTTGACGGCGTGTTGTGACTAACGCGCAGTCACGCTTTTGCAAATGGCCCTATCCGAACACCATATTTTCATGTATTTGTTTCTCTCCACATTATATATTTAATCCGGAAAACAATATATTGTAGCGAACAGTACAAAAGGGAATTTATATTGCCTCGCTAGTGAGCTAGCTTTTCTAGCGATGTGGTTGAGTCTCTCTCTTGATCACGCAAGTTAAGCAACAGCGAGCGTGATCAGCACTTGGCTGGATGACCGCTACACATTACAAATTGGTGGCTGCGTAGTGACTGGTGTTTGGCGGGAGGCCTCTACAGGTAGAGTCTCTTTGGAGCTCTGGGTACGGACGTGGATTCGTCCGGAAACGACGGTGGTTGTCGTCGGGAACGGCGGATGCCGTTACTGAGCAGGTGCTAAACACTCAGAGAGGACTTGCGCTAAGGTTCGGGACGAAGTGTTACGGACAGTATAAGAGAGAACTTAAACTGCCTCGCAAGTGAGCTAGCTTTTCTAGTGATGTGGTAGAGTTTCTCTCTTGATCACGCAAGTTAAGCAACAACGAGTGTGATCAGCACTTCGCTGGGTGACCGCTACACGTTACAATATATAGACTATCTGTGCAACAACCGACAACTCCTTATTTCAATGAATGATAACACATGCATGCATATCGAATATGTGTCAGTGACCATGTTTTATTATTGCTTACGGTCAAAATAAAGAACACACAAACAATTAACTTTGCAGCTTTTGTGTGGGAAATTAGTCAGAGACAAAATATAGATATCATTACAATTGTCAGCCAAACTTGCCGTTGGGATGTTGGTGATGTCAGTTAGTAAAGGCTTGTGACAATGCGCTTCTTTAGGTTAATCTGTGTCCGATGTGGGTGCTCGAGATAATACATCACTACTACCAGACCATAAAATGCAGCTGAGGAATTTACATGTACGTAAAAAAAAATCACTGCCTGTACATGTGTGTTTGTGAGACCATCGTTTATAACAATATGCAAAACAACTATTTTGGGACTATAAATATGACAACATTTATTTCACAGACAATGAGCTAAAACAACAGATATTTCATCATCCCCTGGCTGCTGTAGATGCACTATTTCCACCGCCGCCCATTCCACCCAGTAAACTCAACATCAGGAGTTTATCCATTTTAGCGCCGCCACCACCATTTAGCATTGACGCCATTAATAGGGGATTCATACCCATCCCTCCGCCAGAGTTCTTGTTGTTGAATAGGGACATCATCATCATATTTTGTGCCATATTTTCACCAAACTGTGCATGGACATCTTAGAAAATAAAATTGAAAATATAATACAAAGTACCATATAATTGAATAAAGAAAATTTGTTTTAATCATCTGAAAGAAATTTAGAAACTGGTGTTTAGCTATACTTTTATTTCCGATATCACTTAATTCCTATTCATTCGATTACAGGTTTACTCTGTCCTTACTTTAATTTTAACATGGATGGGCATACAACTTTTGACAGTCGCAGAATAAATGTCAATATAGATTCCTTTCATAGAAGTTAATATCATTGTGTAAAATATCGAAGTTTAGATTGGTGCTTATATATCTACAACAATGTGAAATACTAGTACAGCTTATGGACGAAGTTGTCGTCAAAAAGCCGTAAGCATTTGCCTTGTCATAAAAGGCATAGATAGATATATCCCCCTCTTCCTATCGGAGCGACATCAAAGTGCTGCGAAATAAATATTAACCTACATTTATTTTCTGTTACTAAGATTCGTTGCAACTCCACGTTTACTAACAAAATTTTAAAATGAAACAACATATTCCATTTATATGAGGACCTCTCCTCAGCTCGACAGTTCATCAGTAGTAGCTAAGTGTATCCTTGCGCGGCCTAAGTATTTATAAGGGTATCTTATTAATAACATTTTTGTAAATTAGGATTTGTAATCCTGTCTTGTTGCATTACATTTTAAGGAATTATTTTACCTATGCTACACGATATAACCTCACATGCTACAGTTAGGTTTTTTTTATATGCCACTTTGTAGTTAGAGTAAACTGCCTCAAGTTAGATTATATCGTATAGAATAGGTAAATATTAATTCCATTCCCGAAATATATTTTAGTGTTCATGGGTAGATCCTAAATAATGAGTATATATTTAGATATAATTGTCTTTCAAAATTACACGCTAACAGAGATTAGATGTTAGAATTTAAGTACACGTAAAACACAAGGTCGAGAAAGGAAAAGGTTAGTGCTTAAAGAGATGAATAAAATATTTATTCCATACTCACATGAAATAGTCAGTACTAGTGCAAAAATAAGTAGTCCTTTCATTTTGACCTATCTATTGCACCAGACTGTGCACACTGTGGTGATATGTTTGTCCAAAAGAAACCTGTCAACTGGCAGTGAATTTCTGGTTTTATAGGGGCTACAAAAACGTCAACGGCTATTTTTACTTCTGCCCAATGGGCAGTAGACGGAACTTTTGTAGACGGCGGTTCATGTAGTGGAGCCTGTGATTTTACAGTGGATAATAAAGATATATCATTGTTTTCCTAGATTTATGATGGTGGAACTGTCAAATATAGTTTTGATAAAAGATGAATGACGTCTGTTGTGTCACTGTTCGTTGACAATCTTACAAGAGTACCCATCTCAAAGATGTCATATATTTTACAGGAATGTTTCATACATATATTTTTTAATAGATATGTCGGAACGACATGAGTAGACTACACGTACAACTAATGATTAACCGTCACGGTGTCAATTAAAACTAAAATTGACCTTTAACTCACCACATCCGTATCTACATGTAGTAATTCCTTGACAGTCTTAAAGTGCTAATGGTATACTCTACTGATAGTAGGTCAGTTGGAAGGAGTTGATCAGTGAGACAGATTATTGTTTACAAAGTCCAGATATAGAATTTTCTACTCAAGGATAACACCACGTTCATTTTAAAATCTTTATTCACTTGCATAATTGGCATTTAATTTGAAATATAATCCATCACGATTAATCTTGTTACATACAAAAATTTCGAAAAATCAACCTCTTCTTCAACAAAAAATATTTAAAACTCCTCCGCTCTAAAATTTAAATCGACCTTCTCGAATGGCTGCAAACTAGAAATGGAAAATGGGCTACTTGTCGTTACGGATGACATAAAATGTTGTTGGGGGTGATACATGTTATCTATTGACCCCATGGTATATATGGTTTTATATAACGTTGTTTCTGACCACTGCAGCTATGCAATAAATTGTAAAGACTAGCACATGTTGTCTTATACATTATATTTCTAAAACTCTATTAACGAGAGACAAGTGTATTGCATTAGTTACAGACAGAAAGTTTGTAAGTTTTTGAATCACGTAATGCACTCTTTGATACGCATGTACGTGTTTGTGTGTGTGGGTTTTTTTTTTAAGTTTTAAATCAAGATAGGCTACTGCATGATTTTGATTCCGGATTTCTCCATTTACCTGGGCCCGGTTTTTCGAAAGCTGATTAACTTTAACACAGTGTTAACTCGGTGTTAACTTCTGTGTTAAAGTTAACCATGCGATTATAACTGTTTTTCAAAATGCGAGTTTGCGTTAACACTGTGTTAACGTTGTGTTAACTTTAATCCACCTCCAGTACCTGTGTTAAGTCTAAACACAGTGGTTAAAAATGGCCGCCTACTTCATTTTCTGTCCGCCTCAGACCAAAAATCATGAAAATTTCAAAGGCTTAGACATTCTGAGGTGTGTATTGATGCTGAACTATGAGGGTGTGTTGTTTATGTTGTCATAAATTGATATATTCGTCAAATCTCATGAAATTTACCTAAGGGGAACAGCTAATGGAAAAATCTAGTACAGTTGGATGATGGTGTTACACTTTTCTGTCAGTGGCAATATCTTGCACGCATCTATAGATACTTTTGGCAGAAACTTTCAATAAGGGGGGGGGGGGGGTGTCAATAAAACTCGTATTATATTCACTAATATGAAATCCTGCAACAGGACCCATGCTTAAGATGTAATTTTACCTAATTTTGGCTTCCAAATGTCAAAGTGTATGCAGGCCCTTAGTTCATGATGATAATCTCCATTGAGACGCCAACTTTAAAGGTCATAGGAGACGGTTTTTAACAATACGTTTTCTCTCCATAATTATCGACTTTGTTTCTTAGACTCCTCATAAAAATACTTTTTTAAGATTAAAAACAATATTAACTCGAAGAAATTGAAGTGTAAAGGTAGTCGGAATAGAAAATTGTTACCCGATTATCGTTCCTGATTTCCTGAATTTGTGACGTCATAAGAGACCACACTCAGATTTGCGAATCAAAACAAAGGCACATCCATAGACGATTTATTCGCAACTGGAGGAGTTTTTGAATGGGGAACCATAGTTTGTTATACAAGGATATCACTTTGAACTCATAATTAATGCAAATGCCAGCCACATATACGATTTTTCATCGGAGTACGAACAAGAAGATCGATCAAGATCCTATTTATTTCGAATCGGTTGAAACAATACTGACTGGTTAATGATAAATGTATGATAATTTCAGAGTACATTCTCTGATGACAATAAGAGAAATACAGATAGTTATTCTTGCGCTTTCTAACCCCATGCAGACACAGCGACGCATCATCTTTTTTTTCCGGGGGGGGGGGGGGGGGGGGAAGGTTGACAAAAAAGGTGGGCACCCTCTCATCCCCCTTTGGTTTTATGTGCCCAAGTTCCACCCTGACTCGGATATATTTTATAGCCAGATCGAAATTTCCTTTACACACATCGTGAGCGCCGTTTTTTGAATTTATTTTCATAGGAGTTTTATACAAGTATTTAGTTTAACAGGTGAATCTAATAAATATAAATGGCTTCAACATTCTTTTACAATAAAATTTGCGACATTAGGGCCTATATGAAGAATAATTTACCATCACATTAGCCGCTATAAGGGCTCTTTCTTGCGTATAATGGTTGGAACTGGAAGCCAGAGGAAGAACGATTTCTTCGTCTGGACCAGTTACTGAAGGAACTGTCGAAAAATCCGAATGTCCTGATTGTTTTTGTAGGCCATGCGTTATGGACGAGTCACACAGACAACTTTAGGTAGCCAAAGAATTTCTGGTGTGCAGTCCAGAAAAACTAATTCAAACAGAATAAAACTTTCTAAACAATTTTGGAATATGTTGAGTCATCGTGGGGTGTGGGACGATGATCGGTTCATAAGTTGTACATAGCCAGAAAATCTGCACAGTATGCAGGAACTCCCGTCGGAAACTGTATGTTTGGCTGTCATACATCGTCGGACACAGGATATCCGACGAAGGCAGTCAAATGGATACAAGAAAACGTAGAAAAAAGAATAATCTGCCTAATTTATCAATGGCTCACGTTCTCATTTATACAAAATAAATTTATCGAGCTTTAATTCTTACATGTTGATTCATTCAACCGACCGGTTGTTCAAAATCCTCGGCCTTTAACGTTATTTTTTGTTTAAATTTTTTTACCCTAATAAGGAAACCAACGTGCAAATTAGTGCTTCATTTAAAGGGAAAAAAATCATTCCCCAACTCTTGCATGACCGTAAAAATTGGTTTATTTCACCTGGTATAAAAACTTGTAATTTCAATATGCTCCACCATTTGCTTTGAACATTCTTTTTCAAACAGAAAAGAGAGGGGGGGGGGGTGTCTGATAATGCAACTTTCAACATATAAAGTTAGACCTATTCACCTTCAATTTATTTACTTATGTATTCAGAGAGAAAAATTCTGATCAGAAAAGCTTCATATAACTATTTCATAGTCAAATTTCATTTCTAAACAAATCAGATCATGTTTATACTAAATTATGAATATCTGTACTACAGTGTACATGTAGTCTACCGTCATTATATAGGCCTACAGTACAGTCAACGTTTTGCACGATTTTCTCGTCTTCGCCGTGCTTGCCGTTGGTTTGTAGCCTAGTCGAAAATAGTTAGAACTGCATCTGGTCGAAGATTTAATTTCATAAATCCATTAGTTTTTGCCAAAGTAGAATGAATACAATAACGAAACTGATCCTCATCAACCCCCGTAATCGCGTAAAATGATTGTCAAACAACTTCGAGTTCTGTGTTCTCGGTGTAGATTTCACACCCAAGTCTTTCTGAACGTTGGATCATTTAGACAAAAGTATATAGAAATACCTGACTTGCTACATTACAGTTGAATGTAAGCACATTGAACATTTTGACGGCTAAAACCCGCAGTTGTTAGTATAAACAAATACACATTTGCGTCAGGCTGGTCTCTTTTGACGTCATCAAGCAAGGGAGATAAGTCATCTTACTATTTTGATACTTCACACCACGGCAACATTTGACGGTCTGTAGCGCCTGTTATCTTACGATTTTTTCTTAATGACTTCTTTATATATGTTAAGCAATTAAAGAAGAACACATTTTCGTGCAAAACAAATTTTTTTGAAAATCGTCTCCTATGACCTTTAAACACTATCGTCTGCACTGGCCTTGACCTTTTGAAAATCCCTTGTATCATTTACAACTGATTCAAATGAAGATTTGCATGCATGAAACGTACATACATGTATTTTCTTTTTGAAGGCTATCTAATATAAACAGTATTCAATTCAGGCTAATACAGAATAGTTGTTAACACAAACTTAGGAAGAAGAGTTTTTCATTGTTGATATTCCATATTAATCTCCCTTAGTAGAAATGGAGTGGTGGATCAAGTGTTATGTTTAAAATAAAAAGAATATTAAAATAAATAAATGCATAAAAAGAACATAGATATAAAATGCTATAAATATGTATGTGAACAGACTATCATAAGGTAAATTTATTTATCATTATATCTAATACCTCTATGATTATTCAAATTGAATAGACTATAATAAATGCATTAATATTTATACAAGTATAAGTGCATGGCTCACAGTCACTGTCATGTATTTTGAAACAAAACAATACATGAACATTTCATCAGCTATCTCCCACAAACAAGACTTTTATTTACTCCTGCATTCTTATTGTTTACATAGGAAGTACATGTGCATTATGGGTAATCAAATGATTAGCAAGTGGTTAACTCGGTTAACACAGTGTTAACTAATCAATGTGTTAAATTGCTTTCGAAAAACAGAATTTAACCATTGTGTTAGCTAATCACTTGGTTAGGAGTTAACACTGCGTTAAACTTAACCACTGTGTTAAAGTTAACCAGCTTTCGAAAAACCGGGCCCTGATCAATATATAGTGCTCACGGCGGGTGTGACCGGTCGACAAGGATGCTTACCCTTCCTGGGCACCTGATCCCACCTCTGGTATATCCAGGAGTTCATGTTTGCTCAACTCTTAATTCTGTATTCTTAATTTTATTATAATAGGACTTATGGGATTAATCACTGTTCGTTATCTTCACCTTTTCATGACAAATAAGTTAAGGTTATACATGTACATGAAGGGGTTTTAACAAATTCGTTTAAAGTAAGCATTTCGTAAATTTTATCGTCGTTATAATGATCTAATTTGCAAACACAAGCTGGCATTAGGTCGAATGATATCTGACATGTTTCATACCAATTGCTAGACAGTCTCTTATATACTGATTTTTGACTATAGGTTACTCCGTTTACCTGATCAAAATGTAAGACTTGCGGCGGGTATGACCGGTCGAGAGGGGAGCATACTTCTCCTAGACACCTGGTCCCACCATACGTGTGGTATGTCCATGGGTCCAGTAATTTTGTATTCTTTATGAGATTGACCACTGTTCGTTATCTTAACTTAATTTCTGATAAAATGCAGTAAGGCTCTAAGTACCATAAAAGGAGTTGCAAATACTTAATTAATAGGGAGCAGATAAACACACCTTTCTGAAAGTATACATGTATATTGGTCAATTGCAAGATCTAAATTAAACTATGGTTGTAATGTTGGGATTTCTTTTTAGATCTATCATCTGGGTGTTACGTAATTTCCAGTAACATTTCGAACATCTCCCAAAGATGATTTTTATGTTCAAGCGTGCGAGTGAACAATGCAACGTGGTCTCAAATTTAAATCAAATCTGATAATCAAATCTATAAGCAGATATTTCATCCTGAATAAAAAGATAATGCAGGGGAAAACCCGATATGTGCTACTCGAATCTTCTATACGAGGTGCATTTTTAACAAAGAACACAATGTATATTTTTCGACTTCGACAAAGCATATGATACGACTTAGAAACACGTTATTTTACACGATATTTATGATATTTGTCTCCCTGCACAGTTGCCTCTATTTATTAGAAATTTCTTTTAAAAAGATATTTTAATATTTGCTTAAGACCAACCTCATTACATGTAATAGAAGATGGGTGTCCCACAAGGTAGTATTTTATCGGTCACGTTATTTAGCATCAAAATTAACAGTCTGGTCGAAGTATTAAATAACAAAATTCAGGGCAGTTTCTGCGTAGATGATTTTGTGGAAACACTGATACGATAGTTAAAGACCAAAACACATGTTTCCAAAGTACACAAAATTATTTGCTATTTGTCTTCCTTATGCATATACATGTACTAATTAATTCTAATAGTTAATTCGCCGAAATATATAATGATTAGCCACAATAGGGATTTAAATACATGTATATGCCCCGAGTCTAAAAAATCATCTCATTAGTTAGGACTTTCTTCGATCAGCTGATTGTGAAAGTAGTGTTAGATATATTTAAGAAATCGACTTTTATTCGCCATTATTCACCATGGACAAGATTTATTTCGATGTTTTCAGTTTGCGGTAAATATATCTATGTTCAATAAATTATCCAAATATGAAGCAGATATGGAAGACTCCATGGTGTCTTTTATTTCGAGTTCACTAGGATATATCGAATTACATGTAGGATATAGCTGGCAAAAAACTATAAGTTTAGAGATTATAAATGATTTGAAAAATCTGTTATTGAAAATGTTTTATTTGCAGTAAACGTATTATATTCAGCGATGTATTTTAGCGCTATTTGAAAAAGATACAATGTACCCTTTGCTGAATCAAGTACACCGCTAAATGTTTATTGGTTTGGGACAACTTACGTATTGTCACTATTGTCGCATAAGGCATTAAATCAGATCCAATCGAAACAAGCAAAAACGTAATTTCCGCTGAATATCATACACGCCAAATAGTATACATTTACAGTCCCTAAAATTGATCTATAGTACCACAGACCAAAAATGGTTGATATGGATTGACTTTTTAAGTATGTGGTATACATAGTGAATGCCCTGTTCCAATCGCGAAAGGTACTTTTTTGGCACGGTGGCAGTGGGTTTTGTTTATTCATACAGTATATACAGACACAAATATAATTTTATTTCTATCTTTAGGGCAACAACAAATATATATATATATATATATATATATATATATATATATATATATATATATATATATATATATATATATATATAACAAACTTAAAACGCTATTTGATTCGACGACTCGCTCTGACGTTACATATCTGGTGAATGATTTGTTGTTTTTTGTCCAGTAACATAAGCGATAAAACGTAGCAACATAAAATATCAATATGACATATTCTTAATAATGCCATTCTCGAAGTAATATTTTGGCAATGGATAGATTGAACAGAAGAACTGATAAACAAGACCACGAAAGATAATCGATAATCTTAAAGGTTGAACACTACGAACGATGGTTTGATTCGGGTTCGTTCAGGATAGGTCAGATATTCATTTGAAGTATGGAAATAATTTCATTTATACTATACTAGTCATTAACCCGTGTATGTACGGGTGGGTATTAGACAATTGTTGTGAATTTGGAAGTAAAAATCAGATATTGGAGTCATGAAATCTTATTTGAATAAAGGTAGAAAGCACATTGTATATGTAATGATATGTACATACGGTGTGGCCGTTGGACTGAGCGAAGCATGAAGTGGTTATTGGCGCGGCGTGGCAAGTGATAATTATCTGCTCTAAAATAATCATACTATTCATTTTGAACATATTGAATATTTTAAAAATTACAAATCGTACACCAGAATCTTGTACTTTCAGCAAACAAAATTAAAACACGAATAGCTGTTTAAGCAACTAATGAATAAAAAATGACGGTGCCAATATGGATAACAAAAATTTCAGTGAACGTATGTAGAGATGATCTTTTTTTCTTTTGCTGATCCTGACTTTTTTCCTTTTACATGAAAGGTGAAGATAACGAACAGTGATCAATCTCATACTCATATAAGCAATACAAAATAGAGAGTTGGGTAAACACGGACCCCTGGACACACCAGAGGTGTAAGCATCTCCTGTCGACCGGTCACATCCGCCGTTAACCCTATATAAGTGTTATCTTTAGAGTCTTGCTTCGCGAACGGGCCTTCGACCCGTAAGAGCTCGGTACATGTATATACGATGTGACCGTTGTACCGAGCGAAGCATGAAATGGTCATGGCCTTCATAATTCTGTTAAGTTCGGTAAATTAGAATTCACTGACTTTAAAATGCATACTATTTATGGAATTTCCCGCCAGTAAGATCGAAATATAAGAGGGGGAATATAAGAGGATAACCACAGGATCCGCCTATTTATTTACCGCGGGGAATATAAAGCCAGCCAAAGTAAACCGTGCTTGGTGACGTCACATTTAATTTCCATTTTTTTCTTTCTTTCAATTCAAACAATTATAAACAACAATACTTCTTGTTTGCAATTTAAAAGACAGTTAAAACTAAACAAAATGGAACACTTCTTGTATACGGTCCCCCAAATTATGGCGCTAAAATAAGTGCCACTGAAGGCGGTTTAGTATATATATACATGTATATATATATATATATATATATATATATATATATATATATATATATCCAAAATTGAAATAGAGTCTCAGTTATCGGATTCTAATATTAAAAAAATATGAAAAGAAAACACAGAAATCCTCCGTAAAGCTTTAGCGCTTTCATTACATCTTCAGAAGCTTTACAAAAATGTATACATAGCAGTATCATAGTAACAATGATTATGACGTCAAAGTAAGCGGAACGTTAAATGTCTATATTGTGACATTATGGATAATGTACAAAAATGATCTGGAAAAAGTACGGGAAATCATAGGCAATTATAAAAGACTATTAAGTTTTGGCTTTAGAATACCAATGAAATGTTTTTCTTTTTCCCGTCTCTGAATAGCACTGGCACATCTGAGTTTATAAAATGGGAAAATGTTAAATCGTTTTTTACCACACGTTTCCAGGTGTGCACTTAACTGGATTTGTCTGTATTCAGGTGTACTGATGTGCTGCTTATGTACACGGGCACGGAGAGTGTTGCCAGTTTCACCAATGTAATATTCCTTGCATCCAGGACATGTGATGGCGTATATGACATCCTTTGTATCGCATGCCATGTTAGCATTAACTTTAAATTCTCGTCCGTTAAAATTATAACTGGTCCCTTCTGTAATGTAGTCACATGTACCGCATCGAGGGTCCGTACACTTTGACACTGTATAAGTACGGTCATCTAATTGGGAGGAACAAAGTATTCTCATAAGATTTTTGGGCTGGCGTTTACTGCTAATAAAACGACAGTTCTTGTATATGCCTTTTGTTTGTTCATCTCCTCTAAGTAGCCTGTTTAATTCATAAACAATTGAATTGATGTTTTGATTTCTCGGATTATAAGTATGTACAAATGGTATTATTTCTCCGTCATTAGCACATCGTGTGTTTAAAAGTAGCTGTATCCTACCGCACTCCTTAGCCTTCATTATTCCATCGTCTACAAGTTGTTCTGGGTATTTTTGGCTTAATAAATACAATTTTAATTCCTCCAAGCGGATATCCCTTGTATCGGTATTGCTGACAATGGTGCAAATCCTTCTTGCGAGATTATATGGTATAGCTGTTTTAGTATGGTGGGGATGGCACGATCCGAAATGCAGGTATTGGTGTGTATCTGTGGGCTTATAATAAATATCCGTATTTAAGCTGGTATTTTCTTTTAATATAAGAACGTCAAGAAATGGCATTTGCGTATCATCTGTTTCCATCGTGAATTTGATATCCGAGTTCATTTGGTTTAGTAGATCGTAAAACTCCGATAACTTATCGACATCATCATCCCACAAGATAAAACAATCATCTAAATATCTCTACCATTTAGACTGTATATTATTTGCAAATTCTGCCCCCCCCCCCCCACAACGTACATAGCTGATCATGTAACTTATGTTCTAGATAACCTAGGGTTAATGTTGCATAGGTAGGTGCGACTTTTGTCCCCATTGAGGTTCCCTTAGTTTGGAGGTAATGATGGTCGGAAAAAGCAAACGAGTTGTTGTCTAGAACTAATTTTAGTGCTTCTAAAATAAAATCCTGTTGGAATCTGTCATTAAGTACATCGGGATATTTTTCCATCCAGAATTTTACCGCTTCCAATCCTAATTCTGTAGGAATATTAGTATATAAACTAATAACATCCAGAGTGACAAGTTTAATGTTGGAGGTGACCTGAGAAGGTTAACGATTTATAAAATCCAGATCGTCTCTTACAAATCTGGGTACTTTTTGGCAATATGATTTTAAAAGTATATCCAATAAATGACTCAGTCTCTGCGTTGAACAGTTTGGTCCTCCTACTATAGGTCTGAAGGATAAGTATATATATTTAATATTAAATAAAATATGATAAAAGGTTGTAAAACGTAAGCGCTTTCATTTTTAAAAAAATAAAAAAAAATCCTTAAAAATAAAGCGCTTACGTTTTACAACGTGTTGTCATATTTTATTTAATATTTTACCTATTGATTACCGGACACTGAGACAATGCTTCACGTTTGGATATATATATATATATATATATATATATATATACACAACAGTGTCGTGGCCTTTATATATATACTGTATATATACGTCACGTAAAACGGCAAAAAATCAAAAATTAAGCCGAAAATTGAATTCCTTGTGTGAAATGAAGTTTTAAAAAAGTGGTTTTTAAGCAGTATTTTAAAATTCTAAATAAATACAATGCAAAAAGACGTACAGTTTATGTTCCAAAATCGATAGAATCCGTTGTATAGGAAATTGTCACGTGTACGTTATCTTACATGTAGGTAATTCTCCTGAATATACTCGTCATTGATGTTGATGTAAGCAAACTGGGATTAGTATTAGATATTTTTGATTACTGGAAAAACGATAATCAAGAGCTTATTATTTCTATACTTTGAGAAAGCATTCGATTCAGTTGAGTGGAATTTTCTGTTCAAAACTCTAGAAACATTTTATTTTGGAATTAATTTTATCAAATGGATAAAAATACTTTATAAAAATCCTATCTTCCGTTTAAAAAATAATGGCTGGATCTCTAGAACATGCCAGAGGCACAGGGGAATTAAGCAAGGCTGTCCAATTTCCGCGATTTTATACCTCTTTGTTGCAGAAATTCTATCAGATAAAATAAAATCTAATAATTCGATTCACGGTTTCAAAAATAAAAACTTAGAAAATGAAATTAAAAATATTCAACATGCAGACGACATGACACTGGCTTTAAGTGATACCGATTCTCTAAAACATGCAATAAACACCATTAAAAGTTTCTGTGAATTAGCAGGGTCAAAAATAAATTCCACAACAACAGAATGTATTTTACACGGAAACCTGAGAAACCAACTTGAAACAGTAGAGGGAATAAAGGTAACTAAGAAAGCCGTAAAATGTTTAAGTATTTATGTAGGTCAGGATAAGATTGAATGTTACAATAAAAACTGGATGAAAATATATCACGAAATTGAAATGTTATTTGAATCATGGAAAAGAAGAAAACTATCATTATTTGGAAAATGTACAATCATTAACTCATTGGCTTTATCAAAATTGACTTATGTTGCAAGCATTTTAGAATTACCCGATCCTAAGTTTATAAAAGACATCAATAGGTCGATATATATTTTTTATGGAATACAAAAGATAGAATCAAAAGGAACACATTGATAGGGGATATTAAAGATGGAGGGATAGGTGTAGTTCATATAGAGTCTAAACTTTTTAAAAGCCCTAAAAGCCATGTGGATTCCACGCCTTATTACAAGTAATCGCATCATTAAAAATATGCAGAAAGTTTCAGCAAAATTTTAAATCTTGACATTGATTATTTAGCTAAGACTTCTGAAACATCAACCTACAATTATGGCATTCCTAAAAAAAATTCAGTGTTTTATAAACAAGCGTTTTCTTGCTTCAATCTTGTCAAGACAACACAAACCAAACTCTTAACTCCACTGAAAAATTCTTTCTACAACCAATAATCAATATGTTTTGATGATTGGATAAAAAGTGGAATTTTATATGTTAAAGATATTTTTAATGAGGATGATGATATTAAAATCAGGTAAACAAATTTATGATTGTCTTTCTAAGAAAACGAACTGGCTATGCGAGTACATGTATAAAATGATAAGACATATTTTTAAAAAATTTGAACTCGGATATGATTTTTCTAAAATTCCCTACGTGAAAACCAAAAATATTGATAAAAATTTATGTTTACAACATAAAACTAAAATTTTCTACTCTACTTTGATAAAACAAATTCCAAAAACCCTCGCTTACAAAGCTAAGTAGAGAGTTCCAAATAACAGATAAAAAGGAATGGGAATTAATATTTTTATTGAAATTAAAGTTAAATACATTGAAGACAAATCCTTAGCAGAGTTTAATTATAAACTAATACGCAACTTATTGAGTAATAATCTCCTTATTAGCAAATGGAACAACACTGTAACAAATAAGTGTGAACTGTGTATAAATGAAATCGAAAACACAAAACACCTTATTTTTTATTGTATTAATGTACAACATATATGGAAGATCGCAAGTACCTGTATTAATTTCACAATTACTTGGAAACATATTGCTGTTGGGTTTTATATAGATAATACTGAATTGATAAAGATATTTATCTATTTTCTTTCTTTTATTGCATTTATAAATGTAAGATGTATTGTAGAGTTGTACAGGTTGATGAGACAAGTGATTTTGTTATTCGTTCCATCAAGGAATACTTGAGATCGCACTGTCACGTTCTCAGGTATTTATATAAAACCAAAGAACAGAAACTTTTTCAAAATTTTGTATCCAATCTATAGTTATACTATGACATTCTTTATATCAAAATTTTAACATATAAAATTTAAACATTGTTACTACTGCTATTATATGTATGCATGCATATGTATGTATAACATATGTATATCTGTGTATTATATTTACTTGTGTCACATCTAAAACCACTATTCAGAGGGTCCTTTCCTCTAATAGAGCTGTCCAATGAGTCGGATATGAACTGTCGTGATATGTGTGGACTCATTGTGGCAGCGTGGCGTTTTTGAAAAAAACAACAACGTATCTTTATTATACACACACTTTGCCAAATATGTTTCATTCCTCCACTTGAAATTATGCTGATGTAAATTAATAACTACAATTGTTTGACATATACCGTATCTATTTTGATTTCATGGTAAAATAATAACCATATCTTATACACATTGTATCTTATACATGTATTTCATTTGCTTTGTATATTTGTATATGTTTTGTCTTGTTTCATAAATAAAAATCTTGAAACAAAAAAAAAAAAAAAAAAAACAAAAAAACAAAAAAAAACCAACAAAAAACCAAAACAATTTCATCTAGGATTGAGAAAGGATATTTGATTATTCCTATTTTACGAAAAACAGTTTAGTAAGTACAACAATGGGGTAAAAACTTCTAAAACGTTTTAATCGACATTTTAGCCCACGGACACTTCCGAAATGGGGGCTGGCCCCAACATCCATGCTTGATTTTTTTTAAAAAAATCTATATAATCGACTCACATGATCAGCTTGGCTTATAGGGGGCTACCGCCCCAAGCCCCCGCTTAATTACGCTCAAACGCCGTCGGGCTTTCTAATCAATTTTATTACACAAAACATTGATGAGTGTGAAACCCTTTGTCTCAACATCCGTGGCGAAAATGCAAATGACGTTTTGTTTACAGTCTGCTTAGCAGCGACAAAGGGAATTACTGTTCATGCACGGTCGAGTGCTATTGGGGACTGGTATACTAGAAACTTCCTAAAAAATCAACAATGGCAACAAATTTAAAGTGGTAAAAACGTAAGCGTTATATATCATATACGTTTAGGTGGCAGACAGTTTTCAGTTTACTTTATTCACTCACACCATATTATGGTACATGAGGTACAATATATACAATATTTACAAATAGAATAGATTATATGCAAGGTACACGTGAAAAAAGCAGGGAGTTGTTTTATATACATAAAATGAGTCAAGGAGGACAGAATTGGTCATATATTTTAGATATAAAACTACACAATTTGATAAGTACATTAGGGTCTGAAGTTGAAAATTTGAAAACGTTAGGTTTGTGACAATATTTTCTACACAGATACTTTCTTCTATAACATTCAAAAAACTTACATTCAAGGATAAAATGATATTCGTCAGCTATCTGACCCGTATTACAGATATGGCAAGTTCTTTCGTCTTTAGGAGTGCCACACCATCTTCCAGTCTCTACTGGGAGTTGGTGATTTGAAGTTCTAAATTTAATAAATATTGTTCGAAGTTTTTTAGGTAAAGTATTTAAGTATTTTTCAAACCCAAATTCACTTTTCGTTCAACAGTAATTTTTAACCAGTTTGTATTAAAAAAAAATGCTTGTTCATTCCATATATTGGAGTGTCCACAAAGATCAAAAATATTTTTAATACAAGATAACCAAGAATTCTTATAACTTTCTCTACAGAATAGATCATGTACATACTTATACAAACTACACACAATCTTACTATCTGGATTTAAAAATAACCTTCCTCAGTAAGAAATCATTCTTGTATACACTGTTGCATATAAAGGAAAGCGGCCAGTTTCTCCATAGACCATATAATTTGGAGTACTACTTTTTAAGTTGAAAATATATTTTAAAATTTTTAAGTGCATTCACTCAATAATGTCAAGATTTTCGAACCCCAAATCTCACAACCATACAAAAGTACAGGTGCAACAACTTTATCGAACAAATCAAGTTGACATTCAACTGATAGATTATATTGTCTAATTTTTCGTATAACCCCATACATGGCTTTTTGGGCTTGCTCACATAAATGGTTTTTTCCCCCTTGTTAAACGACCCTGATCTGGAAAAATTATACCCAAATATTTGAATTCTTTCACAATTTCAATAACTTTGTTATCAAAGTAAAATGTATTATTTGAAGGTCGACCTTTGGAAAATACCATAATTTTTATCTTATCGACGTTGACATGTAATTTCCACTGAATACAATATGAACGAAACTCATTAAGAGCATGTTGTAATCACACTGCAGACTCTGATATAATCACTGTATCATCGGCATAGAATAAAATAAAAAGTTTTAAATAAAGTAGACATTGGTTTTCGTCAGTGTTTGGTATACTTGAATTAATAGAGAGTCCAAGAACGTTTTTGCTAGAAAGAAATTCATCTAAGTCATTGATATAAAGCGAGAACAAAAGAGGAGATAAATTTTCACCCTGATGAACCCCACCCCAATCTTACAGTTAAAAAATTCAGACGACTGGCCATTAATGGATATCATAGACTTAACGCCATCATACATGTTTTTTATATATGTAAAACACTTGCCATCAATACCGTTTTTTAACAATTTATACCACAACCCATTTCTTCAAACAGTGTCAAATGCCTGTTTAAAATCGATAAAAGCACAATAAAGTTTCTTTTTGTTAAACATTACCATATTGGTTAGAAAATGCAACGTTAATATATTGTCAAGAGTGGAATACCCTTTCCTAAAACCTGTTTGACTTTCACTAATAAGATTATAATTGTCTACATACAATTCCAAACGTTTACATAAAATAGAAGTGAAAAGCTTACCAAGACAACTTAACAGTGTTATTGGACGGTAGTTTTCAGGTTTCGTTGGGTCGCCTTTGTTTTTGAAAATTGGCTTTACAATGCCTATTAACCATTCGTCGGGTATAATCCCACTATCAAAAATCAAATTAAATAATTTTGTATATACGTGCAAAATATAGACAGAGATGATTAAATATGTTTATTCAATACATTGTCAAAGCCTGCTGCCTTATTATTTTTCAATTGTTTAGCCGCAGCTAAAATCTCCTCTTCACTGATTTCGACATTCAAAAAATCATCACAATCATGTTCGTCAGTATGACTATCAGAACATTCATTCATAGTCTTCAAAAAATCATACATTGAGTTGATATCAACAGCACATTTACCTGCACTTTTTGAACCATTTAATATTTTCCAATAATCTCTAGAGTTTGTAGAGCGCAAGAATTTTAACTTTTGAGCGATGTCTTTCCTATACTTTTTAATATGTGTATCCATCACTTGCTTATATTTCTTGCTTTCTAATTTAAGAGTCGCTTTATTTTCTAAAGAGGCATTTTTATTGTGCAGTCTTTTCGACAGACGAAAATTCTTCCTTGCGATTCTACACTCTCTATTGAACCATGGTTTGTCACGCTTGTTTTCAAAACCATTTTTCTGACAACGTATACCAAATGTAGATTTAGCTGTACTTAGAAGTACATCACATAATTTATCAAGTACAAAGTTTACTGTATTTTAACATTACCTATTTCCATGTTGGTTAAAATATGTAGTTCGTTTTCTATGTCCTTGACCTTAGAAACATCAACGTTCCTGGGAAAATTATTTGCTTGGTCCAGTGACCACAGTTTTACACATGACCGCGTTTCAACAATGCCCTTACACCTTTTTTCTGCTAGAGAAGCAGGTAGAATAGAAAACGAAATAGGATTGTGTACATCTGAAAACAAATTACAGAAGTCAAAAATATCAAACTCTTGAATAAATTTGAACATATGTGCACTAGCAAGTACATAATCTACAGTAATGCTACTTTTACATGTTAAACCTCCCACAGATCTATCACTACCAACAGTACCAACTCGCCCATTTACGATATAAATATAATTATTTTTACACAGATCGATCAATTTGTATCCAAAATTATTTACGTGTACATCTTTTACTATCCTATGGAGAGGTATTTGAAAATCATTGAATATCATGGTCCTGGTCTCAATACTCGTCTTAAAAATATCATCACATTTGTGTAATTATGTTCCCCAAACAAAGTTTGGGAACATATTGTTTTTACTCTGTTTCTTATTATTATTATTATTATTATTATTCTTTTTCTCCGGTACTTTTTTGTCCGGTAGTGTTCTCAGAAACTACAAAAGGGATCGATATGAAACTTTCCAGGATGATAGTATAGCGTTTGTAGATGTGCATAGTGATAGTCATTTTGTTTGCACGTGCATGCACGCGCGCGCACGTGCATTGCAATTTTGGTACAAAAAATGGAAAATCAGAATATTGAAGGAAGCGATATAAAACCTAAATAGGATGATAGTATATCATTTGTACATATGAAAAATAATAGTTATTTTGCCAGCACGCGCACGCATGCGCGTGCACGCGCATTACAAAATTTGTACGCTAACTTTGGAATCAGTCTAACTTTTTTGTTGTTCATTGAAATGGCTTGAAATTCATATCATAGGTAGATATTGAGACCCTTAACTGATTTACATAGTCAAAATTACCAATTTGCACGCGCATACACGTGCGCTTCATTTTGATTGGATAATGCTAAAACGTTTGTAACTATCTTATTTATGAAGCGAATGAGATGATATTCACAGCATATGTAGACAATATGTGTATCTATATGTTGGTGGAACAAAAAATGCCAACGCACACGCGCATGCGCGTGCAACGTTTTTTAAATGTTCAATTTTTAAAGGACGATAACGTTTTTGTTTTTCATCAAATTCTATTCATATTAGGGGTTTAGATGTATCTTGGTACTCCTTACAAATTGCTGTGGTTAGAATTACTGCTCATCACGTGCATGCACGTGTGCTGATTTCTGATTGGACGATTTTAAAATCGCTATAACTTCCTTATATTTGGTGGAAACGTTATGAAATTCATACTGTGGGTATATGATACAAATGCCTGTTGAACGACATCAACAAAAATTCGGAATCATACACGCGTGCGCGTGTATGCACGTGCAACGCTTTCTTTCATTTCTTGGTACTGAAATGACCATATTGAACGTACTACATGTAATTAAAGGCTAAAATAAAATGATTTTTTGCTATATATTCACAAGGACATCACTTTTTAATTGGGGGAGGTTTGGGGAACATCTGTAACGGTCCCCGTTACAATTAGAACTAGTTGTAATTGAAATTCATCAGCAGAAAACCAGTCAGGTAACTGACCTACTCTGGAGTTAAAATCGCCCATCAAACATACATATTTACAATCCATAGATACAGAAATAAGTTCATTCTCTATGTCTAGAAAACAATCAGGATTAGTATTTCTCTCATATCTACGTATGTAAGATACAAATATTCTATGAAAGAAAGGTATGTAAGATATTTCTATCTTTCATATCACGTGACGTTTATCTTACATATCCCGTGACGTCATAATCAATACACAACTAGCTTGCAACTTACCTCGCCTCGATTGACGAACACTATAGTGCGTATAGCGTCTGCAAAGATCTTGTACAAAAAATGACAGATTGTAATGTCCCTGACAATCTCCAGGTGTATGTGACCGGACACAAAAATACGCATTCCTTGAACAATTAAACTCTACTGCACACTCAACAACAGTCACAAATTCCTCATACACCTATGTCATCCGGTGCATTATGCCACTTCACAGAAACCCAGCCCACACGGTCTATTACTTCTAGGCCTACCTCCACATTCACTCTGTCAACGTCTACTGTCTGTGTCTCAGGTGAAATAAGTGCCTTAAATGTCCATGAGACTCGAGTCCTTGCACGCGTGAAAAACGAAAGTCTAGCCATGCCCATATTCACCAACAAAAACCACTTGGAATTTCTCTTCACACACTCGTCATTAAATAACTGCTCAATTAATATCAATATCAATGCTCCTCTAAGAAAAAAAACGTGCAGTTGTGGCTTCATATTCTGATTAGGTCTGTCAAAATGTTTCGCGCTGATGGACTGTTGAGTTACGTCACGCATCACCCTGATTATTGATTTATTCAAAGAGGAATAACTCTAATACAATTCACTTATACACTCGTCGGCCGATTTTTTGTCGGCAACGTAGTTGCCAAAATGAAGGTCGTAGAATTCGATTCTGGTGTTATTTTTAATGTACAGCGAAAAATTAATTAATTGGGAATTTCTCAAAATGGCGCCGCTAGGTACAAGGAAAACGGAAAACTCTAGAAATATGAGAGAAAAATACTCTCTTATGAGTTGCCATGAAATATTAAGGTGATTCCACCCTCGGGGTTGCAAAAAAGCGGTAAAACCCTCGGCAAAGCCTCGGGTTTCACAGCTTTTTTGCAACCCTCGGGTGGAATCACCTTATATTTCATGGCTACTCATAAGAGAGTCTTATAATCTACTACCCTCTGGAGGTAAGTACACAATACCACAGATCATATCTTCATCGGTATTAACAATGGATTTACTCAATTTAAACCAAAGAATATATTTACAAGAATTATTTACAATTTTTACATGCTAAAACAATACCACCTGACCTAACCTTTGAGAGTTTGTCTATTTTTTGTAAACAGAGTGTAATTTGGAATGTTGATGGAGTCAGCATCATAAGTTTTTGTTTCACTAAGTCCAATGATATCAAATTTTGACATCAAATCGAAAAATTCAGAATAATTTAGTTTGTTTTTAATGCCACAAACATTCAAACTCAGACATTTTCTTCGGTTCTAAAACATGTGGGTAGGGGGTATACATCGAAGTCAGATTATGACAGAATAGTGAAAAATAATATATCCCTTTTATTTTAATACTTGTATTTCATATTGGTGTAGTTAATAAATTATGACCCTAAATTACATGTAATATATAAATACTGGTGCTGGTGCACAAAACATGCTCTGAACAGGTGCCCCTTTTTTGCTTTGATTTTCTCTCATTTGGACGAATCCGCACCACCCCCACATCATCACAGTACCAAGCATGGGGATTTAGACACTGTGCATAATCAAGAACCCTATCTGCCCGTCTTAAAAATCTACCTCTCATATGGGGCCATCCACCTTCCCTCTCAGCTACAGACCTTTTGCTGGACCATGCATGTTTTCACCGGAATTTCTTCAGCAACTGACCACGTGTCTTAGTTTCGTATTTGCACCCATCTATATGCTAGGAATCATGGTGACACCTACATGGTGTACATGTATATCAACATTTTTAGTAAGCACTCGGCTACATTTGAAATGCATCCTAAAATTATTATATACATTTTTACACATGTAATATCACTTCAAATATGGTGTATTTCCATTTTTAATCGCTGGATGCATGTGCCAGCAATTATTAGGAGGGTACTCAAAAGTTTTCTAATCAACGGCACCTATCGGCAAATTTACAAAGTACTCAGAACAAATAGTGTAAAAACAATAACTCTGGGTAGACATTAAAAATGTCCTCATGCTGTGCGCTTCTGTCAAAATACCGACGCAGTATCATATATTTCTTAATGCATTTAGAATAATCTTGTGCTGCAATAGCAAACAAATGTTTTATGGCTCGTTTTGAAACGCGTAACGTTGGATATGAAATCCGCGTGAGTTGGAAGCGATCGCGTGGTTTGGCTGTTTGCAAACAATCATTGGTGTTGCTAAAACGTGGAATAGAAATTGAAACGGCGTAAACGTAAAATGCTTAGCTGATATTATGGGAGTGATCGTCATTTTGTAAAATCAAAAGGCTTATTGTATTATGAACAAGGGCAGCAGAAATTTCATTGAAAACGGGAAGTCATTCTTATGTTCCACGGTTTCATATACTTCATAAGTTATATATACTTACATTGTACATGGTGTATGCAAGTACGTATTTTAAAATCGTAATATCGTACTATTTAAGAATGCACTTGTGTACATACTACCTCTTTTCCTGGAGTTGTCATTTTCTGACACCCCCTCTCCCACCGATTGTGACAGTATATTGTTTCACAAACATAAAGAAAATTTAAAAAATGAAATACCGAAAAACAAATAACCTTTCAAATCTTATTATTTCTTCTCTGCTATTCACCTTTAGAAATGATTTTACAAGCCTATCCAATTAATTAGAGGTTTTCATTCCCCTGAAAACAACATTGAAAAGATAAAGCTACAATGGCAATCTCTTTTTCTGTTCTCTCCCTTTTCTTGTGAAAATGTGATCGCCATGCATTTGATAACTTATTCTTTCCATTCTGTAACCATATCTATTGCTCTCATAGTGCCGGAATTACAATATTCTTGTTAAACACTGTCTAACTTTTATACAAACATTTACCTAATGCCTCGTTCACACGAAGAATTTAATTAGCATTAAACGTAAGTCAATGCGAATTAAATCTGAACCGCGTTCACACGGAAATTTTAACGCGCATTCGTGTGAACACGGCATAAACTTAATCGATTGATGTTGCAGAATATTTTAAGAAGAAATGCGTTTACCACTTGTAAAGTAATTCCTGAAATTTTGATTTTGATGAAATTTTGATGAAATTAATGTATTTGCTCGATTAAAAAAATCTTAGCTGCATCTATCATTTTAAATCCCCATTAATCGTGTAAAAAATATATATATAAATCATTGGTTGCATTTTTAAGGATTTAACTAACGGTTTACAATAGTCTTGCAACCCAGCGTTGACAGAGGTATTAGTGAGCAGCTACATACATAATGAGTTTTTCACTACACCCAGTCTCCTTGAAAAGGAAAAGAACAAAAGTAGGGACAAAAATTTATCCCATCCATTAAAGGACTAGCAATTGAGTGCTGTGAGTAAATTGGAAATTCTGTTCAAATGAATACCGACTGGTCACTGCGTCAAATATCGTTATATTTCTTTCAAAAATCATTTGTCTTTTAAAACTCATATGACTTCGCTGCATTTGTCATTTCTATTCATCCATTTTGACTAGATTAATATCAGCTCTGATCGCGAAATTTTATGAAGACAGGGATGATAAGCATCATTTTGCCCCATGACGGTAGTGTCCTTTTAAAATGTGTCGGCTGTCCTTTGAAACGAGGACAGTTCAAGGTTTAACTACCCAGACCTCTATTCTTTACTGAAGGCAGTTCTTATACAATCATCATAGCTATTCTCATCATAACAATATAATTGAATATCAATCTAGCATCAGCTCCTGGATTTTTGGTTTTTTTTCTTTTTCTTTTCTTTTTATTTTATCATTTTTGAAAATAGGACTGTCGTGTTTTTGGATATATAGGGCTTTATAGGGATTTTAATGACTTATAGGGAAAATATAGGAACCTTCAAGTTTATAGGAAAATATAGGAATAAATAGGGACTTGACACCCTGACTGATTGAAGCATGAGAATGACTGTGATTAAGCATGAGAATGACTGTGATTAAGCATGAGAATGACTGTGATTAAGTATTATCTTACATGCCTATACGTGTTAGATATTCCTCATTAAAACGTAGACTTACAGGTTAGTGTATTTTTTCACCGTGTGTGTTTAATTGTAATTTATATTTTTTTAATACAGTGGTATTTGATGGTCACAATGCTTTTTGTTTGAAAAGTTTCGAATTATATAGAATGCGCTCATTGCTGAATGTATGCACTCTATATTATTAGTGTTGTGGCACAGTGAATTTTAATAAATTGTGCAAAATGATTGAATAACATATCATTATTTTCATTGATATAAATTAACGTGCATTGATTTTCATAAATGTATATATAAAGACGAAATCTTATGTTATATTTCGTTAAGAAAACTAAATGATTTATATATTTTGAATATCCCGATCCGTTTTTTGTTCTGTTCCGTTTTCTGTTCCGTGTTTTGTTTTTGCTTCAGCAGACCGAGTATCCTACCTGTGATTTGTATGAAATAGACTAGCTCTAGGTATTTTACTTCTACACATAGTTTACCCATGCACTACGCTACTTGAGGCAAGACACCTCAAATAATGGGTTTCTAGGTCATATACAGGAGTTATTGTTACATTATATTATATAACATATATGAATATTCGCAGACGCATGTACAGTAGATGCAAAAGGGGCAAAATTCTCACCTAGGGCACCATGGAATGAATACATTAATATAATAAGATTTATAGAATTAACTATAAATCCATTTATTTTAGCCAGACTTAAATATATTTTATTTCTGAGGATTTTTTCGGAAACACTATTCCGGAATCCTACCGGAAATAAGTTGGCAAATAGAATAGCATTTCCTTTTATGACGAGGCATTTTCGGGAGAACCGTTAGATAACAGTCGAGACAAAATTTTAATTTCCCTTCCCACCCATCCCAAAAAGTTGTAAGAATATGTACTGCGGAAAATGTTTTCAATTTCTCAGGTGAGCTCGATTCTTGGATATGGTGCTGGTTATGGGAAAAGAAACAACTACAATGGAGTGTGTTTGAATAGACTGTCTTGGCAACTTGGGGCCAGATAAAGTACATTTTTGATTACAGAACACAAGAAGAATGCGCGTCTGGTTCCTGTGATTGGACATTGAATGATTTGATTGGACAATATTGTATGTATTGAATTATTTGGTGACAATTTGGTCATACATGTATATATATATGATACACTTTGATTGCCGCTCACCGGAATCATAGTCATATGGTTTTTTGTTTAATTGAAAATTGACATTTTAATGATTGATGTTTGGGGGTGATTGCAAATCGTCTCATTGCCGTCAACCGGAATGAGAAGATCTGCTAAATTTGTTGCTTGATTTTATTATATAACATTAGGCAATGATGTGTTTTTGGCCTGTACCATTTGGGTGTCAATACACAGGTGTAATTTTCATGGTAAAATTTTAATGTAAAACTTTAAAATTTTACTCATTGCCTAGTTGCCAAGACCAACAACAGCCACAATGGGGAGGGGTGTTGTTTTAAAATACAATAAGTGCAAAAAATAAACTTGTATATAGGTAAACATAATGTTATGTCTTTATTTCCATCCCAGGACAAGGTCAGCTTACAAGTACAATGTACACTACAAACTGCTATCATTTTGAAGTTTTGCAAGGCTGGTCTATAATAATACAAGTTCTAGGTATAATTAAGAAATTGTTTTAGAAAAGGAAATTTACTTTCATATGTTTTTAAGAAGTGTGATACTAACAAATTGAAAATTATGAACAGTTTTAAAAAATACAAGATACGTTATGTAAAAATCGAAGTGGGATTAATTCGATTTAACATTTCTTTGGAATGTGAGATATATTGAGATTATACACTTAGATTTGATTTAGATAATGAGGTATACTTTTGAGATTTCATCAGGCGAATGAAAATACCTTCGGAATCATTTGAGAACATTGGAATGCGATAAGGCATATATGTGACAATTTATCAAATGATTTAGAATTATTTGAGAACATTCTTGAGATTGTCGAGAAATACAATTACATTTGATCGAGATGAAATGATGAGACATATTTCTAACATTTTATCAGAGGAATAAAAATTATGTTGGGTTAATCGGTTTTAATGTTTCTTTGGGTGGTATTGTGCGGTGATATTGTGTTGAGGAAAACCCAAATACTACTCTTCTTAGATGGCATTTAATAAAAAGGTGCACTCTTCACATATCAAAACGAGTTTGTAATTTATTCCAGGAAACGTTTATGCATAATATGTATATCACTGCAAAATGCGTTCATTTTATCAATTTAACAGTCCCATTACGTTATAAATCATTTTACATTAAGGATCGAACTAAATTGAACAACAATATGGGTTACTATAAAACATTTTCATTTTTCCATTTCATGAAAAAAATTTCATAAGGAAATCCCCATCTTAAATACTAGTATATAGCATGCATTTATAAATTGTGTAGAAAAGTGTTCCAAACTTCCAATATTTTATTCTTTCCTTTACTTAGCAATTGCAGTAAATTATTGAACATTTTGTTTTGATATGTTAATAGTACTATCATAAAGCGATTATCAGTACTTTGATTTAAAAATGCTACCTTATATTTAAAGCTCTGAAACTCATGAACTCGTTCATCTATTTAGTCGTGTTACTTGTTTTTTGCTAAGAATTGTAACAATGATAATTATACCATTCATTTTAACAAACTGAGTGTTTGAATTACAAATTGCATGTAAGTCTTGTATTTTTGGCATTCAGAATTAAAACATGAAAAACTATTGAAACAACTAATGGAGAAGAAAACATGGCGGCGCCCATATGGATAACAAATTTTTCAGTGAACGTATGTAGAGATTATCTGTTCTTTTGCTAATTTTATCATTTTTTTTAACATACATGTTACCTTTAGAACCTTGCTTCGCGGAAAGGCCTTCGACCCGTCCGAGCTTCGCTCGCTATTAATTACATCAGGGTTGTTGTGATTCGGTTTTTTTTAAGTGAAAGTTGTGCTCAATAATGCGTAGATGTGATGTCTCCATATGAGTGAAATAGTTTGAAAATTTTGATATTAAGACAAGTTTTCACATAATTGAATATATCCCTAAACGAATTAAAGGTAAATTAAATTCAGTAAATAAATATGGACTGCGTTAATTCAATTAGAAATATCTTAAATCAAAATTTTCATCAAAATAGGCCCATCTTTAATAGAATTCCACCCTTTCTTTAATTGATTTAGATAGAGATGAGCTATAGTGTCATGTCTCGTCGACAAGCGTGGTTCACCAGATCAAACTCAATGTTTCGTGTCTCGTTTGATTTGATGATTCCCGCCTGTCACCAAGACGTGATCCTTAGCGAGACACAAATTTATCGGTTTTTGCATTAAAATGGGTATATATATTTAGCGAGAGCTAATTCTAGCGACTTTATAATTCCAAAAAAGTCTACTGACCGAGATGTAATATATGGGATGAATTGATAGCGATATTCAATTTTAGGAATCTCAACACCCTCGTTATCACAGAGAAGAAGACCATTTCTTTTCTGATCTTCTCCTGTAACGGTAATAGCCATCCGTTCTCGCCCGTTAGACAGACAGTTCGTAACTTCGTAGTTTTTAAAAAATCTTTTTAACCAATTTTAGAATACATTTTGGATGTAAATGAACATAGACGGTGAATTCAAGACCAACAAATAATTAGAAAAAATAGAATGTTTGAAATACTTTTCGCATATTTGTTTTTAAATCAAGGTACTGCCGTTTGAGAAATGTCGCCCAGTACACCTAACCAACAAGTCGTTCTCTCTACGATTTCTGAGCGGGAAAGGTTCGGTGGCATTTGTTTTTGCGGATCAGGTCCGGGACATGTATAGAAAAGTGAACACATAGTTTTGCGTATTCATATAGAACGTGAGGTTATGAATTTTCGTCGTGATTATATCACAGATATACCATTAATAAATATGAACGATAAAATTGATGTCGAACTAAAACCATTGTCACATTATTCACAAAACACCCAGATTTTATGAGAAAACTATTAGTGTTGATACATTCACAAATAACTCCAAATTATATGAATTAGGAAGTACAAAAAACAAGGGTTTTGTCCTTTAAAATACACATATGATGGGTGCAGGAGTTTTCACAAAGAAAAAATCAAGTCTGATGATGACCTACCACGTGAAGAAACTGTGATCGCCGATTTGCCATGTACATTTGTACCTGAGATAACCTTCGGTGCACAAATCCTATGTACATGTATAAACCATCGAGTTAGTATCTTCAAATGATATCTTCCACAAGTTTTACATGCACCCCATCAATACAAATATAAAACTAAAATCTGTTTTAGGAAGTTTTATTGGCAACAATCCATATTCTCATTCACACTATAATGTGGGTCCCATCACATTCTCACACACAAAAAACCCAGAGGAGAGACATTTTGGTCTTGCAAACACTTGGCTATCAAACATGCATGGTGCTGAAGATTCCGTCACCAGCGATAACTAAATGTTGAAGAACCTTTGGGGTGAAATTGCTGTTTTAATGAAATGACTTAAATTGCACAACGGAAACAATATATAGTAATTCCTATCTTCCTGGCGTTAGTGCATCCTTTGCGGTATTTGGTATAAATGACGAGATTCTGAAAATGAAAAAAGAAAAACACTCGAAATTAGCTCGGTGACATGAATAGGAAATGTTCAACATACACAAATAAAATATGATAAGTTCATCAAAGTAAAACTAAAACAGGAGTTTCTTAACCAAATCCAGATGACTTGTCATTGTACGGTATAAAATCGTCTTGATTTGATTATGGGGAGCGTTTGGATAAGAACTACATGTAGCTGGTTTCTATTTATAATCCACTTGTCTAAACCCGTTCTCATTTGACAGATTCGTTTTACATTTCGGAGGGGGAAAAAAAAACTCTCTTTGATATTCACATGTCCCTTATGACAAAAACATCATATCTCAGAAATATATATTCATTCAAATAAATCTGTCATCTGTACATCACATCAAATAGCAATGGCCATCGCTGGACAGACAGGCTACTCACGTCATGTTCTGTAAATGTGCCGGGACAAGTAAAAGGGACTATTTTGTGATAGTGTAGATGAAATTGGCATTAATATTTCATAAGATGCCCGTCCCAATCTCTTATTTTATATAGGGGGTCAACATGTGGTCAGTGCCAAGCACAAGTAAGTTGACGTGTTAATTGACGTGTATCGTCGATTTCGGAGGAAATAGCAGTGACGACAGCCTTGGAATCTATTAATATCACGGAGCTGTTAAAAACCCAGTAGCCTTTCGGTGAAATCGAACTTTATGATAAAGGTTAGCTCTTCCACTGCCATTTTGGGTTCATTTTTCGCACTTTATCAGTCATGTTTTGAGGTTCGCTATAGATTTTCGCACAGTTGACCTACTTTTACATGAGATACCCCGGCTCTCTCCATAAATTTAGTTTTCCGGGGAAACGAGTAGGGGGACATGCAGTGTTTTAGCAATTTTCTTAATAATGCTTGTTCGAATTGAAAAATATGGTTTTGATTGATTGAACATAATGTATCAAATAAATACATATGGTATTAAGCACGTATAAGTATGATCTTGGCTGAGACGAAACATGTTTATATCCTGAAGTTTGTAATTATTGTGGATGATTATAGGAAATATATATAGATTAATATTGGAAAAATCACTCGGGCATCAACCACATTTCGCATAGATTTTCAGTCGTGAAGGACATGTTTCCAGACAAAATTTATGCAAATCAACAGTTCTCATTTCTACTGACCAGAAAACAAAATTCAAACGAGTGGTCAGAATATTACAATAATTTTGCAACTGTAATAATCATCAAGACAAATTTCATATATAAAATGTAATAACACATTTTTATCTTAATCCTTCAATTTCGGCAAGTTTAAAGTTGTCTTTCAAGCTATTTGGGGGAAAATTAATTGGTCAGCAGGTTAGAATTAATATAATAGTATCTTACCTCGGCATTGCTCAGTTCATCATTTCGCTAAGCCGAAGAGACATGTAATCTTTAAGACAACAGCCTATACCAGCAGGGCTACATTTCATGAGATTGGGAAGACGGTACTGTTTCATCGAAAGGAGATTACAGATGTTACCGCTGCGGCAAGGAATAGCTTTAACCCCTTCTGTTTCTTTACAAAGACTGTACGGGTTGTTCAGGAGCCGCATCATCATTGACCCGACGCCGCCTCTCCCCCCAGCTCCTCCCTTGGACAATGCCATAAGTGCCATGGGGTTCATCTGTCCGCTTACATCTGAAAAGACACGATCAAATTAAACAATAAGTTATTTTAGGTTATGTATTACAGTAAAGAGAGGCGGAAATAAAATATCCAAACGTTCTAGTGAATATATTTTATCACTTGTTTCTATGAAATACGTTTCAGTAAACGAAAAAGGAAACACAAGTACAGACAGTGCTAAACAACCAAGAATTTTGATACTCGCACTACTATACGTATATGTAGTAGTAATAGTCATGTTTGCGAATACAGGAATATATAACGATTATAACACCATGAATACGTACACGTATATATAAGACAGCACGAAACCTTCACCCCCATAAACTGACTTTACATATGAACAGTTAGTCCAAGTGGAGCAAACACAAAGATGTCGCAAACGAAACATTTACCAATAAATGCTACTGAACATATGGTGTAATCATAGATTTTCTCGTCAGTCTTTAAATTACTGTAATCTACCAGTTACAGGAAATGTTCAGATTTTGTAACATAAACAAAATGGAACCGTAAAATATTTTTTCACATCAGAAACTCTACAGTACTCTAAATACTATAATAGGTTCACTATCACCAAACATTACTCTTACCGCCGGAGCTTAGGGCCCACAGCAGGGCAACATTTCTATTAAGCTGGGCGGCTGTAAATAAAATGGCGACCTTTTCCGACATTAAAAGTGATACAGATATTGTCCATTGAAATACAGGAACATTTTAAACACTGTAAACAATGTGTAACAAATATTAGTATCCTTATCTTAGTGGCAAATCGAAAATAGTTCACTGGATGCATCAATTTGAAATAGTCCACATAAATAATCCAAAACATCTCTGTTTAAATCCGAATTGTTCAAATATAAACTTACAAGCGCAACCAAAAACCGCCAGGACGAGGACGATTTCCTTGATCATGATGTCTGGAGTGATGGAGCAGAGTGCAGAGGAGAATGAGAGGTTCGTTACCGCTGACTGTACGTGACCCACAGTGTCCGGTGATTAGTTTGGCAGGCTTTTTATACATCCACTGTCTCCTGTCCCATTGACGACAAGGTTTGACCACTGCAGTTGGAAGGTCAAGGGTCAAAGTTCGAAATCTGGTAGGCTTCAAACTAGTGTTGAAAGAATGATGAAATAACTCTATTGACAATATACATGTAATAGCTAAGTGTTTTAGTAGTCCCAAACGCTGCTCAAGCCCCCCCCCCCCCCCCTCCCCCCTAATGAAACGCCAGGAGTTAAAAGTAATGAAATAACTTATCATGTATCCCCCTTAACTGTACAAGAATACAAATATTCCTTCGATAAGCGTAACCAAGCATACACATGCAATGTGATGCACATGTGACGTATACTTGAGTCAGGATGTCCAACTGAGGGATACATGCTGAAATTGTGCTGATTTGAATTTATTAAGATTAATAAAGTATATTGATAAAGATTTTCAAGGATGAAGAAAAGATGTTATCCAATTTACAATTTAATTTCATTGTTGAGTGTTTTCAATTGAATTTGCCCTGTCTCATTAAAAACACAGCAATCACGACATCTTGTAAATATCATCCATGAATAAAGCACGGAGATTTGTTTTTCATTTCTTTCTCTTTTTTGACAAATTTTGTGGTTTAAAATTTATCGAAGTAAAAAGTCTACTGAATGTTTTAAGCTCTAATTTTTGTGAAAAAGAAGGTTTTCGTTTTATTGCGATTCCGTGTATTCTGTATAAATGCTTCACATGCGCTGTCAAGTGCCCCGATCCTTAAAATGATTAATAATGTCATGAAATTGTCATACATTTATTTATGGTCAACTCTCAATATTCCATCATTACGTTGTTGACCGTTACCTGTTTTAGATTGTCCATATACATGCATACTCCATATTGTTCCAGCTGTGCTCTATTTAATTTTGAAATACACCTTTAAAATACAGTAAATTTTACACGTTGCACCCTAAAAGTGCAGTAAATTTTTCATGTGGTTCATTGACATTGTAAACAAGGGTGAATGACAATCCGATACCTAATATTTCAAAGTTAATCAAATTAAAAGTCGTATTTCTAAGTTGTCCTATATACCGAATGACAATGTAGCATTGAAAAGCAATTATTTAGTTTTTCGTATTGTACTTTGTAAATTTCAATAAGAAATATAACCCATAAGCAACAAGACACAATTGTCTCCAACCACATTCAATCGAATTGAAACTTCATCTCTGCATCGCTGACGTTATCAAATGATATCCGGTACAACAGTTCGTCATTTATCAATGGAACCTGTCAGAAATATGCTATTTTGAAGACCTCTTACAGACAGAGCTTAAAAGACGGGTGTTTCAGGAAAGTATGACGCCTATATATATATATCCAACAGTAGAGTTGCTTTGCTGTGGAATCAAACCATTCTAAACCAATCTCTTTCCTCTTTGGAACGACCCTTTGTGTTATGGTTTGGTGTTTTTCATCCTCACGGAGGATTTGTATTTCAGAAATGACTGTGTTAATGCCATCATACTTGGTATTTTGATGTCATAAAGCAATCATTATAAACTGCACACATCTCGTTTTAAAGCATAAGATTTGTTAGCATTGTGGTGTTCAGAATTTCTAACCCGTGGATCAGGTCGTCCCGAAAATTTGACAATTTACTGTTGTTCGTGTCGTAGGTCATTTTAGTGCATTTTATTTATTTGACCTCGTATCTACTATTAGATCCGACACTTCGGATGTTGAGTGTTGTTGGATTTTAGTGCTTTATACATGTATATATGAAAGCACTTGCGACGAGTTGTTAATTAAAAAAAATTGTATTAATTGCCGGACAGTGTGATATATAATTGAATTTGGATTATATATATATATATATTCTATACACATTGTATATATATGACCGATTGAGTATCCTCTTTCGACATCTTGTGTATTTTCATATATCTAATATCACACCTCCTGCAAGGCGATCAATATTAACCACTGCATTTATCAGCACTTCTCAGTACCAACATTACTTCCCTCAGCACTTATAGCCCGCAGTAAATATCAGTATCAACAGCAATTATCAGTACCAACAGTAAAAATATCAGTAATTATCAGAGGTAATCAACAGCACAATAACAGTAATTATCTGCAAAAAATGGAACTCTCAGTACGTTTCCCGTCCAGTAGTGTAGGCATTATGAGATTGATGACTGTTCGTTATCTTCACCTTGATCATGTGAAAGTTTACGGAATGTTAGATGTACAGGGACCCCACAACTTTGACAAATTTGGATAGTCGTTTCGTCAATTATAAAAATGACAACACGAATTAGATCAGAGGGACAGAGCCTAGGCCTGAATAAATGAGGATTAGATATTCGGTGGCAGGGGTGGGGGAGTGGGTGGGGCTAAAATTCATTAACTTAGTTCGAAACGTTAGGTACCTAGCTACCCCAGAAGATTATCATCATTTTTTACTTATTCATTGTGGGCCAATGATTTAAGCCAAGTTAAACTTTCGAGATTGTTGGATCGAATCAAGTGGAACATGTAAAAACTTATACGGTACCAATTTTGATGCACCAGATGCGCATTTCGACAAATAATGTCTCTTCAGTGATGCTCAACCGAAATGTTTGAAATCCAAAATAACAATGAAGTTTTAGAGCTATTATAGCCAAAAACTGCGTGCCAAAAAAGTGGAGTCAAATTTGTCTAAGGATAAGAGCTATGCATGAGGGAGATAATCTTTAATTTTGAAATGAATTTCTAAATTTTATAACAGCAATTAAATATACATCCGTATTTTCAAGCTAGTAACGAAGTACTTAGCTACTGGGCTGTAGAGACCCTTGGGGACTTTCGAGCGTCTTCGTTGATACTATGCTGGTTTGGTCCTTTCATCTTCCCCGTATTTCCTGAAGGCACTCCCATAATGTTAGAGACATGGAACATGTGAATTGTTAGGCAGATAAACAGGTATTTGATTGCGGGGGAAATATCACCCATCCTCAATTCATGGGTAAACCTGTGCAACTTTATGCGGATGGGATTCATTTATCTGATTTGGGAAATTATATTTTTCTTAACAACATACAAGGGGTGATTGAGTATTTTGCGGATGAAGGTATAAGTAAAGAATTCCCTTGAATACGATTATCACAATGTCATATGAGAATTTTTTTTAGGCAGTGGCCATTTGTTATTTGAAGGCCCCTATCCCTCCCCACCATGTCGAGGTGGACAACCTTGTAGAATTTTCTGCATGAGCATAAAATTCATCAGCTTGTCCATATGGTGAAACCGCCACCTTCAATTTGGATATTGTATTGTGATACTAACAGTTGATATGTGGATTGATTGATTGAATATTGTTTAACGTCCCTCTCAAGAATATTTCACTCATATGGGGACGTCACCACTGCCAGTGAAGGGCTGCAAAGTTTAGGCCTATGCTCGGCGCTTATGGCCATTGAGCAGGGAGGGACCTTCTGCTCGCAGCTGTGACACGGGACCTCGGTTTTTGCGGTCTCATCCGAAGGACCGCCCTATTTAGTCGCCTCTTACTACAAACAAGGGGGTGCTGAGGACGTATTCTTACCAGGATCCCCACGGGATTTGATATGTGATGTTGATTTATTAATTTTTGATATGTGGATGTTAATTTTTATTTCATACAGATAATTTCAATAAGGTTAAAAGTTAAATACAATTGTGACTGCAATGTATGTTGATTGTGTCGGTAAACATATGATTGTTATTAACCCAACCGTAACGGACGACACATAAAAATGTTGTTTGGGGGTGAGCCCTGTTGAATAGCGACCCTACAGTTTATTTGGTATATGTTCATGCTTTTTTTTTTACCACTGTGGTCATGCCAAACAATAAATTGTAAAACGGTCTCGTGCTTTGTTTCATCTCGGGCATATATGCTTGTATTCCATTTTGTGACGTTCACAGTATCCCACTAGTAACAGTGCCTGCGACATTTACGAACAATATTTGTGTTGTATTATTTACCACTAAATACACATTCTATGATAATTGATTTCAATATACAGGGGAAAGAGCAAGGAGTGTCTCCATGAGACACGACGACAGATAAGTCGTACAGATAATTATGATGTATTGTGACATAGAAACCATGTTTTGTTGACGGAGAGGAGCGGCTTTAAAGTGTATCATGTATTAGGGTGACGTGGCTCGGGACTCTATGTGGGCGTTTTTAAAAGAATTCATACCTGTAATTACATTTATATATGTTACGTTAATATATATCAATAAAAATGTGCTAATGAAGAAATTAATGAGAAGGATTAAGTTTCGCAGTATCGTTTTTCAAAGGGGAGGGGACAGTCGGGGTAAGAAGTTAATTTTACAATTGTTGAAGAATTCTTGAATTGAGAAAAACTATATAGCCACTAGTAGACAGCACTACAAGCACTACCGATAGCTAGTTACCGGGTTTGAATATACTTACATTATTTTGTATCTATCCGGTATACACAAATGGCGAAGAGTCATGTTTCTCAGAATACGTTTTGAAGTTCCACCATGCTTGATTTTGCCACATAGTTAACCTTTGCAGTTCAAAATACAAATAAACTTTCAAACGGAGTATAAATCTGTAATTAGGTGGGTATTTAGTATAGAAAAATATTCAGTATCAGGTGAATTTCAAATCTGAAAATGGGCTCATATGTAGTTATGGAGAAAACCATAAACTTATAGCCTCTTAATTTTGTATTCTTTATATGAGTTATAAGATTAATCACTGTTTGTTATCTTCACCTTTTCAACTACTTACAGTTTTCAAGAAGTAAGTTTGTGTTTACATCAACAAAATAATTAATTTACTATTTAGGCTTATATCACAGGGGTCTCTTATCTCTTAAATGTGAAAATCATAGGTCATTCAAACTGGTCGCGGTAGCTCAGTGGTAGAACGTTTGCTTCGTAACCGGGAGGTCGTAAGTTTGAGCCCGGCCCGTGCCATGGCCGCGTCAAACCTAAGACGTTAACATTGGTAGTGTTGCTCCTTCGCCAATCTATCGGCATTTAGCAGTGAAAATCACAGTTCGCGTCGAGCTAGGCGTTCGCACGCTAAATAACCCTCACTACTACATTGTAAGCACTAGACACATCTCTTAATCACCTACAACTGGTGACGTTTTAATACAAGTGAAAAAGTCTCGTTTGGACGTAAAATAAACAACCAACCCTAGCAAAAACCATAATATTACAAGTACATGTAGCAGGTTATGAAACCTTCCGGTGACGCATACATGTACGTTAAACTTGACCACCGAAATATGGCCGACTCAACATAAAACAATCACGGAATTAATCTTTGTTACAATGGTATAACAGAAAATATAAATTTAAAATCATTATCAAGAAATATTGAGGTCTTTTAAGAATTTGAGATTAGGTGCTAAATCTCTGCATAAATAATTTGCATGTGTGTTAATTCGTAAATAGAATGAATGCCGAAAATACGACTACTACCTAGACTAGCCCATTGCAGCCATGAGGAAAAGTACCAACAAGACGACCCCAAAGCTTCAAATGTGATTGCACAGATTAGCATTTCAACTTTTCTCCTAAGCGATTCTTCTCCTGCCAGTGTTTAAATATTAAAAGGCTGATATTACTGGTACGTTTATGTCATCATACAATGAACTCCCGTGACTTTGTGAAAGATAACAATTTCGATAAATAACTCATGATTCCACACGTGAGACCCATCTATAGCCTTTTATAACACATAGTATATAAATGTATCCAGTTAAGCATTTGTAACGAATTCGTCGGAAATTTCAACATGTTTAAATTGCTCTTCGTTACATCTTGTTTGCATTTTACCTTGGGTGGTAACTTGATAGAAGTGTTGCAAGATCAACAACTAACGACTTTGATTGCACTGGTTCAAAAAGCTGGATTGACAAGCGCGCTACTAGGAGGTAGGAATCTATAAGAAGGAAATTTCAATATCAACTCGGATAACTGTATTCTTGATATTTTTTATTAGCTCAAATTTAATCCAAAAAATGTTCCAGACTACAAATGTTACGTAAAACTATTTAGTTTTTACGTTCATTCAAAATGTACATGTACTATAATATTTTCACGAAATTAAAAACTATTCTGTGGTGTTTTCAGGAACTTTTACTGTATTTGCTCCGACGAATCGTGCGTTTGAGCAGCTTCCTCCTCTGACGTTAGCATATCTTTCCAATAACACAAATGCATTAGCGGAAGTTCTGAAGTACCACGTGGTCCCAGGGTCTGTTGTGAAATCTGCCGCATCAAACGAATTACAAGTCACTAGTCTCGAAGGCTCAAAAATAAGATTCAACGTATACCCTTTCAATAACTTGGTAAATATACCATTTACTTTTTAAAAAAAAGAGTATGTTTAAAATCTGGTAATCGAGGTTTTCTTTGAATCACCATTCATTAATTTTGTTTTGAAAAATCATCGCATTATATGCAAGTCAACAGATGATTTGTAAACCTAGCAAACTAAACATTTCTTTTGATGAATCGAATGATATAGAACACGAACGGTCATCATTGGTTTTTACAGACAGTGACTGTAGACGGAGTACGGGTTAATGCTTTTGATATTTTGGCATCCAATGGCGTGGTACATATCATCGATGCTGTAATGATTGCTCCAGCAGGCGACATTGTCACTCAGCTTAACGATCACTATGATTTCACCACCCTCGTTTCTAAAGTCACACAAGCAGGACTCGCTGGTGATCTAATGGGTAAGCAAAGACATCAATAGTATAATGTATTGTGTACAAAACATGACCTCTTCTGGCTCGCCAGTCTCCATCTGTGTTCTTTGACTGTTGCAGGTAATAATTTGACAGTGTTTGCTCCTAATAATGCTGCTTTTGCTAAACTCAGTACAGCGGCTTTACAGCGATTGGAAAATGACAAGAATATGCTTAGAGGTAAACAACTTTAATGTAATACTTTAGATTGTGTTATAGATGCTCACTGTATATACCGTGCCTTTACATTGGCATCCGGTTCTTTTCTATCAATTTTCACGTAGTGTTAAATTCGAGGTTTTATTTTCATAGAAATGTTATGGGTAGGCTTTTTCCGTAGTTTTTAATTTTGCGGTGTTTGTCTACTGTGATTATAACTATAAATCAAAATACAGCAAAAAGAAGTTTGTCTACAGCATTTCGGGGGATCATACATTTCGGGGGATCATACATTTTCGAGTTAACAAGTTTAATAATCACTTTTCAGAGGTCCTGTTATACCATGTAGTTCCACACACAGTATATTCTGCAGGATTATTCAATAAAGAGAAATTATCAACTTTGGATACAAACGGAGATTCAGTTCAAATTTCTATGACAAGTAAGACCCTTTATTGAAGGCATATTTGTACTAATAATTGACAATACAATGTGCACTGTAATAATTAACAGTCGAACTTGATTGAGGAATATAATTTTCCTCAAACGTCTATAAATAAATGGAGTAAATAATTCTTGGTGTTACTTGACATTTCAGGTCAGAACGTTTATCTAAATCTGTATTCACAAGTGACAGAAGCAGACGTAACGGCAACCAATGGTGTTATTCACGTCATAGATCACGTGATGGTACCAGATCGGTATTATATAAGCCTTGTCGTGGGCTAGACGTTTCCATTGTATATATCATTGAAATTCTTATTTCATATCATTGCCAAAAACATTCATACCACATTCCATGCTCATTACCATCTTCTACTTATGTATTAACAAAATCATATTCACTTGAATTCATATAGGGAAAATATTTACTTTGTATATAGTATGTATTGTAGTCAAAATGAAATAAAATATCTAAAATCTTATGCAGTGCAGGTCTTTATTTTGTTACCCATACTTTATTTTTCAATATTTAACCCTCTCTGGTTTTTTCCCTTTCCTTAATATTGTTAGCAAAATTAGTGTAAATGTAAGAAATTTCTTTCAGTTTTTTAAAAAATATTTGAGATTATATACTTCGAGCCTCCCCATACCGACATAGCGATCCGTTCAATATGCCGGAGTGGTATGAAGAGACTCCAGATAAATATACAATGTACATCTCGTGTACTTTCAAAAACTTCCAAGTCATTTCTTAAATAAAATAACTTGCTGTTTAAAGCATTATGAGATCAATAACAGTCCATCCTGAAACATAAATGATTAAGTTCGTATCAATTAAGTAATGAATGAGGTATTATGAGGAATGCACTGATAGTGAGAGATATTATTGGGTTGTAACATATCTTGTGTAGATTATGCTTTTTATTATCTGTACCAAGCTATGCTATTATCCAGTAACGTATTTTGTTAATAAAATTATTCCTTAAGTACCACTGGTAAGAACAGTTGTTATTTATATGTATGCTTGTCAAACCATATGCTCGTTACCATGGTTTGATAGTGGGGGTGTGTGCGACACAAAATACAGGTGTTGACCACAAGGAATTTTATTGCCTTCATAATTTGATTTATTGTTGGTGGTGATGTTTGACCAAGTAATGGCTTAATGTTTAGAAACTTTAATACAAATTCTTTAAGCCTCTGAACATGAACTGCTGTCATTAATATGTACATGTGCCTACTCTATGATACTTAAAATATGAGATTTGTTTCTCAATCCAGTTCATTTTTCAAAGTTATACAAGATATATATATTAATGTACAGAAGATTGTAGCGGTTCTTTTAATCAGTAGATGCATATCATACAACCATCACCAATCTGATAACCCCCCCCCCCCCCAATAGCAGTCCCAGGACAGGATGTTCCCCATACCCCAATAGCAGTCCCAGGACAGGATATTCCCCATACAAAAATATATCAGAATATGAAACGTTTTCATGGTGTTGCGAAAACGAGAAACGGAAAAATAGTGTATGTAATAATTTTATGAGATCAGCATTTTGTAAAATCAAAAGTCTCAGGAACAGGGGAAGCGGATATTACGAAGAGAACGGGGAGTCATGTTCAGAATTCACCGTTCAATGAATTTACATAATGTATTTTAAAATCATTATAACTTATTATGAAAATAGTAAGCAAATGCCTGTGGGTACCATCCACTTCTCCAGGCTTTGTCATAGTAGACAAGATAATGAATTATCGTACGGTGTATTATACATACCGCTCTCCCTGTCTGACCGTATTACTGTATGCTAAATAAATGTATCATAACGTCCATTAACAATGTATTTAATAGGTGTATATACATGTGCGCGCGCGCGCGCGCGCGAGAGAGAGAGAGAGAGAGAGAGAGAGAGAGAGAGAGAGAGAGAGAGAGAGAACCCAATCTGTTCCTTCCATTCTCTACCCTCTGTTTGCTACATGTAACACCTCTGCCAATGCTGAAATTACAAAATCCATGTAAAACGCTTTGAAAACTTTATACCAACATTCAACTTACACAATTGCAATCTAAATATAATTAAAATTAGATCCTTTGATCCGCTCACGTATATCGCTACCTTGTGTAGCGATATACGTGAGCGGATCAAAGATTCTAATTTTAATTAGATTGACACAATTGTAGCTTAATCAATTTATGGTGCAAAATTATTTAACCGCTTGTTAGCAAAGAAGTAGGTACAGTTTCTACAGTCATCTGGCCCAAAATATTGATGATTTCACATGGAGCTCAAATCCTGGCATTCAATTAAGGAATAGTTTAGCAAACCCAAAATTCACTCAGTTTGATCAGCAAAATGATTTGTGTCATATGACGAGAGCTTGAAGTTGGCATAAAATTGCAAAAAAACCATTTTCAATGAAAATATCCACAAATTCAGGTGGTTTTCCTTTTAGAAAACATACAGCGCATGCGTCGAGCAAATTCATATTGAAGCATGTTTTTCATCTCAAAATAATACACAATATATATCATTTTCATTTTGCTCGACAAATGCGCACATCTTTTCCTGAGCAATAATTTGTATGACATTTGAAAGTTTTCAGGCTTATTTTGAGAAAAAGGCGGGAAATGCCTTATTCATGATGTCATAATGCTATCCATTTAGGACTATCATTCTGATTTTGTTGACATGGTATACCTGGCATTTATTTTACTTTCTTAAAACGCTGATTAAGGTTAATTCCAGACACATTTTATACAGAGAAATTTTTTGGGCCTTTTTATGTATACAACCGTACCTTGTTCTTTCAAAAGTTTTGATTTTAATCAAAATAAATGATATCTGCCCAAGTATTAGTGTTCTCATGGCTATATTAATCATTCTAATTCATAAATTTCCGTTCCGCGTTTTAACAACACCCATATTTTCATGCCCCTGAGATCGCGAATCAGAGGCTGCTATTGTTTGTCTGTATACTAGTATCAGTTATATTGTCTATTTATTCACAATTTGCACCTTGTCATAGCTATGATTTAGTTAGTTTATTGAAACATTGTGAGACATCTCATGGGTATAAAGATACAATTATATGACAATCAAGTAACAATATACCAGCAAGTGTAATCATGCAAAAATACTTATGTGACCAAATATGGAGGATGGACATACATGTATGTAAAATCTTTAGAAGTTTCTTAGACTCTGTGCCTTGATCAAAAACCTGGCAAAATTATGTTTTTCTATTTCTTATTGAAATAAGTTGCACAAATTCAAACATGTTTTTCACAAAATAACAGAAACAGACCTCCCCCGGAGCCCTTTGCCTTGGGGAAAGATATCAAATACGCAAGATTGTAAATACCGAGTTAGTGGAACTCTCTTGCAAAGAAGTTCGGAAAAGCGTGTCGATCTTGGGCATTTTTTGTTTATTCAAAACATGGCATCGGAAGACGATTTAACCTCCATGTGCTTTCCACAATTAAAAGCATTTTAAAATGAAAGGTGTGTATAAACGTCTGGATACAGGAAAAATGAACTTCTGAATTTAGCTCGCGAAGCTATATATTTTGACGCAAGCTCTTCTCAGCTTTAGGAATTTCCTGGCTGACAGCAGTGGGAAAAAATCCACCACTTTTCCATTAAAATATATCAGTTGTGGATATTTCTGCGTATTATGTTTCTTTCTTGAATCATTACTACAGTCTACTGCAAAGCAATGATAGTACACCGTTGTTAAAATCGGGTGAATCGATCACGACAAAAGTTGCAGAACTGGTATTATTTACCAACATGCCCAAATTCTCGCATACTCTGGGTCTCGCGAGACTTTAAAAGGGGAAAGTAAAATTTAAAACCAAGACGGAAAAAGTAGTCGCGATCTTGCGTATTCATTACCACACAAAGACGCATCTAACACAATATCAACCATTATCCAACATACTGAAAAAATCAAACCATATTTACATTCAATATTTACTTCCCAAACTCCTACTTCCATTCCCGAAAAGTACTAGAATCGATTGTTCGACCCCCTCCCCCGTATACCTAATGTCCATCACGAGCGCGTTGGGCGTTTAGGGGCTTGTAGAGAACTCCGTCTATGTACATTTTATTGCACACTAATCGTGTTCTGTGTCCTCTGATCTTCTTCTCCCTCATCACTTTGATCTGCTCCTTCCGCTCCTCAACAATTTCTGACAGAAATTATTAAATAATTTGTTTCCTATAGCGAACTTAACCGAGACTTTACGTCTTGACGCTGTTTAAAATCGTTGAATTTTGCTACGATCACTCGAGGTCTGCCCCGGCCTCCTATTATATTTACACGATACAATCTGATAGCCTTGACCATCTCAAATATCATATGCGGCTTCTTTTGTAAAAACTTGCGAAGTATCTCCTCCGTCTTGTCTGGCGTCTCTTCACGAGAAAGTGGGATTATCCCTCATAGAGCGGGTTCGAGTGTCAACTATTTGCCACTTCCTCTCCTCGATTGTACATGCTTTTGGGAAATCATATACCTATACATGTAAAAGATATTGATTGCTCAACTACTACAAATGTGAGTGAAAACGAGAACGGGGGAACTGAAAATAATACAGACACCTCTCAAACGGAATCAGAACTAAAGAACTAATAGATTACGTAGACGTCAGAAAAACACGGGCAAATGGAAACAAAATATCAGGAAAGGAAAAGAAATGATAGTGAGGAGTACATGTCGTGTAAAGGAAAGAAGATAGCTAGACGCAAATTCAAATGTTCTAAGTAAATATCAGAAGATGACCAGTGTTGGGTGTTCCAGAACTATTGGAGTAGTACCTATGGTGGACAAAGAGACTTTATTAGGCAACAAGAAAGCTGGTTCTCGGCCTGGGTTGACAAATACTAACAAGATTATTGTACGAAATTAAATTTTTGCACTTCTGATTTAGGCTGATAAGCTTAATATATTGATTTGAAGTGCATTGAGTACCTTCCTCTTCAAATACTAAATATCAAGATTTGACTTCCATTATGTTGTTCGACGTCCCTCGAGAGAATTTTTCACTCATATGGAGACGTCACAAAGACCGCTGAAGGGCTGCAAAATTTAGGCCTATGCTTGGCGCTTATGGCCTTTGAGCAGAGAGGGATCTTTATCGTGCGACAACTGTTGTGACACAGGGCCGCGGTTAGAAAGGTTTCATCAGAAGGACCGCCCCATTTAGTCTCCACTTACGATAAGCTAGGGTTACTGAGGACCCATTCTAACCCGGATCCCCATGGACCCACTTTTATAAAAGTTACGATCGATTGATTGATTTTTTATGCCGTTTTGGCAATATTTCAGCCATTTTACGGCAGTGAACTTACTGAATTATGTTTGGTTGTGAGTGTTTGAGTTTCCCTGACGGCCCCCAGTGAGCCTACTCTTTTTCGAACATCAGGGAAACGATATTTTGCGTGCCAAGGGGGTTGTGATCCTTGACACGGGACACCCTTTAACGTCCCATCCGACGAACATAAAGGTTGAAAATACATAAACAGGTTTTTAAAAAAATTAATTCGTGTATATAAACAGTTGTATCATAAAAGATTTCAAATTTTTCTATAAATGTCGCATTCTTGTAAATATTGTATAATATAATGATTGTCGATATTTGTAAAAAGTTCTTTCATTGATTGAACACTATTAAAAAGTCTATTTCGTATGGGTGTAAAATCACTACATTCTGAAAGAATGTGATGTATAGTTAATGAACAGTCACAATATATGCATTCAGGCTGACGTTCTCTGTTTAATAGGTGACCATGGGTCAATTTTGAATGTCCGATGCGTATTCTCGAAATAACCACTTCGTCTTGGCGTTTCATTACGATGTTACACGAATTGTTTATTTTGATTTAAATACCATAAAGTTTACTTGTGTCACAGAAATCCCAATAGATTTGCCAAAGAGAATTTACATATAGTTTAATGAAATATCTAAAATCAGTGTAGGGAATTTTGAAGTGCACAATATTATCTTGCAGTGCATTTTTTGCCGCTTTGTCTGATTTGGTGTTGCCATGGATACCAATGTGACTTAGGATCCAGGGCATCTATTCACAAAATATTTTACGACTAAGATCAAATTTTACAAACACGGTAATTTCCTTATTTTTCATTGCAAGTAGCCTTTCTTAATTAATATGTAAAGTACATCCATGGTTTATAAAAGTTGAAGACATACTTGTGACCTTGGGATCGGTATTTGATTATCAGACAGAATTATGTTTTTCATCTTTGTCGCAAGATATTTTGTGAATATGGGCCCAGCAGAACACAACTATTTTACCTTGCTTAGTTAAAACCAACTATTTTACCTTGCTTGGTTAAAAGATAGTACCGATGTAAGATATCTAAAATATATGGGTGATCAATATTCATGTTCTTTATTGACTGAAAACATGATAGGAAGTCTGATAATATAGTAAAATGTTTGTCATTAGAAGTTTTTATGTATTCAAACGCAAGCTGTATAGCCTTTGCTTCGGCTGTATGAATTGTTGCTTCATTTGGAAGTCGTGCAGAGAAAACGTCGTTTGTGATTACTGCAGCAGCAGCGACTATATTTGGTCGTTTGAACCATCTGTATAGATATCAGTTGTAGTATGTTTGGATTGTTTTATGTCGGATAATTTGTTTAAAAATAACGGAATTTGTTTCAGATTTTTTATATTCAAGAAGTGATGTGTCTACTGTGGGTTTTAGTGGTTTCCATGGTGGTATTTCAGAAAGTGATGAGGGTTTTACGATGTCCAAAGGTAAGTTAGAATCATGTATATGTTTTTTAACTCGTAGACGGCTTCAAGTGCTCATAGTGGTTTAAAGACAAGATTTCTTAGCTTAATATAACAGACATATGTAATAATCATTTAATCATTCAACAAACATTCAATTTTATATACAGGTTGTCTTGAAACCAATTAAGAGGCGTACACTCACATTGTTAAAATAATTTACCCAGTTTGCAAGAAGGACTAACGAGAGAAGTTCCAACAATTCCAATTCAGTAAATCTCCCCTGGTGATGTTCATGATAATTATTCGCCATCAATGAAAACGGGAGATATTATAATTAACAACTACAAGCATCTTCATTTGACCTTTTGTTTGAATCAATGGCATATACACAGTGCATGTTATTATTTTATAATGGATTTTTCACTTCATGCTGTATAATATGGCCTACATGTACGTTTGCTTGTAAATCTGTTTTGTGTCGATAATATGGAACCTCGTAACATCTAACTGCGAATCCTCGTGTAAAACATGCATGGTTAATAATAATAGTTTTCATGTTTTTTAATCTGTAGGCAAGCATACACATTCCTGCGACCGAACAAAGAACCCCACAGACAATACTGAAACCAAACGGAACGTAACGCTTGTCCGCTATAGTAGAGGAATCGAATTCACATGGGCACCAAATAGGATCAAGATGAACACAGCTGTAAGAAACGAAAAACATTAGATTAAATTTTCACTCAATGGATATGCAATGTTTATTGGGAAATGATAGAATTGTTCTTTCTAGTAATTATTTTAATTATTGATTGTATATTTTTTGACACTCCACTCGAGAAATTTTCACTCATATGGAGATGTCACCATTGTCGGTAAAGGGGCTGTAAAATTTAGGCCTATATATGCTCAGCGCCTATGGCCTTTGAGTTGGGAGGGATCGCCTGCTGTGCCACGGGGCCTCGGTTTTTACGATCTCATCCGAAGAACCGTCCCATTTAGTCGCCTCTTACGCACACTTAGAATTTGTGATCTGCGATGGAATGGATCCAGAGGTGCATAGTGGAATACATTAAAACTGCTAATAAAACATTAAATACGGGATCCTATTGTTTTCTTATTTCAGTCCTACTTTCACTGTCCATTGAACCAAAATACAAACCATTCATTAACTATTTCAGTTCTTTTCTAAAAACTGACATCGTAGGATACTCTTTAAAGTTTGAAGCTGACTCACTCCAATGCTAAAACATCCCGTTTTATTCATATTCATTTTGTTAATTCGCATTAATTGGCATCACAAGAGCCAAAGCTAATAATCTTTCACGAAGGCATACTTATACATGTAGAACGTACAAATGTACATAAAACGTTGCCTTCCATATCCTAGGACCTTTGCATGGTGTTGCTAAAACGAGGAACGGAACGGAACGGAATTTAAGAATTAGATTGATTAATGTTGCTGCGATAACATCATAATTCAAGGGGACATGCTTTATCTTTATTTAAATCAAATTGTGGAAATTTGTAAAAGCGGTAAAACAATTTTATCTTAAAATTCTGCATCATAATTTTTTATTGGTTTTTGTACACATGATAAAGTACATGAATATAACAAGTTATATATAATTATCATTATGGATGTGAAGAGAGATATTTAGAAAGAGAGAGAGAGAGAGAGAGAGAGAGAGAGGGGGGGGGGCTTAGTAAGTTTCATCTGTTCCATTGAATATCAACTTTTTTCTTTTCACCATTCTTATATGCAATATAATTGTGTGTTTCATAAAATAATCCCATTTCTGATATTGCAGCGGACATTTTAAAGGTTTCTTAGTGCAGCTTGCAGTATAAACATATTACTTCAGCCATGAAATGATAGTGTTTTTTATATCACTATTGTTTTCAATACAAGCTAAATTAGAGGGTTTCTTTGTAATTGTTATTTGTTGCCCAGTCTTATCTTCCACAAATTGTTTGAATTCTTTAAGAATTTCAAAGAAAATTTTAATTTGTAACATTTCAAAATTGTGTAAGTATTTGACATAATTAATGGACTTGTGAGCTTCATGATGTTTTTTCCAGGATCAGAATTTTTATCCACACTCTTACTGCATGAATAATGCTGTTGTATTCTAAAACAATTATCTCAATGTTTGTACAAATATCATAAATATGTTTAAAACTAATTTGTGAACCATGCAAGGTGAAGATATCGAACAGTGATCAATCTCATAACTCCTATAAGCAATACAAAATAGATAGTTGGGCAAACACGGACCTCCCCTGGACACACCAGAGGTGGGATCAGGTGCCTAGGAGGAGTAAGCATCTCCTGTTGACCGGTCACACCCGCCGTGAGCCCTATATCCTGATCAGGTAAACGGAGTTATCCGCCATCTTCATTATTGATATCATTAATCAGTCTGATGTTGCTGTCAACCATTTGTTTATCACAAAAGGGTTATCCACCAATATGCATCTGTGGATTATAAAAAAAGAGGTGAATTTAGCAGCAACAGTAGACTCATCAATAAGATTAAGTGATATAATGTACGACTTGAATACATCAATCCAAAATTTATTTTTCAATGTTTTCAAAAAAGTGGTGATGTATTCAACCCCACAGTTAATGAATTTGCTCAACTGAAAATTGGGAATATACTGTCCCATACCTCTGCTGGAGAAAATGGGATGTCTTACCCAAAACAATTTCATGGAAGCTATAAAAGACATTAGTTTTACCATTTCAATCTTCCATCTTCATACTTTTAACTATTACTTCTGCGCCATAAATTGATTATGCGAAATTAAACGTTTATGTAAGAATTTACAAAGCGTTATACAAAATTTTTGGCATTCACGGAAGTGTTACATTTAGCGAGCAGCGACACCTACGGGAAGAAAATGGAAAGAACACACGTGTTTTATATCACCCGTGGGAAAACGCCACTACCGCATATGTACATACGCATAATACCGTAAATACTAACTCTTGTATCTTAACATTTGGATTAATAATGAGATGACTTTTTAATTCCATTCAATCATAAATTATCCGTTGCCTTTTAGCTGTTTCATATATTATGAAATAAATCTGTTAATTCCTCTTACCATAGATCGTAAACTTCAACTTAGTTTTCATTGGTTGTTTCAATCTTTCTCTCCCGCTGTATTTCTTCGGGTTCAACACTAATCCGCAGGATACCGGTAAATTAGTTTCTGTGGAAACGAGGGGGTTATTTATATTCGGTCTTTTCTATCCCCCTCGTTTCTGTCCAAGCCTTAAAGTATGTGGGAAATCAGTCGCGCTTCGGTTTGAATTTATTTCAGCTTACATTTGATGTGAATCGTTCGAAAACTTACATAAATCAATTCATGAATGATTTTGCCGCAAGGGAATACAATTAAAACCATTCAATTCCACACTAAAGCAACGATAATCGTCGTCATTTCAAACACTACATCCTTTCGCTATCAAATTCGCCTCCATGATAAACAATGACTTCAGCGCATGCGTCATTTCATTTTGTAAAACACCTAGAGGCCCAAGAAGGGTGAAATGCCCTACTTCAGTAAATCGCACAAAAATCTAACTTTATCAGTTTATTTTTTCATCACACGCATCGTATTTTTGTGAATGGACATATTTTTCTGAATATGAAAATAAGAAAACATAAAAGGAAATTACATAAATTATTCTAAGTGTTTGGTGGAATGAAAAATAAAATAAAATCTAAATTAAATGTAATCGCATGTTCGATATTGTCTGAAATAAATGGGCATATTGTATTTGCTGCGCTGTTTGTTTTGAAAATGGCATTGCTGTAATAAAAAATCAACAACAACAAAAATGGAAGAAAAAGAATTTAAAAAAAAAAAGAAGTGTTGAAATATATGAAATTGAATAATATTTTATTGATCTCGATCATAATATCAGGTGCGGATCTTGATTTTCAAAGAGAGGTGAACTAAAGGATTTGTTGAATGTACAGTGTTATCGTATGCATGCAGTTTTATAAGTTAGTTATCGATCAAAACATCCTTTAAAAAAGAATTTAAAATGAAAAACGTATTTACAATGTTCATGGATAAATGTTCAATGTCTGACCAAAAAAAATAAAAAGATTTACTTAGTCTTCATCAACACCCCCCCCCCCCCCCCCCCCCCCCCCCCCCCCCCCCACTTAACTGACAAAATTTGATGATGTTAAAAATAATAATCAGTGTACATGAATATCAACGTCGGATTGCATAAACTTGCAGGAGTTTTGAAACTCTCACCCATGAATATTTAAAATTAAATTTTGATCCGGCATTGATCATTTGACATTTTCCCTAAAAATCGAGTTCAATTGATTCTTTTTGGATGCATGTGAATGGATCTCTTTGTTAGATAATTAATGTCCAATTTGATATTGGGGGTAATAATTCATTAATGCCACTTCAGAAAATCTCCCCGTGCCCATTGTGGAACGTAAGTACATCTTTACAAGTACGTGTTGAAATTAAAAGGACCTTTCTGCTTTGCAGTTGGTAACGGGTAAGGTGCAGTCGAGGTAGAATTACAATTATTGCGGGTTGGAAAATATCTTTATTGAATTCCGACAAGCATTCCACTTGGCATCAACTGGATCTACGACTGACCACTTCTGTTTCCAAGCGCTGACCTCTTGTTGGAGAGACGTGGGCGATTGAAAGTCGTTTTCCTGCATAAACTCTCTCTCTCCAAAATCAAAAGGGGGAATTAATGCAACCCCCTCCCCCGTTGAGATCCGCCAATGAAATTAATCACCTTTACTGATTTGCAGTTTAACAGTCTGAATAAACAGATAAAGTTCTTATGTCATAGGTTTGTTGTTCTGTCATAGATTCGTTGTTTTTCAATTCATGATATGAAATTCCCTATAAGAAGATACCCCCCCCCCCCTTCTAAAAAAAATGAAGGTATAATGAATAAAAAGAATAATAATAAAATATGAAAATAAAAGTGAATATCATTAAGTGAAAAGTGAAATTCAATAGACACAAGATATGCGGTTCCTTTAATATGATATTTAATCCCATTTCAGTACACACTGGCACTTTGAATGATCTTTTAATATTTTTTATTCACAATTACATTTTTACTTATTTTGTTTCCAGTAATTCATCATTTTCATATTCAGAAGAATAATATAAGTCCATTCACAGAAATGAAGGGCAATGCGTATGATGAGAAATAAACTGATAAAGTTAGATTTTTGTGCGATTTACTAGTAGTAAGTCATTTTACCCCTTCTGGGCCTCTAGGGGTTTTACAAAATGAAATGACGCATGCGCTGAAGTCATTGTTTATCATGGAGGCGAATTTGATAGCGAAAGGATGTAGTGTTTGAAATGACGACGATTATCGTTGCTTTAGTGTGGAATTGAATGGTTTCAATTGTATTCCCTTGCGGCAAAATCATTCATGAATTGATTTATGTAAGTTTTCGAACGATTCACATCAAATGTAAGCTGAAATAAATTCAAACCGAAGCGCGACTGATTTCCCACATACTTTATGAAGGCTTGGACAGAAACGAGGGGGATAGAAAAGACCGAATATAAATAACCCCCTCGTTTCCACAGAAACTACCGGTAAATGTACGAACTATCACGGAAATTCATCCCAAATGAGGCAAACCATTTATACCTACTGGTCTCGTTCGCTTTAAAATTTGATGTGATATATTACTATACATTATTATATTTTCATGTAAAATACTCGAATGTGATTGGTCGAGAAGCATTTGAAAAAAACCCACCATATTGTTACCTTCTGAGAACAGAAAGCATGCGTTCCAGGGTGATAATATCTAGGAACAGGTAACAGTTCTAGACAACGGGTGATATTATAAAAAATTATCACATGATTCAAATTTATGCGCGTACGGTTCGCCGTAGATTATTAGACGACGTCGTTTGAGCGCTTGTATTAAATGGGAATACCCGTATTCATATACAAGACATCGCATGTTAGTGATTGATCAAATGTAAACAGACGTAAGCTTTTTCTGCTTTGTTTTTTTACATTCTGCTTTTTTTTCCCTTTTTTTTTTAAAACATAACATTCAGTATAATAAAACAAATATTGCATGTAGTTGAGGGTAACATTGAAAAATTTCACCCCTCGAGAAACCATTGTCAACCTCGGCTACGCCTCGGTGGACAATGGTTTTCTCGGGGTGAAAATTTTCAATGTTACCCTAAACTACAGGCAATATTTATATATTATACCAGGTGTAGAACTAAATTCAAATTCAAATTATCTTAAAAATATCTATTTCGGAATTTTACAATGTTTTTTTCGTTTTCATATTTCATATTCATTAGATATAAAAAGGGGTTAAGTTATGATTCAAGTCTTTTTCACTTTGTTTATTTATTTATTTTTTTTTGTTTTTTGTTTCTTTATTTGTGAAACAATACACTGTCACATTGCGGGTTGGGGGGTTGGTTCAGAAAATGACAAAGCCGGGAAAAAGATGAAAGGTGAAGATAACGAACACAGGCGCTTGCTTAATATTTTATATGATAAGTTAATGGTTAGAGAAAACAAATGTATGAGTGTGAAGTATATGATACGGTGGATTGCTTCCTGTTTTCTTTGTGATTTCTGCTTCCCTTGTTCATAATAAACCTTTTGACTTTACAAAATGCTTAAATCCTTATAACATTATTGCATGTAATATTTTCCGGTCCGGTCCGCGTTTCAGCAACACCCCATGTTGGCAATATCAGTCCGTTAAATTCATTTCCATTGAATGTTGACGGAAATGCTATTTTGTTGTTGCCAGAGACTTTATTTCAACGCTTACAATTCTCAGGAGTGACTTCTGTTTTATGTGATATATAGTCAACGCTCCGTCAACGCTCTGTGTAAATGTCTTTCAGAATGTAAAAGTGGGCCGATTCATTGCATTCAACGGTAGTGTTTATTCTTAAAATCGGGACTAAGGCTCCGGAATGCCACATTTTTCATTGCAGTGTAAACCTAAATGTAACTATAGGATTGAAATAATATAAAAAAAATTAAATGTCGCACATGTTCAATGTTTTATCGACAGTTGGAATTTCTTCGATTACACAACCCTGCATTCACTCCGCCGCGGAACATCATCCTGATCACAGGTACCTAAGGACATGCCCTATGGTTTGGTGGTACCAAACGTGAACCAAAATATGACTTCATGCTTTTTTTCACTCTATATTGAATGTTCATGAAGCAACCGATCATCATGTCAATCTATGAAAGACCGTATAGAATAAAAATTTCTTGATCATGAACAGCGACGCTTCACATCAGCAGGCTTTTCATGAAGCGCGTTTTTCCTCATACGCTGTACATGCCTGGGTCAGGTGTACCGCCATATAGTTTAATGCTCTGTATATATTTGTAAATAAATTAAATTAATTCACTGAATACATACACATGTACCTGCAGCATTCATCAATAAGGCAGTCGCAAGATTGAATAGACGTTCAGCCTTTACCAGAAATATTGAGATGAAACTGCAGACGGTGGCCGAAATGATCGCTATTAAACCGAGACATTCCAGAGTGTGTACAACGCGAAACCAATCTGTAACACAATCAATAGGAGAAATGATGACAGACTGGTAAATATATGACATTTTCTTGTACTGGCTAATCAGGCTGAAAATGTTTGTTTATCCATATATGTGGATTTCTTAATTTTGATAGAGAAATATTGTAGAAATATTTTTATGATATATTATAGTTCCATAGGTTTTAAGTTATTGTGATATACCAGTCATTCTCTGATGAAACCAAATACTGATTATAAAGTCATCAATTAACAAGGTTAGTATTGTGATTAGCTACCTTGAGTGGAAAAGAACGAATGTTAACTAGTGGGGACACAAGTAATCTCCCCCAGCCTTCCAGTATCCAAAGTCCAAAATAAGATGCAAAAGTATTATCCTTGTAGTATACCCACGTGGGCACACTAAAGACAATTATATGTGTGATTAAACATTAAACAATCAACGTAAAGGACAGGTAGGGTATTTTGGAGGACACAATTAACATCATTCAGTTTTTACAAAATTCCAAGGATTACACTCAAGATTACATCAGCACTGACATCTACGTGTAGCATCCGGATTGATTGAGTTATGCTTTGTTTAATAATTCCGGATTTCTTTTGTCGGTATGTATATTATTGTACTAATTTAATTTAGTCATCCCGGAAATCTCATTTTCCTTTGCCCACTTCTCCCCTAAAGAAAAACCATCGATGTCTCTGCATGGATGGCTGCAAAATTTCGGCCTATGCTCGACGCTTACGGTCATTGAACTGGGAGGGTACTTTATCGTGCCACATCTGTTGTGATACGAGGCCTCGGTTTTTGCGATCTCATCTGAAAGACCGTCCCATTTAGTCGCCACTTACCACAAGCAAGGGGTACCGAGGACCTATTCTAACCCGGATCCCCACGGGATCAATGATAACGAACAGTGATCATTGTCATAACTCCTACAAAGAATGCAAAATTAAAGATAGGACAAACATGGGACCCTGGATATACCATGTTCAATAGGCTAGTTGTATTCAGCGCGTCAATCGTGGTCAATGTTTCCCAGAACAATTTGCTGTGGTAATAACCATTCAAATGAGCTTAATTTTCTGTACTTTTTAGCTTTATCGCTTGTTTTTTGTTTTTGTTTTTGTTTTTTTTTGTCTTTTACTGAAATAGCTTACGGGAATATTGAGCCCAATCAAAGCTTTTTTCAAATACAACAAACTAATGATACTTAGTGCCTTTTAGCTATCGATATATATTTTGCCCTAACTGTTTATAGTTATATGAAAATTTATAATTTTAGGTGTTAGGATACAACACACAGTGGTTTCACTTTTGTGACAAATAATTATTTACTAATAAATAAATAATCCCTCCCCAGTGTCTAAATTTAATCAGCCGTCAGACTTTATTATTAATTGTTATGTACATAATTTTAGTTTAATTTTTAAAATTTTTAATAAGCCAGACCCCCCCCCCCCCCCTCCCTTCATCAACACATTTCTCCAAATGCCATATTGAACTGAAACCGCGCATTTAAGATCCTAATATATTCGGAAGGGGGTGATAACATTTCAGATAAACTGGCCAGTTGTTTGCATAATATATGAGAATGATTTTAATTTACACATTGACGTACAGTTCTTTAGGATAGATCATCGTTAAACCACAGGCTTTAGGGCAAAGATTTTGCACACACACACACACACATACTGGTTTTTATGGCATAGAGAGGTACCTTGTTCCATACCCACGTCCTGAGGTCTACCTTTATTTGACGAATTATTTGAATCATAAATGCAGCAGACAACAAAGTTTGGTATATTTAACACAAAAATCAATCGTATGACTTGATATTTTGCATTTTAAGTTATGCGTATACTACATACAACGCGAGGTGCATACCTCAGAATGTGCCACACAGACCACACACACATCAGGCAAGTCATTTAGAGGTACCATCCCACATATTGTTTTATAGGTATTTCTTACAAACACACTGATGTCTACCTTAATATATTAATAAAGTTAACAAGTTTACAAGTTTATTAAATCAATTACAAGTTAAACAAAGCTTACAAGCATGTACTATTTTTAAAAGAAAGTTGGAAAAGAAACAATACTGTACATTGTTGAGAAAAATACAATCAATACAACTATTGAAAAGCCCAAATGAAAAAAAAAATTGTATGGTTCTGGATACATGCCCCCCCCCCCCCCCCCCCCTACCAAAAAAATAGGGTCGGTTGCCTGGGATTTTTAACATTTTAATTTATCTTTTATTTTTGAATTTGGTGGTCTCGTTTGGAATGTGGTTATAGCCCGTACTACTCATTCCTTTGAATGATAAAAAATTAAAATTAAGCAGGTCTGATAAAAATGTTAATGGAAATAAAATACTTTATCAGAAAAGTTAATTTACCCATTTCTTTTATTTTTGGTTTTAAAACAAAACCCACTTACTGGGTTGGCGTGATGAGGTCACAGTTGTACTGGGTTGGCGTGATGAGGTCACAGTTGCACTGGGTTTAGCCACTGTCAGATTGTCCATGTCAGATGATTCAGGATCTGAAAGATGTTAATTTTAAAAAATGGTTTTTACATGAACAATATTAGAATAAAAAGGCCTTATAGAGTAAAGTGACCTTGACTTTTGAGATCATCATGAGGCAAGGTCATGGTAACATTATTTCATTGTGGTGAACAAAACTTTAAACTCTTTAAAAAAAATCCGACCTATTTAAATAACAATGTTATTGCTCAGACTTTAAAATGGGACAGATGAACAGACATATGGACAACTGTATTGCTCCCCCGAATGGAATTATTCATTTAAGCATAAAAACTAAAGAGCTAACGACTGCATATATTGTTTATCGAGTACATAATAAAGCCTAAAGAAGACAAAGTATGAAAATAGTTTTATTGGCCTAAACATTATTTTATTTCCATAAATGTTTCCAGTAAAAAAAAACTTACTCTGAATGCCTTGTACTTCATCCTCTTGGTCCTCTTGATTATCATTCTCGTCCATTTCTTCCTCACTGCTTAACTCGGCAGCTGTAGAAGAATTTATGGTTATAAAATGGTGCCACAGAATATATTGTTGTAATTTGGTTTGTAATCATTGAAATTCACAGGTGAAAAACTGTTTAAGATATTGCAGCACAAATAAACCCCAACCGCGATTCACAAGCAGTACTACAAAATAATACACAAAATTTATAATTCCTTGGTTCAAACCAATTTTAAGGAGCAATTTGGACAAAGGTTTGGACGAACAGGTGGAAGGATGATGTGATATTAAGGCTTCTGCATGATACTCATGGGGCCCTAACCAGAACTTTACCTTGTCATGGACATTGTTAAAAGGCCAAAGAAAATTTTGTTTTAAAGCATATCATTGCAAATGTTACTTACTCTCGTCCAAAGGAATTTCCTCTAGAGACTTTCCGCTGTATTGTCCAATTGATCCATTATTCAAAGCTGTCAGTAGGCGTCCCATTTTAGCGACCTGTAGAGTTTCCTGAGGAAGCCGATAAAAAGATCGGTGAACGGTTATGTCATGGCCCATAAAGGTTGCCATAATTTCCAGATCATTCTTGTTCAAACTTAAAACCTGTGCAACTGTGGCTACATGTTTTCGAAGTCTCGTGCTTGTAATCATTTCTGGATTGGTCAAACCTGCTGCCTTTGAAAAAGTCCTCAAGACATCAGCACTCCTCAGTGCTTCTAAAGAACCATAGTTAGGCCTAGGAAATACATATTTATTTTCTTTGGCAACACCTGCTGTATCTCTCCATCTCAAAAGAAGTTCAATGCACCTCTTAGCCTTTTGTGTCAGTAGAACTGGAACAGTGCGCCCCCTTTTACCCCTGATTTCCACTCTTGACAATGTGTCCAGAAGGATTCTTTCAGTTGCACTTAGAGCTTCCATAACTTCTTGCGGACAATCTTTGTTCTGTGTTCTTAAACAGTAAGCACCTACCAGCAATCTCTGAGTTTCTCCACCGCGCCTACGATTAAACAGTACAAGCTGGGCCAAAGTCATCTGATTGAGCAATTCCCATTCAGCCCTGTCAAAACGGTTATGAAGCGTTTCCAGTAGGGACTCTGTTTTTTGGTCTAGGAATTTGTTGAGTCGTATGATGTCTTCCGATAATGGCAACAAGTAGCCTTTGTTCATCTTGTTTCTTGTCAATGTTTGCAAAGCAGAACTTGAAATTTCATCAGTCCATTCGTTCTCGCAGAGTGTCAAGAAATTGTCTGCTCTGCTTCCTCCCTCAACATCGCCATTGATCAGGGCTTCTGATTTTGCCACTTTTGCACATTTTTTCAGCAGGTGTCCTAACTTGAGAGCTAAAGAAGGATTTTTGTAAGTATTTGTCACTTCATTGAACTCGCACAAAACCTTGGTGGACTTAACTGCCAATGGAAACTTCTCAGGGTCAATAATGTCATTTAAACAATTGATGCTTAAATCTTGGGTTTTTGCGCATATCAAAAACCGCCCAAGTTCCCTCATTTTTTGACTGATGTGGGAATAGAGATGTGTCAAATGTCCATGTTTTTGATACAGTTTTTCACCAACTTTCAGTATAATAGCATCATTACGTGCAGCGATGGTTACCTCATCCCTTACCATTTTGCCAAAAACCTTCTCCTTCAGTCCTGCATGTATGGAGTTAGAAGCAGGCAAGAGTAGGGCTGCATCTGCTTGGACTCTCCTGGACTTCTGCTTCCCTGTGCGTAATTTGCACACCTGCTTGTGCCTCCAAAGACCTTCCTTTAAGAAAAAACCCAAGCATTCATCACAAGGAAGATAATCCTCTGGCTTTGAGTCATTTGATTGTCTTGCAACAACAACAAGTTCACCACTTTCCTTTTTTAATACACTAACATTGTGTTTATAGTTTCCAGCATTTCGTAAGCGTGTTATTTCTGCAGTTCGATTCTTTGATCTCAGGGGCAAACGCATTATTTTTTGTACTTCTGTTTCTGTTTTGTGTGATTTTAGGTAGTGCTTTCTGATGTTTGTCGAACTTTTCTCACAGAAAAGACAGTACTCCTTTTTATCCCACTTTCTGCCCTTTTCATTATTACTTTTCTGGATGGTAATCTTTGCCTTTTTATTTAAAGCACCATCTGTGGTTGAAGTAACCTCTTGATTTGATGTAATCTTTGCCTTTTTAGTTGAAGTACCATCTGTGGTTGTAGTTACCTCTTGATTTGATGTGTACACAGTTGTTTGTTTATTATATCGTCGTTTTACACCTGTACTTGTTTGTTTTTTCAAAGAGAATGCTGAATTTTCATTCAGAGGTATTACGTCAGATATATCGGATGAGTTGGACACACAGTCAGATTCTAAACTGAAGTCTGGGTCATCATCGTTGTCATCAAAGCTCTCTGTCTCACTGACATCTGTGACCTCTGGTTCTGAAAATCAACAAATACTTTTATTTATTCTGCACATACTTATTAGAAATGTCTTCATAAATACTTTAGTACAGACCCTGGAGTATGAAGTACTTATGAGTATTTTTGAATACTTTTTTTTACTTAATGATGAGACACACAAACAAATATCACTCACAAGTCAAAACTGAACTAAGCACTTCCTTAAAGACCATGGTTGTACGGAATTAGTATGATTCAAAACTACAGCATTTAGTTATTGAGGTCAAAAAGTGTATGAAGCAATTCAAAGGTAAAAATATATCATTGAATGTACAGACATTCTGAGGTACAAGGAACACACACACACACACACACACAATAGAATGCTTTGTTTTAACTGAACACACAGACAGAGGTATTCTTGATCTATTGTAAAAGTAACAACAATATGACTCATGGAAATGGAGAACACCATGACCAACAACAAGAGCGCTTGGAGGCACAATACATGCCCGAAGGTGTAGTTGACCAGGACATAAGCTGAAAGGTTTCTATGGAAATAATTTTAAAATCCTTCCATCAGTAATAAAGTTATAATCAGACACATAATTGATATAGGTGGGTGAATGCACCCTGGGTCCATTGAATGTTTGAGATGTACATGTATATTGTATGCGACACACCGTCTCGATATACTGTATGTTTCTATGAAATAATTTTAAAATGCAACTACCTGTAACAAAGTTATGGCCCGGACTAAAATTGATAATGGGGGCGTGAATGCACCCCCCCCCCCCCCCCCGACCATTTAATGTTTGATATACGGGCCTGAAAATTGTACGCAACACATCGCCTAGATGTACTGTATGTTACTGTGAAATAATTTAAAAATCGAACTACCAGAAGAAATTTATAGCCCGGACAAAACAATTGCTAATGGGGGGGGGGGGGGGGGGGGCAAATGCACCCTTCAGTCCGATTAATGTTTGGGACCTGGATATTGTATGCGACACATCGTCTCGAGGTAATGTATGTTACTGTGAAGTACTGCAAGTAAGAAAGTTAAGGCCCAGAAAAGAAATTGTCAACGGCCGGCTGGCTGTATGGACGGACGGAGAGACGATGGAGGCCATAACATAATACGACCCTTCGGGCGTATAAAAATGCCTTGCCTAGTCTACAAAGCCCATTTGAATTATCATGGTCTAAGACCACATTTTTATAATAATCTGACGCACCTATAAAGCTTTTTCCTTTGGTCCTGGATTCAAAACTGAAATCTAGTTCATTATCGGTGTCATCGAAGCTCTCTATCTCACTGACATCTGTGACCTCTGGTTCTGAAATTAACAAACACTTAATATTTATTTTGGAAGGATTTAGACCCACAGCATTTATTTATTGTGCTTTAATGCAATAAAAAGATATCACATTGACAGCAGAGACACGCTTTGTGATACATATGCTTATCAGAAATGACTTAGTAATTACTCTAGTACAGACCCTTCAGTATGTAGTACTCAAGAGCATTTTTGAGTACCGACATTTTAATAAATTAACCCCATTTGATTAGTAGTTAGACACACAAAAAATTGTCATTCACATGTCAAAACTGAATTTGTATGATTAAAACCTACAGCATTTAGCTATTGGGGTCAAAAAGTGTATAGAGCAATTCAAAGGTAAAAATATATCATTGAATGTACAAACATTGTGAGGTACAAGGAACACACACACACTAGAATGCTTTTGTTTCCAACTTAACACATACAGACAGAGGTATCTATATATTCTTGTAAAGGTAACAACAATACGAACAAGAGCAACGCCAGCGTGGCATAATACGCCCGTACAGATTTCAGTGGGGTTCATATTTCAGCAGAGTTAGTACTGTCCTTTAAATGCTAATTCGGTCTGTATTCCGCCTACAACGTTTTCCTACTAAGTGACACTACGACCTTGACTTTTGACCTACGACCTTGAGAAACAATAGGCATCTTCCTCTCATCATGGTGATCAATTGTAGCAAGTTGTATGATTCTGGAGCTTACGGTTCTGTCTGTATCCCGCCTACAACGTTTTCCTAATACGTGACACTACGACCTTGACCTTAGACCTCCGACCTTGAAAAACAATAGGGACCTTCCTCTCATCATGGTGATCAATTATACCAAGTTGTATGATCCTGGAGCATACGGTTCGTTCTGTATCCCGCCTACAACGTTTTCCTAATACGTGACACTACGACCTTGACCTTTGACCTACGACCTTGAAAAACAATAGGGATCTTCCTCTTACCATGGTGATCAATTATACCAAGTTGTATGATCCTGGAGCATACGGTTCATTCTGTATCCCGCCTACAACGTTTTCTTAATACGTGACACTACGACCTTGACCTTTGACCTACGACCTTGAAAAACAATAGGGATCTTCCTCTCACCATGGTGATCAATTATACCAAGTTGTATGATCTTGGAGCATACGGTTCGTTCTGTATCCCGCCTACAACGTTTTCTTAATACGTGACACTACGACCTTGACCTTTGACCTACGACCTTGAAAAACAATAGGGATCTTCCTCTCACCATGGTGATCAATTATACCAAGTTGTATGATCCTGGAGCATACGGTTCGTTCTGTATCCCGCCTACAACGTTTTCCTACTAAGTGACACTACGACCTTGACCTTTGACCTACGACCTTGAAAAACAATAGGGATCTTCCTCTCACCATGGTGATCAATTATACCAAGTTGTATGATCCTGGAGCATACGGTTCGTTCTGTATCCCGCCTACAACGTTTTCCTACTAAGTGACACTACGACCTTGACCTTTGACCTACGACCTTGAAAAACAATAGGGATCTTCCTCTCACCATGGTGATCAATTATACCAAGTTGTATGATCCTGGAGCATACGGTTCGTTCTGTATCCCGCCTACAACGTTTTCCTACTAAGTGACACTACGACCTTGACCTTTGACCTACGACCTTGAAAAACAATAGGGATCTTCCTCTCATCATGGTGATCAATTATACCAAGTTGCATGATCCTGGAGCATACGGTTCGTTCTGTATCCCGCCTACAACGTTTTCTTAATACGTGACACTACGACCTTGACCTTTGACCTACGACCTTGAAAAACAATAGGGATCTTCCTCTCACCATGGTGATCAATTATACCAAGTTGTATGATCCTGGAGCGTACGGTTCGTTCTGTATCCCGCCTACAACGTTTTCCTACTAAGTGACACTACGACCTTAACCTTTGACCTACGACCTTGAAAAACAATAGGGATCTTCCTCTCACCATGGTGATCAATTATACCAAGTTGTATGATCCTGGAGCATACGGTTCGTTCTGTATCCCGCCTACAACGTTTTCCTACTAAGTGACACTACGACCTTGACCTTTGACCTACGACCTTGAAAAACAATAGGGATCTTCCTCTCATCATGGTGATCAATTATACCAAGTTGCATGATCCTGGAGCATACGGTTCGTTCTGTATCCCGCCTACAACGTTTTCTTAATACGTGACACTACGACCTTGACCTTTGACCTACGACCTTGAAAAACAATAGGGATCTTCCTCTCACCATGGTGATCAATTATACCAAGTTGTATGATCCTGGAGCGTACGGTTCGTTCTGTATCCCGCCTACAACGTTTTCCTACTAAGTGACACTACGACCTTAACCTTTGACCTACGACCTTGAAAAACATAAGGCAGCTTCCTCTCATCATGGTGATCAACTATACCAAGTTGTAAGATCCTGGCACTTATGGTTCAGCCTACAAAGCCCGGACAGACAGACAGACAGACAGGCGGACAGACGGACAGACAGACAGACGGACGACGCCATACCATAATACGTCCCGTCAAAGACGGGCGTATAAAAATTAAACACAGGGACCGGATAGCTCTACAAAGCTGTTCATCAGGTCGAATTGCTATCGTTTAGTACCTTATTTATTATAATAATCTGACCCACCTCTTAAGCTATTTTCATTGGTGCTGCTTTCAAAACCAGGAGAGCTTGAAGAGGAGGCTTTATCAGCAATACTGGATGGCTCATTTCTCACATCAATCCCAACGTCATCTGCCAAAAAATAAACATTCCATGTTAATGTATTTATATTTCATTCATTTGGTATTTCCATTTTTTAAATAAATTATCATTCACAAGTAAAACTGAACTAACCACCTCCTCAAAGACCATGGTTGTACAGAGTTTGTGATTCAAACCTACAGCATTTGTTATTGAGTTTAAAAAGTGTATAAAGCAAATCAAGGGTAAAAATATATCACTGAATGTACAAACATTGTGAGGTACAAGAAACACACACACACACTAGAATGCTTTTGTTTTCAACTGAACACATACATACAGAGGTATCTATATATTCTTGTAAAGACAACAACAATATGAAACATAGGGCAGGGAAAGCTCAATGGTAAAGTGGCCGCTTCCAGACCAAGAGGTCCTGGGTTCTACAGCATTTTGTTATTGGGTTTAAAAAGTGTATAAAGCAATTCAAAGGTAAAAATCTATCATTGAATGTACAGACATTGTGAGGTACAAGGAACACACACACACACACTAGAGTGCTTTTGTTTTCAACTGAACACATACAGACAGAGGTATCTATATACTCTTGTAAAGGTAACACCAAATGAAACAGGGTTGGGGAAGTTCAATGGTAAAGTGGCCGCTTCCAGACCAAGAGGTCCTAGGTTCAAAACCCACTAAGGACTAGTTTTTGAGCCCCTCAAAATGCCTGCTCAGTACTTGTTAGTTTGACCCAGGAAACGGACTCAAGAGCACTTGTGTGACCCAGGAAACGGACTCGAGAGCACTTGTATAAGTAAGTTATAAGCTTTCATCGTAATAGAGCTTAAATAAATTGATATAAATTAAATATGAAACATGGAGGAAACAATGACCAGAACAGCTATGGTTAAGGACCTTATTTATTATAATGATCTGACCTACCTCTTAAGATATTTCCTTTGATGCTGCTTTCAAAATCAGGAGAGCTTGTAGAGGAGGCTTTATCAGCAATACTGGATGGCTCATTTCTCACATCAATCCCATCGTCATCTGCCAGAAAATAAACATCCATATTAGTGTATTTATATTTCATTCATTTGGTATTTCCAATTTTTTTTTTTAAACCAACCAGTTTACAAAATTATCATTTACAAGTCAAATCTGAACTAACCACCTCCTCAAAGACCATGGTTGTACGGAATTTGTATCATTCAATCTACAGCATTTAGTTATTGGGGTCAAAAACTGTATACAGCAATTCAAAGGTAAAAATATAACATAGAATGTACAGACATTGTGAGGTACAAGGAACACACACACACACTAGAATGCCTTTTTTTTTAACTGAACACATACATACAGAGGTATCTATATATTCTTGTAAAGACAACAACATGATACATAGGGCCGGGAAAGCTCAATGGTAAAGTGGCCGCTTCCAGACCAAGAGGTCCTGGGTTCTACAGCATTTTGTTATTGGGTTTAAAAATTTAAAGGTAAAAATCTATCATTGAATGTACAGACATTGTGAGGTAACAAGGAACACAAACGCACACACTAGAATGCTGTTGTTTTCAACTGAACACATACAGACAGAGGTTGTAAGGTAACACCAAATGAAACAGGGCTGGGGAAGTTCAATGGTAAAGTGGCCACTGCCAGATCAAGAGGTCCTGGGTTCAAACCCCACTTCAGGCGATATTTGGTCTCCCAAAATGACCACTCAGTAATTGTTAGCTTGACCCAAAAAACAGACTCGAGAGAACTTGTATAAGTTATAAGCTTTCATCGCAATAGAGCTTAAATAAATTGGTATAAAATAAATATGAAACATGGAGGAAACAATGACCAGAACAGCTATGGTTAAGGACCTTATTTATTATAATAATCTGACCCACCTCTTAAGCTATTTCCTTTAATGCTGCTTTCAAAATCAGGAGAGCTTGTAGAGGAGGCTTTATCAGCAATACTGGATGGCTCATTTCTCACATCAATCCCAACGTCATCTGCCAAAAAATAAACAATCCCATGTTAATGTATTTATATTTCATTCATTTGGTATTTCCATTTTTTAAATAAATTATCATTCACAAGTTAAAACTGAACTAACCACCTCCTCAAAGACCATGGTTGTACGGAATTTGTATGATTCAATCTACAGCATTTAGTTTATTGGGGTCAAAAACTGTATACAGCAATTCAAAGGTAAAAATATAACATAGAATGTACAGACATTGTGAGGTACAAGGAACACACACACACACTAGAATGCTATTTTTTGAACTGAACACATACATACAGAGGTATCTATATATTCTTGTAAAGACAACAACATGAAATATAGGACCGCGAAAGCTCAATGGTAAAGTGGCCGCTTCCAGACCAAGAGGTCCTGGGTTCTACAGCATTTTGTTATTGGGTTTAAAAAGTGTATAAAGCAATTCAAAGGTAAAAATCTATCATAGAATGTACAGACATTGTGAGGTACAAGGAACACACACACACACACACACACGAATGCTTTTGTTTTCAACTCAACACATACAGACAGAGGTATCTATATTCTCTTGTAAAGGTAACACCAAATGAAACAGGGTTGGGGAAGTTCAATGGCAAAGTGGCCGCTTCCAGACCAAGAGGTCCTAGGTTCAAAACCCACTAAGGACTAGTTTTTGAGCCTCTCAAAATGTCTGCTCAGTACTTGTTAGTTTCACCCAGGAAACGGACTCAAGAGCACTTGTATGACCCAGGAAACGGACTTGAGAGCACTTATATAAGTAAGTTATAAGCTTTCATCGTAATAGAGCTAAAATAAATTGGTATAAATTAAATATGAAACATGGAAGAAACAATGACCAGAACAGCTATGGTTAAGGACCTTATTTATTATAATGATCTGACCTACCTCTTAAGATATTTCCTTTGATGCTGCTTTCAAAATCAGGAGAGCTTGTAGAGGAGGCTTTATCAGCAATACTGGATGGCTCATTTCTCACATCAATCCCAACGTCATCTGCCAAAAAATAAACAATCCCATGTTAATGTATTTATATTTCATTCATTTGGTATTTCCATTTTTTAAATAAATTATCATTCACAAGTTAAAACTGAACTAACCACCTCCTCAAAGACCATGGTTGTACGGAATTTGTATGATTCAATCTACAGCATTTAGTTTATTGGGGTCAAAAACTGTATACAGCAATTCAAAGGTAAAAATATAACATAGAATGTACAGACATTGTGAGGTACAAGGAACACACACACACACACACTAGAATGCTATTTTTTGAACTGAACACATACATACAGAGGTATCTATATATTCTTGTAAAGACAACAACATGAAATATAGGACCGCGAAAGCTCAATGGTAAAGTGGCCGCTTCCAGACCAAGAGGTCCTGGGTTCTACAGCATTTTGTTATTGGTTTTAAAAAGTGTATAAAGCAATTCAAAGGTAAAAATCTATCATTGAATGTACAGACATTGTGAGGTACAAGGAACACACACACACACACACTAGAATGCTTTTGTTTTCAACTCAACACATACAGACAGAGGTATCTATATACTCTTGTAAAGGTAACACCAAATGAAACAGGGTTGGGGAAGTTCAATGGCAAAGTGGCCGCTTCCAGACCAAGAGGTCCTAGGTTCAAAACCCACTCAGGACTAGTTTTTGAGCCTCTCAAAATGTCTGCTCAGTACTTGTTAGTTTCACCCAGGAAACGGACTCAAGAGCACTTGTATGACCCAGGAAACGGACTTGAGAGCACTTATATAAGTAAGTTATAAGCTTTCATCGTAATAGAGCTAAAATAAATTGGTATAAATTAAATATGAAACATGGAAGAAACAATGACCAGAACAGCTATGGTTAAGGACCTTATTTATTATAATGATCTGACCTACCTCTTAAGATATTTCCTTTGATGCTGCTTTCAAAATCAGGAGAGCTTGTAGAGGAGGCTTTATCAGCAATACTGGATGGCTCATTTCTCACATCAATCCCATCGTCATCTGCCAGAAAATAAACATCCATGTTAATGTATTTATATTTCATTCATTTGGTATTTCCATTTTTTAATTTTTTTAAACCAACCAGTTTATAAAATTATCATTCACAAGTCAAATCTGAACTAACCACCTCCTCAAAGACCATGGTTGTACGGAATTTGTATCATTCAATCTACAGCATTTAGTTATTGGGGTCAAAAACTGTATACAGCAATTCAAAGGTAAAAATATAACATAGAATGTACATACATTGTGAGGTACAAGGAACACAAACACACACTAGAATGCTATTTTTTGAACTGAACACATACATACAGAGGTATCTATATATTCTTGTAAAGACAACAACAACATGAAACATAGGGCCGGGAAAGTTCAATGGTAAAGTGGCCGCTTCCAGACCAAGAGGTCCTGGGTTCTACAGCAATTTGTTATTGGGTTTAAAAAGTGTATAAAGCAATTCAAAGGTAAAAATCTATCATTGAATGAACAGACATTGTGAGGTACAAGGTACACACACACACACTAAAATGGTTCTGTCTTCAACTGAACACATACAGACAGAGGTATCTATATATACTCTTGTAAAGGTAACACCAAATGAAACAGGACCGGGAAATGGTAAAGTGGCACTGCCAGTCCAAGAGGTCCTGGGTTCAAACCCCACTTGATGCGATATTTAGCCACCCAAAATGACCACTCAGTAATTGTTAGTTTGACCCCAAAAACAGACTCGAGAGAACTTGTATAAGTTTTAAGCTTTCATCGCAATAGAGCTTAAATAAATTGGTATAAACTAATATGAAACATGGAGGAAACAATGACCAAAAGAGTTATGATTAAGAACCTGATTTATTATAATAATCTGACCTACCTCTTAAGCTGTTTCCTTTGGTGCTGCTTTCAAAATCAGGAGAGCTTGAAAAGGAGGCTTTATCAGCAATACTGGATGGCTCATTTCTCACATCAATCCCATCTTCATCTGCCAAAAAATAAACATCCATATTAATGTATTTATATTTCATTCATTTGGTATTTCCATATTTTAAATAAATTATCATGTCTATATATTCTTGTAAAGACAACAACAATATGAAACATAGGGCCGGGAAAGCTCAATGGTAAAGTGGCCGCTTCCAGACCAAGAGGTCCTGGTTTCTACAGCATTTTGTTATTGGGTTTAAAAAGTGTATAAAGCAATTCAAAGGTAAAAATATATCATTGAATGTACAAACATAGTGAGGTACAAGAAACACACACACACACTAGAATGCTTTTGTTTTCAACTGAACACATACAGACAGAGGTATCTATATACTCTTGTAAAGGTAACATCAAATGAAACAGGGTTGGGGAAGTTCAATGGTAAAGTGGCCGCTTCCAGACCAAGAGGTCCTAGGTTCAAAACCCACTCAGGACTAGTTTTTGAGCCTCTCAAAATGCCTGCTCAGTACTTGATAGTTTCACCCAGGAAACAGACTCAAGAGCACTTGTATAAGTAAGTTATAAGCTTTCATCGCAATAGAGCTTAAATAAATTGGTATAAATTAAATATGAAACATGGAGGAAACAATGACCAGAACAGCTATGGTTAAGGACCTTATTTATTATAATAATCTGACCCACCTCTTAAGCTATTTCCTTTGATGCTGCTTTCAAAATCAGGAGAGCTTGTAGAGGAGGCTTTATCAGCAATACTGGATGGCTCATTTCTCACATCAATCCCCATGTCATCTGCCAAAAAATACACAATCCCATGTTAATGTATTTATATTTCATTCATTTGGTATTTCCAATTTTTAAAAAAAAATATTATTCACAAGTTAAAACTGAACTAACCACCTCCTCAAAGACCATGGTTGTACAGAATATGTATGATTCAATCTACAGCATTTAGTTTATTGGGGTCAAAAACTGTATACAGCAATTCAAAGGTAAAAATATAACATAGAATGTACAGACATTGTGAGGTACAATAAACACACACACACGAATGCTATTTTTTGAACTGAACACATACATACAGAGGTATCTATATATTCTTGTAAAGACAACAACAATATGAAACATAGGGCCGGGAAAGCTCAATGGTAAAGTGGCCACTGCCAGTCCAAGAGGTCCTGGGTTCAAACCCCACTTGATGCGATATTTGGCCTCCCAAAATGACCACTCAGTAATTGTTAGTTTGACCCAAAAAACAGACTCGAGAGAACTTGTATAAGTTATAAGCTTTCATCGCAATAGAGCTTAAATAAATTGGTATAAATTAGATATGAAACATGGAGGAAACAATGACCAGAACAGCTATGGTTAAGGACATTATTTATTATAATAATCTGACTCACCTCTTAAGCTATTTCCTTTGATGCTGCTTTTAAAATCAGGAGAGCTTGTAGAGGAGGCTTTATCAGCAATACTGGATGGCTCATTTCTCACATCAATCCCAATGTCATCTGCCAAAAAATAAACAATCCCATGTTAATGTATTTATATTTCATTCATTTGGTATTTCCATTTTTTAATTTTTTTAAACCAATCAGTTTACAAAATTATCATTCACAAGTCAAATCTGAACTAATCACCTCCTCAAAGAGCATGGTTGTACGGAATTTGTATCATTCAATCTACAACATTTAGTTATTGGGGTCAGAAACTGTATACAGCAATTCAAAGGTAAAAATATAACATAGAATGTACAGACATTGTGAGGTACAAGGAACACACACACACACTAGAATGCCTTTTATTTTAACTGAACACATACATACAGAGGTATCTATATATTCTTGTAAAGACAACAACAATATGAAACATAGGGCCGGGAAAGCTCAATGGTAAAGTGGCCGCTTCCAGACCAAGAGGTCCTGGGTTCTACAGCATTTTGTTATTGGGTTTGAAAAGTGTATAAAGCAATTCAAAGGTAAAAATCTATCATTGAATGTACAGACAGTGTGAGGTACAAGGAACACACACACAAACACACACACACTAGAATGCTTTTGTTTTCAACTGAACACATACAGACAGAGGCATCTATATACTCTTGTAAAGGTAACACCAAATGAAACAGGACCGGGAAAGTTCAATGGTAAAGTGGCCACTGCCAGACCAAGAGGTCCTGGGTTAAAATCCCACTTGAGGCGATATTTGGCCTCCCAAATTGACCGCTCAGTAATTGTTAGTTTGACCCAGAAAACAGACTCGAGAGAACTTGCATAAGTTATAAGCTTTCATCGCAATAGAGCTCAAATAAATTGGTATAAACTAATATGAAATATGGAGGAAACAATGACCAAAAAAAGCTATAGTTAAGGACCTTATTTATCATAATAATCTGACCTACCTCTTAAGATATTTCCTTTGGTGCTACTTTCAAAATCAGGAGAGCTTGTAGAGGAGGCTTTATCAGCAATACTGGAAGGCTCATTTCTCACATCAATCCCAACGTCATCTGCCAGAAAATAAACATCCATATTAATGTATTTATATTTCAATTTTAATTTTTTGAAACCAATCAGTTTACAAAATTATCATTCACAAGTCAAATCTGAACTAACCACCTCCTCAAAGACCATGGTTGTACGGAATTTGTATGATTCAATCTACAGCATTTAGTTATTGGGGTCAAAAACTGTATACAGCAATTCAAAGGTAAAAATATAACATAGAATGTACAGACATTGTGAGGTACAAGGAACACAAACACACACACACACGAATGCTATTTTTTGAACTGAACGCATACATACAAAGGTATCTATATATTCTTGTAAAGACAACAACAATATGAAACATAGGGCCGGGAAAGTTCAATGGTAAAGTGGCCGCTTCCAGATCAAGAGGTCCTAGGTTCAAATGCCACTCGGGGCTAGTTTTTGGGCCTCTCAAAATGCCTGCTTAGTACTTGTTAGCTTGACCCAGAAAACAGACTCAAGAGAACTTGTACAAGTTATAAGCTTTCATCGCAAGAGAGCTTAAATAAATTGGTATAAACTAATATGAAATGATGGAGGAAACAATGACCAAAAAAGCTATGGTTAAGGACCTTATTTATTATGATAATCTGACCCACCTCTTAAGCTATTTCCTTCGGTGCTGCTTTCAAAATCAGGAGAGCTTGTAGAGGAGGCTTTATCAGCAATACTGGATGGCTCATTTCTCACATCAATCCCAACGTCATCTGCCAAAAAATAAACATTCCATGTTAATGTATTTATATTTCATTCATTTGGTATTTCCAGAAAACAGACTGAGTCTCGAGAAAACTTGTATATGTTAAAAGCTTTCATTGCATTGTAGCTAAAATAAATGCATAGGTCTTTAACATACCTAATACTAATAAATCACTCTGGCGAACCATGTAACCATTCATAACCATAAAGTTTATCCCAAATATGTAAAAAAATTCTGATGGTTTTATACATAAGAGACAGTTCAACTATCAAAATAATTACTAAAATAATTAAAATTATTAAAAGAATCAAATTTAAAAGTTCATATTCCATTTTTTGTTTTGTTCATTGTTTCAAGTCACAAAACAACAATGGCTGTTCCTCTGATGTATCATGGGAAAGTTCCTCTGATGCATCATGGGAAAAATTACTGTGTGTGTGTGCTCCCTGTACCACACAATGTTTGTTCATAAAATGCTATATATTCACCTTACATTGCATACTGTCTCTCAACTGTAATCAAGTCCTCAAATAGAAGTTACATAATTATTAAAAACTAGTCTAATGTGCATTTTGGTCCTGACCTATATATGTAAATGGCAGTCGGAAACTAAATGGGACATTGGAACGTTCTGAGCTAAAAATAATCAAATTTTAGATTTCCATGCATTTTTATCTTTGCATTGCTCACTAAGGGTATTTCTAATGGTCAGGAAAAAAAAAAATTGAACGTCATTTGTTGAGTTACAAGTGAGATACAGCACTTACAATTCTTCACTATGTAAACAAGGATCGAACCTTGTTTTTGTTTACATAATGATTGCTTCACAGAAATTACCATGTTTAAAACAAAATGAGATGTGAGAATCACTAGGAACGTTGAATTGTGTTCAGAATAAACTTATAATATGAAAAAATCTGCTTTAAACGAAAGTTACACTAACATATTCAATGTAGGTATGTAGGTAAACAAAAACATGGCTTGAGCCTTGTGCACATACTACATAGTGAAGAATTGTAAGTGTTGTATCTCACTTGTAACTCAACAAATGATGTTCAAATTTTTGCTGACCATTAAAAATACCCAAGTGAGCATTGTAAACATTAAAAATGGAAATCTAAAATGTGAACAATTTTAGCTCAGAACGTGTCTATGTCCCTTTAAATACACAATTCATACTTCTTTCACTAATCAAAATACTGAAACTAGATGTTTGTCGGCAGAACACCAACATGTCGAGTCCGCCGCTTATTCTAGCTGTATACATTAGGATATTAATATTTGACCTTTAAGTATGATGTTCACTTACTGGTGTTGATCACTTAGGCCAAGTTATTCTGAAGTGCATTGATAAATGACGGAGAAGCAGTGCGGAATTAAAAGCATAATAATATGCAATTTGGGCATTTGACCTTCAAGTGTGACCTTTTGACCTTTGACCAATACGCATGACTCTTGCATATGACACATCATCTTCTGGTGGTGATCTCTCCTGCCAAGTCATTTTAAATCTGTTGATAACTGAGGTAGATACAGCTTTACAAACATAAGGCAAAAGAAAAGGTAGGTGTGTTTCCGATTACCCGACCGACCCTAAAATTTTCTCCCGACCCTAAATTTTTTAGTCATTTCCAGTCCTTAACTCTCGTACACTTCGTTTTTCGATCTCTAATAAGTTTGGGCTCAATAATCAAATTACCGAAATCTTCCAAGATGGCGTCCTTCATGCTTTCCGAAGACATACTCGTGTAATAAATACTTTTAAATATGCATGGTAAAATCAGTTGTCAAAATGTCATTTTTTTGCTTTAATTTATTTTTAATCCCATACTGAACACTCGGATGTTACATGCCAGTACACACAAACATATTTATTGTGAATACACTTTGTTCCTGGTGATGCAAGGCAAATTTGTACTGAATTATAGCGCATGAATAAAATATAAAAGCAAAAAAAAAATGTTTCCAACCCCCGACCCTACATTTTTTTTTGATATGTAATTGGAAACACACCTTTTTTTGGCCTAATGAGGCATTTCAGAATTTGACCTTGAAGTGTGATCTTGACTTGTGACCAACATTCATTGTTCTTGTATGTGACACACCACCGACTTATGCCAAGTTATTTTAAAACATGATCATTAATGGGGAAGATACAGCCCATACAAGGATAAAAACATTGAATTTCAGCATTTGACCTTGAAGTGTGACCTTTGACCATCAGTCATGGTTCATTCAATTGACACATCGCCTTCTTGCGTTGATGAGTTATGCCAAGTTATTTTAAAATCTGATGATAAGTGAGGGAGATACAGCCCGGACACAAAATTCGAATGACACGCTAACTTACTGACTGACTAACAAACACGGAACTGCCGTTGTGACAACTATATCAGCTTCCGCAAGCGAGCTTGACAAAAATTGTATAAAATTCCACACTTGAACAATTAAATTACAAATGCACCACCTTGTGTGCCAACATCTAGATGTTATCACAATGACAACAATCCAGCAGATGTCACAGTAACTGAGAATTATTCTTTTCAAATAACAACAACAGACAAGCTAAATGTGAAAATAACAAAACAAAAACAAAAACTGGTAACAAAATAACAGTATCATTACATCCCTTTGAACAAAGTGAACTACTTTACCTTTTGATTTTTTGTTCTAAAATGTGATAAAAAAAAGAACAAAAATAGCATTTTATATTAGCATACATGATTTAACCTATTTCAGTCATCATGAAAGACCATTGGACCTCAAACATATCTGATAAAAATGACAACAGTACAGTTAACTTAAAGCAAAAATTGGTCCACTGTGGTCAGGAACATTCACTCCCAGTAACCAACTAGAATTGCATCCATAGGACACATATGACCCCAATTTATGCATTTGTCAATGACTCTACAAAATTTTATGCGCGAGTAAACGAAATGCAAGGTGCATAACTACAACACCTGAGGAACAATCCCACAAAGTTTCTTAGCTCTAGCACAAATACTTTACAACTTTTGCATGACACCAGATTGATAGTGATAGTATGACAAACATGCACAAATACACACAGACGAATAAGGGCAAATTGAAGCAGATTAGCTACGGGGAACATAATGAAGAACATCTAAGCACAAGTTTTTTGGCATTATTATCTATATTTCTTGAAATAAGAATATGTTTAACTTTTCAGCAATATGAAGTTTTAAAATTCAGTGGCTCTGTTTATACTTACAGTTACACTGGTACATTTACTCTGTAATATGTTAAATAAAATTACATAATTCAAAATGCTAAACAAACCTCCCATGGCAGATCTGCTACTCCATAGTCGTATAAGAGTTCTTCGCCAGCCGGGATATCTCTAATTGCAAAAAGACATAGTTTTGGAACCTGATTAACTTCAATGCATCTCATCTTGCAGTTTTGTTCCCTATGTGTTCCGTGATTGACAAGTCTCCCCATCCACTGGCCACTATCAACTTCTAAAGTGGAATCAATGCTGCAAAATAGCATGAAACAAGTGCTGCTTGTATAACCGGAGCTTAACTTTTCTTGGTGCCTGTCAGTAAACAAGGCTGACAAACTTATATCCAGCAAAGAATATTATCAGGGCTTTCTTACCTTCTTTAACTGCATGACTCCGATATTCGACCCCTTCCCAATCAAGAAATTTGAAACTTTTTCCCAATTCCCCATTACAAATTTCCCAAAAATTTGGCCTGATCAATATTTAATTATAAAATCCTCTGAAGCATAATAGTTGATGTTTTGAGAGAATAATAATCATTACTTAATGCCAATGTTAAAATGATAAAAAGTTGCTTATTCATCTAAGTTCTTCCATATCACCATATTTAATTAATTTGATACAATAATATTTAAAAATCTACATACCACCATTGTGTTCCTTTAAAGAAAAAGAAGTATCTGAACACAGAGTCAGATTTTTTTTCTCGTTTCATTCCTTCTTCTCCACTGATTAACTCCCCATGATAGGCAAGCAAAAAGTCTCCTTTACACCTCTCAATTGTTGTTCTTACTCCTCGACCTGTTAAAAGAAATGTAACATTAAAAATCCTAATAAAAATCTAAACAAGGCTCTACAAAAGCTTTTTAACGACAGATGACAGAATTGGAAAATCACTTGGTACAATAATTTCAAAACTTGATCGCCATTTGAACAAATGAATTGAATTATACTGTGCAGAAAGGTTTGTCAGATATCTTTAAAAATTAAAACTAAGATATTCTTCAAAGTTATCGAGATTTATTCCCTTCCTAGTAGCTTTATTTTCCTTAATCAATGCCTTGACAATACTATTATTTTAATGAATTTGAAATCACCATGGCTCTCATTTGACACCAAATCAATCAAATTAACAAAACATAGACTATAGGGTCATGGTTACTACGAAGTACAAATTACCTTTTGGAGGTATGATATCCATCTTGAATCCTTCTAAATCTTTATTCTTAAGTATGGTTTCTTCTGCTAACAAATTCGGTTTTTTTCTCTTAGACCGCATGATGATCAGTTGATGTGAGAGCCTGCAAATAAAGCAGATTATCTTGAATCGTGAAATACTATAATACTACAACTATATTGCTAGTGAAGTTTGTAGAGCCTTAACCTCTATGTATCACGTATCAAGTTTAAGTTCTAACCATTAAATAAGGTATCAGGTCTACCATCAACTCGTACCGAGTCAACTTGCACCGTCCCAATTTGGTCAAGTCGTACTAGATTTTTGGTCAACTCTTACTTTTTGTGGTCAACTTGTACTTTTCATTTTGGTGTGGCCTTATATTCAGAAAACATCTCTTTTCCAACAATAAAGCAAACAGTATGCACAGTTCTAATTTCTTAGTATAGCTGCAGAAACAAGAAAGTAGGTCAACAGGTCAAGGTCATTGTCATCAACAAATAATCTTAACAATATTGTACAGGTACAATAGACGATGAATAATGCACAAAAATATCTAAGCCCCATGCAGGCCTCGCGGTTTTGGAGAAGTAGTTTTTTTTTTAGTTTTCACTATGCCAATATAGGGAACCCCATGATCCCAGGCAGGGCATGGCCAATTTTGACCTCAGGGCCATAATTTTAACAATCTTGGTAGAGGTCCACTAGACAATGAATCATGCTAAATATCTATAGCCCTAGGCCTTGCTGTTTCGAGTTTTCACTATGTCCATACAAGGAAAATCCCTGACCCTTTGGGGGTGACCAATTTTGACCCTGGGCCCGGTTTTTCGAAAGGTGGTTAACTTTAACACGGCGTTATCTTGGTGTTAAGCTCTGTGTTAAAATTAGCCATAATTTGAACAATCTTTTTTTTTTTTTTTTTTTTATAATTTCTTATTTTTTTTGTTCACATGTATCAGTAGAGTTCTCTATCATGACAAATATATACAAAAAGAACAACAAAATGCATCTGAATATATGGGAGATTTTGAATATAAGAAAGACAGAGTAAGAGTATCAGTATAAGAAATAGTTTAAGAAAACAATTGGTTCCATCTGTTCCACAGGGTATCATTAAATTTTTCTTTTTCACCATTTTTATAAGAAATGAATTTTTGTGTTTCATAGGAAAATTTCATTTGTGATATTAATGCATGTAAACCAAAGTTTTTCAAATCCTGTCAGACATGGGCAAAAGTCTGCCTAAAAACAATAACCCTTGTCCGACAGATTCTCTTATTATGCCAGTCAAAATGTCTGACAACATTGTCCCAAATAGTTGTAATTCTTATAAGTTGTCTGCCATACTTTTTTGGTGTCTGGTAGAATTTGAAAAAATGGCAGACAAAATGTCTGGCAACTCCACATTTGATTTGGAAAACTCTGGTAAACTCAAGGGCTTCTCAGTACATCTTGCTGTATACACATAGTATTTTAGCCATAAAACAATAATATTTTTAACAATACTATTGTTTTCAATAAAACCAAGAATAAAAGATTTTTTGGTAATAGCTATTTGCAAACAAGTCTTATCTTGTAGAAAAAGCTCAAAATCACTCAAAAAAGTTTGTAAACAAGAGCAACGCAAACGTAGCAATATATGCCCGTCATGGCCCAGACAGTGGTAAAACCACTATGTGCATTTTGACCTTTCACCAGTGACCTTGGCTCAAGGTCATGACACATCCTTAGTTCTAGGGCAACAAATCTGTGAAATATTACTGAAATACCTGCACTCATTGAAAATTTATGGCCTGGACAATGTTAAAACCACTATGTGCATTGTGAACTTGACCTTCACCCAGGTCATGACACTTCCTTGGGTCTAGACCAACAATTCTGTGAATTATTATTCCAATCTATGCACTCAGTGAAAACTTATGGTCCGGAGAAAGTTAAAACCACTATGTGCATTGCGACCTTGAAATCTGACCAGTGACCTTGGCTCAAGGTCACAACACTTCCTTGGACCTAGAGCAACAGTTCTGTGAAATATTATTCCAACCCATGCACTCAGTGAAAACTTATGGTCCGGACAAAGTAAAAACCACTGTGCATTGTGACCTTTACATTTGACCAGTGACCTTGGCTTAAGGTCATGACACTTTGTTGGGTGTAAATCAACATTTCTGTGAAATATTATTTCAATCCAAGCACTCAGTGAAAACTTATGGTCCGGACAAGGTTGAACCAGGATGTGCATTTTGACCTTGACCTTTGACCAGTGACCTTGACTCAAAGTCATGACACCTTCTTGTGTCCATGACAACAATTCTGTGAAATATTATTCCAATCCATGCACTCAGTCAAAAGTTATGGCCCGGACAATGTTTAAACCATTAAGTGTGTAGTGACCTTGACCTTTGACCAATAACCTTGGATCAAGGTAATGACACTTCCTTAGGTCCAGGGCAACAACTCTGAAATATTGTTCAAATCTACAAAGAGGATCAGGAGTTATGGCCCGGACAAACTATTTGCCAATGTTAAAACTATTATGTGTATAGTGAACTTGAACTTTGACCAATAACCTTGGATCAAGGTCATGACACTTCCTTAGGTCCAGGGCAACAATTCTGTGAAATATCATTAAAATCTACAAAGAGGATCAGGAGTTATGGCCCGGACAAACTATTTCGGACGGACGCCGGACGGACAACGCCATAACATAATACGGCCCGTCTGAAAACGGGCGTATAAAAATTGCACTCCCATAAAATATGTTCAATAGATTCCTCTTCTGAGTGACAATTTAGTCTGCAGTACTTTGAATTACTTTTTTTAAAATTTTAAATAGAAAAGAGTTTGTTGCAAGGATGCGATTGATAATTCGGTATTGAAACCACTGAATTTTACTGTCCTTTGTAGGGCTGCGTATTGGTTTAAATTTTCATATCGCGATATATTGCAATATTTTCAAATGTATTGCGATATGTATTGCAATATTTTTCAATAAGAATATCAACAATCTTGTCTCTTATTTCATTGATTTTAAGATAGATTTCCATGCAGAATACATGAAAATTAAAAAACAAGTGTTCTTGAATATAGTCAGACACAACATAAACTTGGCTGCTTAACTCCATTGCTCTGTTGGAAGTAGAAAAACTATATCTTAGTATTTTGAACAATCACAAAAATGCTTCAGCCATATGAAACGTTATATTTGATGTGAGAAATCTCAAATTTAAACGTAATTTCTTAGCTCAAGCATCTCCGCCGATATACCGGTATTGAAAAAACGTATCGCGATACGATATTTTTTAGAGACGAATCGCAATATATCGGAATACCGGTATTATCGCACAGCCCTAGTCCTTTGTCACTCTGAAAGGTATTTTGTGGATTATTTGCCATTCTTTCGTATTGATGTCCAAAAGCTCACTCCATTTTGTTTTGCCGGATGTATTAAACAGAAGTATTTTGGTTTAGAATATCATAAAAAAGTATTGACTTCTTGCATTTTAACACAACTAACTTTGGAATAAAGTGTTCTATATCCTTATTTGAAAACATAAGATATCTAATCCAAAACATTTTCAAAGAATCTATAAAAATATCTAAGCCCTAGGCCTTGCTGTTTCGAGTTTTTACTATGTCCATACAAGGAAAACCCCTGACCCTTGGGGCGTGACCAATTTTGACCTCAGGGCCATTATTTGAACGGTCAACTAGATGATGAATCATACTAAACAAGCATTTTGAGAGTATTGCATAAGCAATACATGTCCCCTACTGGAACCACCATTAAAAATTGACGGATGTTATAAATCAGAGAGTGCAATGCTGTGTGACCTGACCTTGAACTAAAACATAGGCATACCAATATCATATTTAATTAGTTTGATGTTTCGTTGTTTAGTTTGATGTTAAATATACAGTTAATTAAAACATATTTGGGATTTTAAAAAGAGTCTTATTGGGAAGAATTTGATATTAACTTCATTTCATAAGCATGAAGGGGCTTCAATTCATAAACATGAAGCTTTCAATTGATATATATATATCCTAGATATGTCACACAGTAAAAACTCGATGCCGACGTAGCTAATTTAAATGGAAACAACAGAACAAATTCGAAACTGAGACGAATCACTTACCTGGATCTATTTAAGCCAAACATATTCATGAGAAGGGAATAAATTGTGCATATGCAACACAAAACAAAATACCAATAGGACATTCATAGGCCTATCTGCAGTTTATTTACTTGTCAAGATCACCATGTTTTGCGAAACATTGTAGGAATGCGGTAAATCGAGTAACGCCAATATATGTGCTGACCATCAAACTATTCGCCAATAATAAAATACTTGCGTTGTTATATACATGAATGTGTTTCTGTTATGATGAAGAGTTTAACAGTTTAAAATGTTACATCAATGAAGTAATTACATACGAACTCAGCGGGTGAGTTTTGTGAATTGCACCAATTTAGATGTTCTAATTTTACAGCCTTCCCATCAAAGCACGATCTCAATCCCGATGAATATTGAAATATTTCTGTCACACTTGCTCACCAAACGTTATGAAAGAACTTCACATCAATTTGCATTTAATTGTGTATGTTGAGATACATTCGTGAACGTCCAAGGTGCCACATATTCGGATAATGATAAATACTATCAAATAGAATAAATAAAAACACATGATGATATTGATTTCACTTGTTTTAAGGAAATCAATCTGACATTCTCATTATAAATAAATCGTGTATGGTAGGGTAACAGAACTAAAATCAGGGTTGGGCGGTAAATTCCACCCCTGGTATTTACCGCCGGCATTTACCGGTATTTACCGGACTGGCAAATAAGACTCAAGTGGCAAATACCGGCAAATACTGGTCAATTGAACTTTTAAAGTAAATTTATAGCTTCAACAATTCAAAATGTGAAATCGAAGTTAAATCTAAAATAATTCTTTATCATTACATATTAACATTAAAATTGATTAAATCTAAATAAATCCCAGGCTGAATCATTTTTAACAGTTGAATCTTTGCTTTTTAACCTCCTATACAAAATTTAGATATTATTAAAAAAAATTTAAACAATTCAACAATACAGGTAAAACATACATCACTGGTATAATTCTACCTGCGCATGGTGCCACCTGGTCTAGTTATAAGAAGACCATATGGTATAAATTGTTAAAACAAGTTTCAAGAAACTGTCAATTCAGGGTGGATTAAACAGACATAAACAGAGATGAAAGCAATAAAATATCAAAATGATTTTCTGTTCCACCCAAAAATAGGAAGTTGAAAGGAAAAAGAGGGGATCAAGTATGACATGAGCTATGTTATGGTTTCAACCCTCCAATACATTTACAGCAGTAAGACAAATTTTGGTCATAATCACTGCTACTCCTATTGCTGTACAGACCTACACATTACCAATATCACCATAGTTATTCAGCATGAAATCCAGGCAAACATTCCATTTGGAATTTATTAAGTGTTGTTGACAAAGATAAAGAGTGAAAGACCAGTGCAACAGGCCTTGACTGCCAAACAGTTGTAAGTGCTAATTAAGACTCTAAAACTTTATCTAGAAGTGTCCAGCCAACAATTACAAAACACCCTAAAAATAATTGTGTAATAAATTTAAATTAAAGTGTAAAAAAAAAAAGCTCAAAACTCATAATTTAGTATAAATAGGAATAACTTCAATCTTTAGAATAAAATCTATTAACCAGTGTAGTTAAAACTAACCAAAGAACTTTTAAAATATATTAATTCCAGTGTGGTCGATTCAATTGACCAGTATTTGCCGGCATTTACTGGAATTTACCGGTAAATACCGGTATTTGCCAGTGGCATGGAAAATATGGATAAATGCCGGCATTTTGCCAACCCTGACTAAAATAGAACTAGACTCAACATTAGTTACATTACAAATCGGGTACGAATTGACTCGGTAACTATGGTACGAGTTGACTAGAAACCTTATATGAATTTTTATATGAAATTTTTATAAATTTGATTTTTTCACTTAGCACGAGGGCTGCTCCTATTGTGGCCAATATGACACCCCTTTATATAATTAGCATATTAAAACAAACCTGTATTACAATAGTACTGGAGTAGCCCTAGCTCATACCAAACATTCATCCCTACCTCTGGTACCAACAGATTTATACTGCAGTTACAGTCAGAATTTTAACATCAAATATGAAATCAGAAACAGCAACAACAAAACTTTGGAATTAGCTGCTATAGGAAAATGACCAAATTCAAGGTGCGACATCACATTAGAGATGCCAGAACTAGCAGATTTAGCATGTTTTGGCCGCAATATCTTGTTCTTTTATATTGGACACAGCTTAAGCCCCCCCCCCCCCCAAAAAAAATTGTGTGTTTCGGGCAACACCCTAAAAAATGGTAGGTAAGGTAGGGATCAAGTTTTTTTTCTTTCTTCTTAAATACCCAGTTTTAATACCCAGTCTTGTGTATTTGTGGCCAGCAACCAAAATGGTCAGAAAATCGTTAAAAAAAACACAAAAAAAACAAAAAACTCTATTCGGCGGGGTTTCGCTAGATGGGGTTGGGTTGTCCGTAACACACAATTTATTTTGCCTAATAATTACCATTTTAAAAAACAAGTTAGTTGTGAAGAAAATCAGGAACTCACCTTACAGATCAATCTCATTCTTAACGTGGTATTTCAGATAATATTTATAAAAATGGATTTTAAACCACCTTTCATTATCAACGAAGAGATAGCTATGGCATCCGAGATATGAAATAAGTATATTTTTTTCTGTGGTAAATCTACATGGAAATTCATTTGACGAGCAATGCAAAAATGAAGTATGATATCATATGAATATAAGTTTTCGGCCAGGAAAAATCCAACTGATTTACATGTGTTGACCGCCATTTTGTTTAGTTCAGTAACTGTTGTTTACTTTTCGTTTTGTTATTTCAAATAAAAATGCGATCATTAATATCGATTTAAGTATTAAGTAAATTACTGTTACTTATTAGAAGATAATAAAAACCATGACAACATTATTCATTTCCTAAAATAAGAGAAAATATGGTGGAAAAACTGTGTGTTCCTACCTCGCCAAGCCGGTTAGCTTTCTACTTCCGGTACGTTGGTTCCGAAATCTGCGCGCGCACTGCTTCGCAGAAACAATCCAAATATGATCAGAGTTGACTGTCAGGTGTGTGGGGTCACACTCTGACACACAAACAAGTATCTACAACGTTATATAGAGGTACCCCTTGAAACGAGGAGAAATTGTGTGATATGGTATCTACAAGCGTTTGGCGAGGTACACGTACCGAGGTCTCGGGAAAAGTACCTCGCCATTTTTTGGTACCTCGAAACGTGACTGTGTACTTCTATGAAGTACCTCGGCGTGTAATATATTCCAACGCACACACACACACACACACACACACACACACACACACACACCTATTTTTTTCTGATCTGGGATCAACACTTATTTTCTTGTTATGCTTATGTATTGTGAATATACATTAAAGATTATCGATATTAGTAAAACTGTTGTTATCAGTGATGATATTTCTTCTTACCATTGCTGAAAACGTGATTTACATTATTAGGTGATGGTTAGGCCTAATGTATGTTTACAATGCTCAAGTTAAAAATGTGTGTAGAAGGTTAGGGGGAGGGGTCTTGTTGCAATATCCATCATGCCTTAAGGAAAGTCCGTGCTTTTACGTATCCGGTTTTAAATTTTAAACACCGACTAGAAAGTCTTTGTTTGATGTTTGTAGTTTACGAGAACTGTACGAGTCAAATTTAGCATTCAAATGTGAATCTTAGATATATTTACCATGAATTATTATAGTGTGAAGTCATCACTAGCTCCAATGGTACAAAGCAATGTAATATCTACATTGAAAGGCTCATAGGCTTAAAAGGCTCATAGCTTGCAATCTAAGCCTGAACAAGTTAAAAATCATACATAGGCGTGATCCTCACAGTGGAATTCACACTGAATTTTAGGGAGTGTGTTTGGTTCAAAGAAACCCAGAATTATAAATCCTCAGAAAATCATCAGCAAAGTTGTTGAATATTTGAACTCTTCTGCACAAGTACTTTCAAGAAACAAAATTATTTGTACATGAGCTGTAGTTGCTAGAATCTACATATATGTTACACTATATTTATTTTTTCTATAAGTATGAGATAGCATGTATGTATTTTTATGTATTATATGATTGATAGCCAAACAAAAAAAAAGAATAACACACACACCAAAAAAATTGTGAGAAAAAGGAAGGGGAGGGGGTGAACCCCCCCCCCTCCCACTCCTTGTGTTCTAATTGTCTGGTAGGACAAAATTTTCAGTATGTTTTACATATATATATATTGTCATATTCTGTTAATCTTGATTTTAAGACTATATTTGCTGTTACAATTTACTATTTTCAAAGTGTGCAAAGAATAATTGTAAAACTTAAATTTAAAAATGGGGGTTTACATATTCAAGAGACCATTTTGCAAAATATCTCTGGTCAACTATGGTAAAATATGTTTTTTTTTTTGTTAACCTTAGATATAATTCTAAATATTTTTAAAGAAAAACTGGCATGTAAACAATTTAGATTTTGAGAATTTTTCAAAATTGCGATATTCTGTGATTTTTTTTCTGAAGGATGCGAGCAGATTAAACAGCAATTGTGTATGTTTTCAATTGAATATCTATAAAAATTCTCTCAGTAAATGAATAGCTATTGGTTTTTATATATTATAGCTTAATATGATGTGCTTTGGTGCATATTTTTAATAAAACATGTGATAATGCATTCTTGTGTTAGAATTTGGCTTTTGCATTTGGGGGTATATGTGCTCTGTAGCACATAGTATAAAAATAAACCTGTAAAGGTATGTCTTATATGGGCTTTTTAGTTAGTTTATGAGTTGTTAAAGTTATTTAAATGAAAAAAAAATTTGATTGACAGAAATTTCTAATAGTATTTACCTACCTTAAGTGCCTATGTATGTCAAAAATACCCCTATTGTCAGGGCCGTAAATTACATGGAGGCGGAGGAGGCAGCTTTTGAGCCAAAAAAAATTAAAATTTAAAGTTCATTAGAATTTATGTTGTTTCCAGTAACTAAGAACATGATACCTCCCTTAAAAAGCATTCCAAATCTTTCTTTTAGAATGAGTTAGTCAAGTAACATCTTAGAAGGCCCTAGAATCAAGGATTTTACACGAAACGTGTTCAGTGTGCACAAAATATAGACCCCCGCCTAATTTCTTGCCTCCTCCAAATTGAAGGTTAATTTACGGCCCTGATTGTAACCTTACCACGTGCGACTTCTGGTGAAATATCAAGCCCGAAACATACGATTAAAACAATCGATAAAGTTTCTATAGAAAATTTGTGACGCGCGGACGCGCCGAATACAACTAGCCGTTCAATATATGATATACAATATATAAATATTTCGTCTGGTTCCCTTCCCACAATGTGTTCGCACTCTTTCAAGACAAATTTACAATGCGCTAACTATGGAAAAGAGGACCAAACTAATAAATGCCTTGTTATCGTAGTAAAAGGGAAGTAACTGTGTTACATGCATGTACACGTATCATCTATATTTTACTATCTGGTGTTTACTATGATCATTTAGATGTTAGCTTTCATCACCAATTACACGAACATTTTACGAGGGTTTCATTATTATTTATTCGTATATATAAGTATGTTCGTATTGTATCTTGCTGAGGCCTTCAATGTGACATTTAGATATATCAACGACGTATTATCTATTTTAAAATAATAATAATTTTCATTCACATGTCGATTCGATATATCCCAGTGAACTCGAAATAAAAGACACCACAGAGTCGTCCACTTTTGCTTCATTCTTAGATATTTTTTTATTTATGTAGCAATATTCCATTATCACCTGCATATGGTGTTTACATCTCTCAACTGATTCGATACGCAAGAGCTTGTTCTGCTTATGGACAGTTTTTAAATTGAAGCAGGCTACTGAAAAAGAAATCGATGGTGTAGTTTCGTTTAAAGTCAGCATTTCGCAAATTCTATGGTCCTTATAACGATCTAGTTTGCCAATACAACCTAACAGTGGGTCAAATGCTGTCTGACGTGTTTCATACCGATTGTTAGGCCCTTCTTGGCTTATTGATTTTGACTACGGATAACTCCATTTACCTGATCAAGATATAGGGCTCACGGCGGGCGTTACCGGTCGACAGGGGATGCTTACTCTTTCTAGACACCTGATCCCACCTCTGGTATATCCAAGGGTCCCTGTTTGCCCAACTTTCTGTTTTGTATTGCTTATAGGAGTTATGAGATTGATCACTGTTCGTTATCTTCACCTTTCATGATACCAAATCGGAAATGAAGAACATAAGTAAAATAGTGATATCATGGTTGTTTGTTTGACGTTCCTTGGAGAAATTTCACTGATTTCATGACATCAGTAGCCGTGAGTGAAGTGCTAAAAACTTTGACACACAAGTTTTTTTTTTTTATTATTGAACTTCTTATAATACTAAAAAAAATCCGACTAAAGACTTTCGTAAGTTCTAACTTACGATATGACGCTTCTGTTTTATCAATGTGTTTTCAAACAGGCAAAAAAAATTCGGGGATGACGCAGAGGTGTGTCTTCTTTTTCTCTCAAATTGTACTGGAACAGCATTAGGGCATTCAGTTTCATTTGAATTAAGAAAAATACATTATATTAGGATAGTTCTCCATTTTATTTCGATATTGTAACGACTGTTTCACATTGTATCAATGGTATGATACAGGGTGGTATCAACCTGATACCAATGAGGGTCGTTACAATAATAGGATTCGAAGGTACCTACATGTATCGATTTATAACAGTTAATAAAAGTTTTTATTCTGACGAGATCGCAAAAACCCAAGGTACCGGTGTGGTGTGGTACGATAAAGGTTCCTCCCTGCTCAAGGTCGTAAGCGTCGAACATAGTCCTAAATTTTGAAGTTTCCATATGAATGAAAAATTCTTGAGATGGACGTTAAACAATATCCAAACAATAACTAATAGCATAAAAAACACATGTAATGTCTGATTAAAGTTAATTAATTCAAATAAAATGTCTTTATAAAACACTGATGGAAATCCTTCTGGGCCCTCAGTGCTACAAGGTGTCCGGTGTTAGGTGCTGGAGGTATTGTCAGTCTTGAATACTACAACTAGTCTATGGTACCACTACTAGATTATAATGGTGAAACCTGGATCTCCGACACTATGATAAGGACTACAAACTGAAACTAATTTAATTATACATAAAAATCAATTAGTATCTCGGTGCAAGTATCTCTTACTATGATGCTGCTATGTATACATTTTTGTAAAGCTTCTGGAGATGTAATGAAAGCGCTAAAGCTTTACGGAGGATTTCTGTGTTTTCTTTTCATATTTTTTAAATATTAGTATCCGATTACTGAGACTCTATTTCAATTTTGGATATACCTATCCAGTGATCGAGATGGAAACACAAGACATTCTTGTGTATCTCGGGCAGAATCCAGAGTGCACCGACTATCAATGTATACATACTCCGTGAGTTGCATACTAAAGTCTGGATCCATCACCCTAATACCCCCATCACACTAGGCCACGTTCGCACTACGACCATGTAAAAATTGATGATCGTAGTGCGATCGGGTACGTCGTAGTAAGAACGTAGTAAGTTCTTTATGGTCGTGGAGCAACTTTGAACATGCTCAAAACAAACGTAGTGCGGTCGTGGTCAAATTTGATCGTAGTGGAAGCGTAGTAAGGACGTACTAAGGTCGTATTTAGATCGGCATGGTCTTAGTAGCATCGTGATGCAGAAGAAAACGACTGCACTGCGATTCCACTACGCTCTCTATACGACCATCCCGTTTTCACTACGTTCTCATTACGATCATCCCGTTTGCACTACGTTTTCTTCACGCTTCCGCTACGATCACGACACGTCCATACTATGTTGTTGAAGATCGTAGTACGTTTCTACCAAGATCACCCCACACACTGGTATAAAAACTGAACAAAGGTTGCATATGACCATTGCTTCTTTGGAATCATGGAAAGGCCAGACCAAGAAATATTGATGGAGATGTTGATGCATATTCAGTATATGGCACTTAACGACCAAGCTGCTATATTGTTACTTAGGCGAAGGAGGAGGAGAATCGTAAGACAGCGTAGATCTTGTTGGGTACGACCTTGGCTTTCTGTTGAAAAAAGACTTCAGTTTGGCCATTATGATCAACTGATGGATGAATTGAGGGTGGAGGATCAACAGTTCTGAAGGTTCTGAGCTGTATTTATACTGAATCTGGATCTGATTCAGCTGCTGCAAAGCGTGGCGACAGCGGCGCGGAAACGTGGTAGAATCGTAGTAAGATCGTGGTACAATCGTAGTAAGATCGTGGTACAATCGTAGTAAGATCGTGGTACAATCGTGGCAGAAGCGTAGGAAACTCGTGTTGCAGTCGTGGGAGTCCTGGTGAGAGCGTTGTTAGAACGTTATAGACGTAATGGGAGCGTAGTAAGAACTTGATGAACGTAGTGAGAACGTGATGGAATCGTAACAAAGCCGTAGTTTAATCGTAGTGGAGTCGTGATAAGAGCGTAGTGAGGACGCCGTAACATCGTGAAGACAGACAAAATTACAAATCCATGCCGTTCGCACTACGTTCTCACCACGATCTAAAAAAATGATAGAACGTAGTGAGGTCGTGATGTAGTGTGACAGGGCCATAAATCTATAATAGCTTTTATAGACTACGTTCAACAACCACACCGAGAGTATTGAATAGCAATATATAGCCCCTTACCGGTTGCTAAAGTTATTGGACATCAACAATATTTCATGTTCTAGGTTATGGTAAAGGGGAAAACAAGATTACATGTCCCCCCACCGCCGCATGTAAAAAAAAAAAAATGAAGCACAAAAGTCCCATAACTCCAGTGACATTACTTTTGTAGAATCAAAATTGCGGTGGAATACGATCAATTATATATTGTGACTAACAATCCTGCAACATTTGAACAAACTCCGTACAGAGGAGTTCACAAAGTGTTCCTAAAATGTAGAATGTACCAAAGTCCCATTACTCCTGTAAAATTTGTCGAATCAAGATGGCGGTGTAATTTGGTCAACTACACAAAATTTTAACAAAATCCATTGAGCGGTTTCTGAAAAGTTGCGTCCACAGTGTTCCTATAGTGTGGCATGTACAAATTCAACAAAGTCCCATAACTCCTGTAAACTTTGTCTAATTAAAATGGCGGCCCAATATGAACAACTCTAGTGACTAACAATCCTACAAAATTTGAACAAAATCAGTTGAGCGGTTTCGGCGTCCACAAAGTCAAGTGGGACGGACGGACACTGGTATTTCTATGTCCCCTTCCGCGTTGCGATGGGGGACAATTAGAGAACCAGGATAGGAATGGTTGGATATCAACTACTATTGAGGTAGAAAGACTTGACCCGGAAAAAATGAAATTTGATCTGTAACTTGTTTTGGCAAAGCAATGTACCCAAAGATCAAATAAATATCTGCATGAACATTGAGAAAAAAGTGCGGAAATCTGATTTGCTGGGCGGACAGACAGAATGACGGAGTGGAAACCTAAAGTACAATAGGGGACTAATTAAAAATCTACCTTTGTTTGTTACATTGTATCGATGTTCTTATGATCTGCGATTGGGTAGCAAGTAGTGATCACGTATCACTTTACCAATGTTACAAGCAGACGGTAAAGTTTCCTGGTTTCATAAAAGATAATTCTAAAATAGTATCCATTCAGTATTCAGTTCTATACGAGTTGTCTTGATAATCAATGAAGACGCATTCATGAATCATTATTATTGCAGTATAGTGCATGTATTCTCACTAGGATAATGCGTCACCTTCTGTCGAAATGAGAAATAACTCGAGATAACTTCACGTATCTTCATTGATCTTTGATTTTAACCAGTAACATGTTCAAATGAACTGAAATTAATCTCCACACGCAGCGCGTATATCTGTTTATATACATGTAGCAGTGCATGCATGGAAATCTCTTCACCTCTCAATACCTTGTGTTGAAAATGTCCCCACATAATATGGGCGGCAATCAGTAGCTAAATGTTGATTTGTAAGCAAGCATACACATCCCTGCAACGGAACAAAGAGCTCCACCAACAATATTAAAACCATACGGAACGTAAAGGTATTCTGCTAACACGACGGTAGAGGGGATGGAATTCACCCGCACACCAAATATAATGGAACCGATCAGGATGAACACAGCTACAAGAAACAAGAATAGGATATACATGTAGTTACATCATTTATCGGATTTCTCTTTCTAGTTATTTTCATTGGATTAATTTAGAAAGTTTATATCATATAACAACGCGAAGACTTAACTCCGCAAAAATCAGTTAAAACATTTATTTAAAAACTTCGTAGCCCTAAATATCCAAAGGGAAGTCCTACAATGCTTATGATAATTGATAATTTAAATCAACTGACAAAGTGTTTATAAATGAGATTTTAATAAGCACGATGAGAGGGTCGTATCATGCCCAGACGACAACTGCATCAAAATTCACATTATTTTTTATTGTTCATGCTACCTTCTGTACATATTTGTAAATAAATTCACTGAATACATACCCGCAACATTCATCAATATGACCGTGGCTAGATTGAGTAGACGTTCAGCCGTTACCAGAAATATTGAGATGAAACTGCAGACGTTGGCGGAAATGATCGCTATTAAACCGAGACATTCCAGAGCTTGTACAGCGCGAAACCAATCTGTAATGTTAACAGTTTATACTGATTTTTTCCCATCATCTCCTTGACGAATCTAATTGACCAAAGGGTGAAAACTCATATATTTATCCATGACAATTTCTTTCTCAAAACATGTATCTCCGTATGAACATTGAAGAAATGTAGTTCTACTGAAGGGGGGGGGGGGTTAAAGAAATACATATATTATGTTACCTTAAAAACATTTTTCATTTCAGGAGTTTTACAGTTTTGTTACAATGGAAATTGACTATAAAGTCATTAATTAAACAAGCTGAGTATTTCAATTAGGTACCTTGACCGGAAAAGGATGGATGTCCACTGGTGGGGACACAGGTCACCTTCCCAACCATCCCCGTACACAGAGTCCAAAGTCCAAAATACGACGTGGAAACGCTATCCTTGTAGTACACCCAGGTGGGTACACTGAAAACAGTTATATGTATAATCAAACATAAGACAATCAACGCAAAACACAGATAGGCTACTGTGATGGCCCGCATCAACATCTTTCTGTTTTGACAAGCTCCTTTATGTTTTCACAAGTTCAATGGAATACGTACATGATTACATCAAACCGACACGCAGCATCCCGGAGTGAAAGGATTATGCTTTGCTTAATAATGCCGGATTTGTGTTGTCGGTACATGTTTGCAAATCACGTTCAGGTTTTACCTTGAATATTTGATATTTACATATAACCCCCAGTCCCCCATCCCAAACATATAAAATACCTCTAGTACATGCAGTACAAAACGATTGATTAGTTGCATATTTTAACGTCCCTCTCGAGAATCTTTCACTCGTATGAAGACATCACCATTGCCAGTGAAGGGTTGCAAATATTAGGCCTATGCTCGGCGCTTATCACAATCGAGCCGAGAAGGATCTTTAAATATCCCGCCACACCTACTGGGACCTCGGATTTTGTGGTACCACCCGGAATAGTCGCCTCTTACAACAATTACTGAGGACCTGTTCTAACCCGGATTCCCATTGGAACACTACATAACGATTGATTAATTGTATATTGTTTAACGTCCCATATAAGTATTCACTTATATGGAGACGTCAATATTGCCGGTGAAGGGCTCTATGCTAGTTCCATCGCCAAACGCTCGGCATCAGGTGTGAATGTCATGGATCCTTGGAGATGACCTTATAAAACGGATGTCCCGTGTCACAGTAGGTGTGGCTGCTAGAGAACCCACTCTGCTCAATGACCGTAAGCACTGAGCAAAGGCCTAAATTTAAAGCCCTTTACCGATCTTGGTGACGTCTGCATATGAGTGAAAAAATCGAGAGAGAAAGAGAGAGAGATAGAGAGAGAGAGAGAGAGAGAGAGAGACGTTAAACGAGATAAAATCAATTATACAATCGGCGCTTACGACTTTGAGCTGTGCCACACCTGCTGTGACACGGGACCTCGGGAGATTGATCACTGTACGTTATCTTCACCTTTTTATAGGAGTTATGAAATTGATCACTGTTCATTATCTTCACCTTTAATCTGTGAGAACAATATCAGTACTCTGTTATAAGAAATTCTTATACCATATTCGTGGATGATTTCTACCAAACTTTTCATTCATCTTTTACAATATGTTGACAAAGATAGATATATAGGGAAAGGCGTTAGACCCGAATGTTTAGATATTTTACAGCCTTTCTGAACTTGGGATAGCGTTTAAATTGAAACAGATGGGTCATGACAAAATCTGCCTTTGATAAACCAAATCTCAGCTGTGATTCTATGTCAGCCCCATGCTGTAACATATAAACAAATTGTAAAAACATTGAAGGGACGAAATCTTCAATGGACTTTAGATTTTCCATTAAAGGATATGCTGAAGTATTTTCATCCTTTAAATTTTGGCTGTTTTAGTCACAGTGATGGCTTCTAAATAGGTCATTGCCTGTGACAGTACTTCGCCAAACAGGATCTACGCCAACATCCTGTTTGAAAGTTAACATGATATCCCGTCCCATCTTATGCCCCTCAAGCTCCAGACTTTCGGCCAATGAATGTTCTTCCGAGTCTAGTGGAATGGATGTGTTGCATTTCTGCATTTAACTGTTTAATTTGCTGATTAAAGAGACTAACCAATAAAGCAAGTTTTTGTCTGAACAACATACATACGAATTTCTGGAAAACCAATCGCATGAACGTTTTTACCTTAGGCAGATTGCTCCTTCTCACTCCCCAGATTTCACAGCACCGCTCTCTCTCTCTCTGACATTTATATATCAATTTTGTTATAATTCTTAGTTTCCTCTAGGTAGTCAATGAGAGGCTGTTTGGTTCCGTATATTTTTCTAAAGGTACCTTCATCCTCACTAATCAATATTAATGTTTGGTTGTGGAAAATATGTATCAATATCCACTCAATTTAGAAAATGTATATATTGCCACCTTTTTAAAGATGTCAGACATACACAATCAGAAGTCTATGTTAGCATAAGAAAATCAAAATTTTTCGTTTTACAGAATAATAAAATAGATGAAAACTTGTTGAAATGTCAACAGTTAAAAAACCCTGCTAATTCATAAATATGTTTAAAAGTGGATATTGGGGAACTCATTGTCGAAATGCGCATCTGGTGCATCAAAATTGGTACCATATAAGTTTTACATCATGACTCCTGGGTCGAGGCCTCTGCTGGTGGACTGTTAGTCCCCGATGATCTCTACAGTCCAGTAGCTAAGTACTTCGTTACTAGCTTGAAAATACGGATGTATATTTAATTGCTGTGATAGAATTTAGAAATTCATTTCAAAATTAAGAATTATCTCCCTCATGCATAGCTCTTATCCTTAGACGAATTTGACTCCACTTTTTGGCACTCTGTTTTCCCCTAAAATAGCTCTATCAAGGTTATCGTTATTTCGGATTTCAAACATTTCGGTTAAGCATCACTGAAGAAACATTATTTGTCGAAATGCGCATCTGGTGCATCAAAATTGGTACCGTATAAGTTTTACATAATAGACATTCACTTAAGAAATACCAACATAAGAGTTATTGCCCTTGACAACCTCTACTCCAGGGATCATGGAATTTACCATTTTGGTAGAGGACTCCCTGTTCTATATCACAATGCATTTAGTTTTTCTTAAACATGTGCGGTGAAGATTTTTGAAAACTGGTCAATGTTGGCTCCGCCCTAAAGCCCCAGGAATCCTGAAATTTACAGTTTCTGTCCCCCTTGATCCAAAGATGCTTCATACTAAATTTGAAAAGAATTGGAATGCTAGTTATCAAGAAGTTAAAAATTTCTAGCGTTCACACCTTAAATTACTGACCATTTTGGCCCAAACCAATACCAAATCCTTACCCATGGGATCATCAAATTTACAATTTGATAAAAGACTACCTGATCTTTCTAAATATCCATTTAGTTTCAATTTATCATCAACAGCACTATAGAAGATGCTATTTAGTGTTTTATACATAAACACTATATAGTAGGTTTGGCCATGCCCTGGGGTCAGATTCCCTACCCCGGGGATCATGAAATTTACAATTTTGGCAGGGCGAGAGAAATTTAATTTTTAATTTTATGGATTTCTTTTCCAAATATTTTGGAGAGAGAGAGAGAGAGAGAGAGAGAGAGAGAGAGAGAGAGAGAAAAAAGAGAAATATTAATTTTTTTTAATTCAGCGAAAATTTGATCACACATTTATGTCTTTCTCTTTACTGCAATCCTTGTTGCTGGTTAACACATGAAAAAGAAAAAAAGAAATAAAAAGAATGGGAAAATATTGGTCTTGATCTCGGAATGTAACTTCAAACTTACTGTGCGACTACATATGCCAGAAGTGATGTTAATCAAATGTAGGTTCTAAAAAATTCTAAAGAACTTGAAATCTCAAAACTTTTCCTAAATCAATAACATCAAAACGTATGACATTTCAACACTTTACACGACCATTCCTCACGATAAATCAAAGACTAGACTTTTTGGACATCATAGACAGTTACTTCTTCGTCAAAAATAGAAAACGGAAATATTCATATCTAGTGATCAGTCATCCAAAAATTACTTTGTTGAAATTGTCACGCGCACAGATTATGCTCTTTTGTTAGCTGACCTGTTTTTATATTCATATGAAGCAGAATTTCTTCAAAACTTCTACGTGAGAAGAAAAATATCTTGCTGTGGCCTTCAATTCGACATTTAGATATATCGGCAACGTATTATCCATTAACAATAATTCTCATTCATATGTTGATTCGATATATCCCAGTGAACTCGAAATAAAAGACACCTCAGAGTCGTCCATTTCTGTTTCATACTTAGATATTTTATTGAAAGTAGATATTAACGGCAAACTAACAACTAAACTTTATGACAAACGGGATGATTACAGCTTCTCCATCGTCAACTTCCCATATTTATGTATCAATATTCCATTATCACCTGTATATGGTGTTTATATCTCTCAACTGATTCGATACGCAAGAGCTTTTTCTGCTGATGGTCAGTTTTTAAATCGAAGCAGGCTACTGAAAAACAAATCGATGGTGTAGGGGTTCCAACAGTCTTGTTTAAAATCAGTATTTCGCAAATTCTATGGTCGATATAATGATTTAGTTTGTCAATACAACCCATCATTGGGTCAAATGCTGTCTGACGTGTTTCATACCGATTGTTAGACCGTTGTTGGCACACTGATTTTGACTGCGGATGACTCCGTTTACTTAATCAAGATGAAGGGCTCACGGCAGGTGTGAACGGCCGACAGGGATGCTAACTCCTCCTAGGCACCTGATCCCCCTTCTAGTGTGTCCAGGCTTCCGTGTTTACCCAACTCTCTATTTTGTATTGCTTACAGAAGTTATGAGATTGATTACTGTTCGTCATTTTTACTTTCACCTTCCATACAATTTGGATTATACAGTAAAACGTTTTTTCCGCAGATGAAAGTTTAGTGATTTTACAGCTGATAAGTATATAACAAGTTCAACGGAATACTATTACTGGTGAAGGACTGTATAGTTTAGGTCTATGCTTGGCGCTTCCGACCTTTGAGTAGAAGGGGTCTTTATTGTGCTACACCTGCTCTGACATGGTGCCTCGGTTTTGTTGCATTCTCACCCCAAAGAACCGCAACACTTAGACTACTATCAAGGGGTATAGAGGACCTGTTCAAACCCGGATCGCACGGATATATATGTACATTTGTATATTAAAAATATGAAAAGCAGATTTGGTTTGATATTTTGAATAACATCTACAGCTGTCACCATTGCCGGTGAGGGGCTGCAAAATTTTGGCCTATGCTCGGCGCTTACGACCATTGAGCAGAGAGGTATCTTTATCGTGCCACGGGATCTCGGTCTCATCCGAAGGACCGCACCATTTAGTCGCCTCTTACGGCAAGGGGTACTGAGGACCTATTCGAACCCGGATCCCCACGAAATTAAACTTGAATCCCCTTATATATATTAATAATGATAATAATAGAGCCTTCACCCAAGAATGTTCTGTGCCAACGTGAAAAGTTTAGGACGGACAAATTTCGATCAGAAAAACTCATTTGAACCTTCGGCCCAGGTGAGCTAATAAGGGACTATGTAATACGCAATTTCTCGGAACTTGCGTACTACCTGTTATCTTCCATATGATAAATGAACGTGGACATTGTATATTTGACTATAAACACCTTCCCTCCCCCAAAATCTCGGGGGTGAAGCATCGCATGCTTAGCTATATCTTATCCACAATTTACGCTATCACCCGAGCTGTGGCGGTAACAATGAATCTGTTGTATAAATAACTCAGAACTCGCAAATATCGGCTCAAAATATACTTTATTTATGTTTTAATGAAGTGGTAGACACCCTACATATCTATTGCATTTCAATTTCGGCTCTTTGTTTGCCAGAAAGCATATTACATATATATGTTAACCAATTTAAAAAAAAAAATGCATGCAAACTTTACACAAAGTTCTCATTTTCATTCATTCAATATGCATAACGTGTTACATAACCACACACTGTGTTTACATTTATACCATGGTCCAAGATCAGTATTGAAGTATACATGTAGCTTTTTACACACTAAAAATTCTTTCATACCAGACAGTATACAATCACAGGTACTCGACATTATGAATATATATACAACTATGTAATTATCATGTTAAATAGAACTTTCTGCTGAAAATTGCAAGTGATGCAGCTGCTTAAAAAACAAGAGACCCATAGGCCATATCACTCATCTGAGTCACCTTGCTAATATTTTAATGATTTTCTCTCCATATATACTCCGATGTAAAACTTTGATCCCCTACTGTGGCCCCACCCTATATTAATCTGCACTATGACAGGGAACTTTCATGCAAATGCAAACTTCTCTGGTCTAGTGGTTCTTGAGAAGAAGATGTTTTAAAGATTTCCCTATAGATTTGTATGCAAAACTTTGATCCCCTTTTGTGGCCCCAAACCTACCCCCAAAGCCATGCTTTTAACAAACCTGAATCTGAACTATGTCAGAAAGTGTTTACGAAAATTTGTGCTTTTCTGGGTCAGTGGTTCTGAAAAGAAGACTCTTAAAGATTTTCCCTATATATTCGCATGTAAAACTTTGATCCCCAATTGTGGTCCTAACCTACCCCTGGGGTCCTGGTTTTAACAAACTTGAATCTGCACTATGTCAGGAAGCTTTCATATGTATTTCAGCTCTTCTGGTCCAGTGGTTCTTGAAAAGATTTTTAAATGGATCCACCCTACTTTTGCATTTTTGTGATTATTTCCCCTTTGAAGGAGGCATGGTCCTTTAATTGAATAAACTGGAAAGCCCTTCATCCAAGGATGCTTTTTGCCGAGTTTGGATGAAATTAGCCAAATGGTTCTGGAGAAGAAGTCGTAAATGTGAAAAAGTTTACAGACATATGGACAACGGACAACGTGAGATCAGAAAAGCCCACTCGAGCTTTCAGCTCTAGTGAGCTAAAAAACCAAGATGGCAGCTAACATTGAATGAAGCAAAGGTATCCTATGTCATCGAATAGAGGGTTTATACTCTAGAACGCCCACATTACAGATCTATTCAGCCGTGAAAACACCCATGATGACCACAAGAAGCAGAGAAAATCCAAACTGAATGGCGGCAGCTCCACTTCTCGAATCGGCATTCCCAGTATATATGATGGGGTCGTATAACACGGAATTATTGAATTTGGGGAACCGGAAGACGAAGAGCTGTTTGCTGCCCTGTGTCCTGAAAGTGGGATAATTTCCAGGCATATCCTCATAACTTCCACCATCCTTTGAAATCTACAAAGACGAAAATCAAAATATTGAAACTACTGTTCCATGTTGTAAGAACTTTTAAAACTAATCACAGAAATGTGAGTTTTCTTCATTGCAATCGAATATGCAATACTGAGCGTCAACCTCCGATGAGCTGAATTTACTGTACTTGAGTTAACTTCATACTCGCAGTTTTATCTGATACAAGTTTAAAATGTGTATTTATTTCCATTCATTAGAATTAAAACTTAACAAATTATCAAATAAAATACATAGGTCATCACACTTTTTAAGATGCGAGACGTAGTAAATAATAAGTAATAAAGGAAATCTATCGCATAATAGACTTAATAAAGAAATCAATAGAAAGAGTTACTGCAATTGGATTCAATATTTTAAAACATATCATTGATTATTCATCTATAACTTAGACTTTTGAAATACACTGTATTTTATTTTTAACAAGATGTTTTTTACAATAACTATGGGAAAGGACTCCATATCAGGCATAAATCTAAATTTAAATAGTGATTTTGCAAAATCTGATGACATCACAGGGGGGTGGAAATACTTTAACCGAATTATCATTTCTGTGGAAAGTCTTATTCTTATTTTTATAGTTCATTGTATACTAATTCTCAAGAAACAATCACAAATCACCCAACGTGATTGAACTTTGACCCCATGAGGATTATTGGACCTTACGTAATAATTCTTGTTAGCACTATACTCCTTGTTAACCGTAAATGCGATGAGCATTAAACATTAACTGAAATATGGAGGTCATTTAGTAGAATATTGATAGGAAAACAAAAGGAATCAATGACCCTTTACGAGAATTATAATGCCTTCTGTTTTACGATTTCTACATAAAACACGTAAAACTTGAGAACGATTGGTCGTACGTGCACGGGGCCAACTGCAATGACATCTTTGACCTTGAAAACTGGGTCAAGGTCAAGTCATCCAAACAAGAGGCCCATGAGCCACATCGCTCACCTTAACCCATATTTAAAGATTTTCCCTATATATTCGCATGTCAAACTTTGATTCCTATTGTGGCCCCAACTTGTCGCCAGGGGCCATGCTTTTTATAGCCTTGATTCTGCACTATGTCAGGAAGCTTTCATGTAAATTTGCTCTTTCCTATCCCAGTGGTTCTTGATAAGATTTTAACAGATTTCCCCCTATATATTTGTATGTAAAACGTTGATCCCCTATTGTGGCCCCATCCTACCACTTAAGGGTCATGGTCATGGGTTTAACAGCCTCGAATCTGCATTATGTCAGGAAGCTTTCATGTAAATTTGTACTTTCCTAGCCTAGTGGTTCTTAAGAATTATATTTTCAAAGATTTTACCAATATATTCGCATGTAAAACTTTGATCCCCTATTGTGGCCGCATGCTATCCCCTGGGGCATAATTTTAAGAAACTTGAATCTGCACTATGTCAGGAAGCTTTCAAGTAAACAGCTCTTCTGGCTCAGTGTTTCTTGAGAAGATTTTTAAATAACCCTACCCTATTTTTTGCGATTATCTTCCCTTGGTTGGAGGCATGACCTTTCATTTGAATAACCTTAAAAGCCCTTCACCCTAGGATGTTTTTGGACAAGTTTGGTCGAAATTGGCCCAGTTGTTCTGGAGGAGAAGTCGAAAATGTGTAAAGTTTACAGACGGACAACAGGCAATCATCATCAGAAAGATATTAGCTTAATTGAGTTATCCCCCACCCCCTCCTCACCCCCGAGAAAATAGAAATTTTATACCATCTTTACTGCTGGAGATACCCTTGAAACATGATATGTACAAGTACATTGTTTTGAAATTAACATTTTTAAAGTTCTGAAGAAAAAAAGTTTTAAAAAGGTTCACACAATGAATTCTACACTGAAGTAGAATATGAAATTTAAAAAGAACAACTGGGGTCACGATGTTTGTTATTGAGCTACAGTATTCTATACACAACCCTTTTGTACTTAAAATTGACTCAAGATGCATTAAATTTAGATTAGATTTGATTTTTCTGTTGGTATTAACATCAGCAACACAAATCAATCATTACATAAAATAGATACAGAATCATGTCTACACTAACAATACAGATAAAACAAGAGGCCCACTGGCCTTATCGGTCACCTGAATACTAGTGAAAAAGTATCACTACTTCCATGGGCTATGAAACCTAGAAAAAAATTCCTGTTCTGAATATCTAAGCTAAATTCTAATGTTCAACAACAGTATAAAACAAGATGTGTTCTTAAAACTTCACTGCACTCAAGAGTGCATACACTGATGAAAGGCCTTAAATAATAGGTGTATTAAATTAAAAAATCAAAATATATGACTAATTTGGACTCATCCTAAAGTCATAATCCTGGGTTGTGAAATTCACCATTTTTTGTAAATTCTTTTCTGCTATTCCTAAGTATGCATTTAGATCTTATACAGTATCAGCAAACTTGCACATAAATACCATATACTAAGTTTGGCCCCACCCTGGAGTCAAAACCCTTACTCTGGGGAAAATCAAATTTACAATTTTGGTAAAAGACTACCTACTCTATCCATTTAGTTTTAATTTAGTATCAAAAACACTAAAGAAAATGTTATTTAAGTGTTTTACACATACATACTATATAACAAGTTTGGCCCCGCCCTGGGGTCAGAACCCCTACCCCGGGGATCATGAAATTTACAATTTTGGTAGAAGCCTTCCTGCTCTACATCACTATGCATTTAGTTTTTCTTACATGTGTGTGGTTCTTGAGAAGATTTTTGAAAAATGGTTAATTTTGGACAGTTTTTGGCCCGCCCCTAGGGCCCCAGGGGTGCTGGAATCCTGAAATTTACAATTTATATTTATGTTCCACTTGTTCCAAATATGTTTCATACCAAATTTGAAAAGAATTGGATTTATAGTTATCAAGAAGAAGTTAAAAATGTCTATTGTTCCCACATTTAATAACTGATCATTTTGGCCCCACCCTGATACCAAACCCCTACCCCTAGAATAATCAAATTTACAATTTTGGTAAAGGACTACCTGTTGTTTCTAAATATCTATTTACTATCAATTTAGTATCAATAGCGTTAAAGAAGATATAATTTAAGTGTTTTACACATAAACACTATATAACAAGTTTGCCCCCCCCCCCCCTGGGGTCAGAACCCCTACCCCGGGGAACATGAAATTTACAATTTTGGTAGAGACCTTCCTGCTCTACATCATTATGCATTTGGTTTTTCTTACATATGTGCGGTTCTTGAGAAGAAGAATTTTGAAAATTGGTCAATTTTGGAACAGTTTTTGACCCGCCCCTAGGGCCCAGTGGTTCTGGGGTCCTGAAATTTACAATTTATGTCCCCATTGTGCAAATGATGTTTCATACCAAATTTGAAAAGAATTGGACTGGTAGTTATTAAGAAGAAGTTAAAAATGTTCAATTGTTAACGCACGACGACGGACGAAAACCAATTGCAATAGGTCACCTGAGTTTACTCAGGTGACCTAAAAAAGTTTAATGTTAGTAATGGAAATAATGACCTTTTTCCACTTGATATATAAAAAAAAAATTGGGGGTTTATTGAGATCGAGTTTTTAAATTATTGGCGAAAATACTTAATTTGTATACAAATTTAATTCGAATTTTGTTAAAAATGGGTGTTCTGTTTGGAAAAATATAGAATATCATAATCAACCAAATTAATGAATTACAACATTTGAACTAGTTCACAGTCTCATCTACTTGTATCATAAATTATAAAATGGAAATACAGGTATAGGAGTATATAAATAGAAGATATATTGAATGAAACAGAAACTGTAATATCACGCAGATTTATAACTTTTTGATTATAATAGTTTTCACAGGCACCTGAAGTGTGGATACATGTAGCTTGTATATACTTTATATACATACCCCCCCCCCCCTCACCTATTTAGAATGAAATTATTTTATACAGAACCAACGATAGGCCCATGGGCCACATTGCTCACCTGAATCACCTTGGCTCATATTCAAAGATTTTTCATACATATATATATATATATATATATATATATATATATATATATATATATATATATATATATATACTAGATAGATAGATAGATAGATAAAAGTTACTTTTCGCAATGATGGTAAAAGTATAGGTAAAAAATAAAAATGAAACACGAAGACGTTTAGTATATATATAATATATATAAATATTGAAAATCAGAATGACACATTCCATAAAAAACAATCATTTACTGCTAGCGCTTTCTCCATGTCTACATGGTTCATCAGGCAGTTCAAATATGTATACAAAAATTGTTTAGTAACGTCTTTGTTATGACGTCAATTAAACGAGTCCTTTATGACGTCATAATAACGTTAACCGGTAGCGTTTGGTAATTGTCTATTTTGTAAAAATATTATGCTAAATTGTAGTTCAATTATTCAAATAATTATTTTCTATTAAGACTTGGATTGAAAAGTTTAATAAAATAGTCCTCTTTGGCTTTGCGAGTTATTTCATTTTCAGTCCACATTTTAAAGAACGGGAACACTTTAAATTTACCACCCCCGCATTCCGCAAAATGTTCACTACATGGGGTGTTCCGCACACTAGGGTCTTTTACTTGTTGTTTGTGCACCCTTACTCGCGCATTAAGTTTGTTCGTTTGTCCTATGTAGTTTTCTCCACAAGTTGGGCAAGTGGCACAGTAAATAAGGTTCTCGGATTTACAGTTCATGTTGGCATTGACTTTCAATATTTTCCCGGATTTAAAAGTAATGGAATCACCCTCTTCTATGTATTCACACGTCCCGCAGCGTGGATCACCACATTTTTTGACGTATTTGACCTTATTCAGGGAGAAATTGGCTCGAGTTAGTAGTTTTTTTTAGGCATGGTGCCTGACGTCGGCTGTTAATAATTTGAGATGAATTCACCACATTTTTCATATTGTTGGATTGTTCCAAAATTGGAAAAAAACGTTTAGCTGTATTTAAAATATTGTGATTCCTTGGATTGTGTGTGACGACGAAAGGCACATTGTTGTTCTGTTTGGTATCTTTTTGGCAGGTTTTCCGAAGTTCTGAAATAGGTATTTTTCTGCTTATTGATACTGGAATCCAACAAGCAGAAAAAATACCTATTTCAGAACTTCGGAAAAGCTAACAGACGGACGGACAGACGGATATCTTCTTAATGAAAAGTTACAGTGATCTGGTTTTAATGTGCGACACACCTTCTACCCAAGATGTATCTACAGACAAAGTTTGATGATTCTAGGCCTTGTAGTATTTAAATTACGGGTCGGACACGAAAAAGCTAACAGACGGACGGACAGACGGATATCTTCTTAATGAAAAGTCACAGTGACCTGGTTTTAATGTGCGACACACCTTCTACCCAAGATGTATCTACAGACAAAGTTTGATGATTCTAGGCCTTGTAGTATTTAAGTTACGGGTCGGACACGAAAAAGCTAACAGACGGACGGACATGAACGCCATACCATAATACGTCCCGTCTTAAGACGGGCGTATAAAAAGTTAAAAATGTAACACTGATATTGGACGACACAAACAGCAACTATTTGGTCATTCGATTGACTTGAAAGGTAAAGATAACGAACAGTGATCAATCTCATATAATAGAGTTGGGCAAACACAGACCTCTGCATAGACACACCAGAGTCAGGTGCCTAGGAGGAGCAAGCATCCCCTCTCGACCGGTCACACCCACCATGAGCCCTATATCTTGATCAGGCAAACGGAGTAATCCGTAGTCAAAATCAGTGTGACAATACTTGAGTGATCTGAATACATTATTTTTGTCTCTGCTACGTATTAGTAAAAATCTCGTTATCAGTGATTGAATATTACTTCTTACAATTACTGATTTTTACTAATACGTAACAGAGATTAAAATTACATTTTGGATGATCTTTAAAAAAGAGGCCCATGGGCCAAATCGCTCACCTGAGTGACCTTGGTCCTACTATTGTTCACCTGTGTTGTGGTTTTTAAACAATTATTTTTATTATCAATCTTAATTTCTTATGAAAAATGTTGACCCCATATTGTGGCCTCAATGGTCAACCTAGCCCAAAAGGACCATTTTAAACATAAGTGAAAATTTTCTGACCCCTAGGGGTCATGATTTTTTTTATAAACTTGAATCTGTACTATAATGTCAGGGAGTTTATATGAACATAATATGTACATATAAACTTTTCTGGTCCAGTGGTTCTTGAGAAGATTTTTAAAGATTTCCCCTACATAATGTTGTATGAATGGTGAATGTAATGTATGTAAAACTTTGATCCCCTATAGTGACCCCAGTCTACTCCCTTTGTATTTTAAGCTTTTAACAAACTGCATTATATCAGCCTTATCACAGGAACCTTTCATATAAATATATTTTAAATACGGATGTTACAAAATTGATCAAGAGGCCCATGGGCCACATCGCTCACCTGAGTCACCTTGGTCCATATCAGAAGATTTTCCATATCTATTTGCATGTAAAACCGTAGTCCCTATTATGGCCCAAACCTTCCCCTGGAGGCCATGCTTTTTGCAAACTTGAATCTACACTATGTCAGAAAGCTTTCATGTAAATGTGAACTTCTTTGGCCCAATGGTTCTTGAGAAGAAGATTTTTAAAGATTTCCCCTATATATTTGTATGTAAAACTTTGATCCCCTATTGTGGACCCATCCTACCCCAGGGGGGCATGATTTTAACAAACCTGAATCTGCACTATATCAGAAAGCTTTCATATAAATCTCAGCTTTTCTGGCTCAGTGGTTCTTGAGAAGAAGATTTTTAAAGATTTTCCCTATATATTTGTATGTAAAACTTTGATCCCCTATTGTGGCCCCATCCGACCCCCGGGGGCCATGATTTTAACAATTTAGAATCTGCATTATATAAGGAAACTTTCATATAAATTTCAGCTTTTCTGGCTCAGTGGTTCTTGAGAAGAAGATTTTTAAAGATTTTCCCTATATATTTGTATGTAAAACTTTGATCCCCTATTGTGGCCCCATCTGACCCCCGGGGGCCATGATTTTAACAATTTAGAATCTGTATTATATAAGGAAGCTTTCATATAAATTTCATCTTTTCTGGCCCAATGGTTCTTGAGAAGAAGATTTTTTAATGACCCTACCCTATTTTTACCTTTTCTTAATTATCTCCCCTTGGAAGGTGGCCTGGCCCTTTATTTTAACAATTTAGAATTCCCTTTACCTAAGGATGTTTTGTGCCAACTTTGGTTGAAATTGGCCCAGTAGTTGTTGAGAAGAAGTTGAAAATGTGAAAAGTTTACAGACGGACGGACAGACGGACGGACGGACGGCGGAATACGGGTGATCAGAAAAGCTCACTTGGGCTTTCAGCTCAGGTGAGCTAAAAAGGTTTCCGTATATATTGTGCTGGTGTCCGAGTTAGTCGTTGACAGTAATTTACAACTTGTAAAAGTCCTGTTTGGAAAAGTCTGCCCCACCTACCTTTTTAGACAATGCTACGAACATATCGCCCCCTAGATCGAACACCTCTCCTTCCGAGCGTTTATCATATGCTATTGTGGATGGCGTTTTCTTCCCTTTGATAGAGATGGTCAAGTCTATATACTCCCCAATTTCATACTGAGTCTCCCCAATTTCATCCTGGTTCCCTTTTCTACAGTTTCCAGAAGCGTCACAAAACCCCCAGCCTTCGATTTTAATGTTAAATGTGACGGTGCCCTCCTTCAAAAGTGTAGATTCCCCATCAATGTTGATCTTTCCCGCTTCGGTAATGATAAAGGCCTGTACGGTCAGATTTGCGTTGACAGAACTGATGGAGGCCTTGAAGCTGATTGTTTTCGCTGTCAAATTTTTATAAGTAGTATTCTCAAGGCTAGAAAACGTGAAGTCTAATTGAGTAAAATTGTTAAAACTGTGTTTGCTTCTTCCCGAGGCTCCGACAGCATCTCCGGCCGAGTTCACCTCTTGTATGGCATCAAACTTAATTTTCACTGCGTTAACGTCCTAGTCTGGGTTCTGAACTCGTCCGATGACCATTCCTCCAGATCGACCCTGGATTTTAAGATATACTTTCTCATCGGAGATCGTCGTGTCATTTGCCTGGCCCTGGGTGAAGTTGAAGGCGCTCACCGACAGAAAAACTAATATAATAGCCTTTCCAAGCATAATTGCTAGAAAAAGAACACACACTCGAGTGCTGTATAACCGAGGAAACTGATTTGGAGGAAGTTAGTCAATTATTTATATTATCTAGCATGTGATGAATTCCGAACAATCACGTCAACAGCCTAGATCCTGCTTTCCTTATATCAGCAGTCAGCAAACGACGCAGAATAAACTGGCGCGCAGGTACAACGCTATTTGGGGTGCCTTACGGGTGACGCAGCATTTCCCAGTTTAGTCGTGAACACTGTGGCGTGGTAAAGGTATATGTAATAAAAAGGTATGAGAATATTGCGGCTAGGAATTCAACGTGACAATATAAATACGAGGGTCAGTTCGTGCACAGGGGAACAAGGGAAGACACGAAAATAGGATACCGGTTGTAAACAAAGCTCAAAATCACCTTAGTTCCAAGAAACAGATCGAATCTTGCTATCCAAAGAGTGTTAAACATCTCGTAATACAAGTCCAACGTAGTCCGATCCTTTCATATTTAATTAAATGAGTTTAATTAACGAAAATAATTCAACCTGTCTGCATTGTCGTCGATCACGCACAGGAAAAGATAACTCCTGCAATGAAAGTAACGTAGTCCAATCTTTTTATGTTCGATTTAATGAGTTTTATAGACTGGAGTGTTGTACATTGCATTTAAAATCAGGCCGAAACAAAATATTAACTTACAAATAAAAACAAATCCCGTTTTAAATACCGTTATTTGCATAAAAAAAATTCTAGGTTTTTCATTCTAAATATAAACACTCCCGAGAGTTTCCGAAAGCTGGAGGTTAGTTTCATTGCAGGAGTTATCTTTTCCTGTGCGTGATCGACGACAACGCAGACAGGTTGAATTATTTTCGTTTATAAAACTCATTGAATTAAATATGAAAGGATCGGACTACGTTGGACTTGTATTACGAGATGTTTAACACCCTTTGTATCAGAAGATTTGATCTGTTTCTTGGAACTAAGGTGATTTTGAGCTTTGTTTACAACCGGTATCCTATTTTCGTGTCATCCCTTGTTAGATATATATATATATAGATTGAGAACAAAATGGATAAGAAGCCCCTGTGGTTCGTGTATTTTTCTTGTTTCTTTCACCTTTTTCTTCTTTTTCCTTTGGGGCCAGTGTTCCGTACAATATGACAAGGCGTGTCTCGATAGTAATTAGTGACGATCCTTTTATGGTCAACAAACGATCGCCCAGTTGATTATTGAATTATTCGTACTGTCCAGGAACTAGATCAAGATTCCCCTTATATTTTAAATTCTTTCATGTATGAGACGATATATATAGCATACAGGCCTATAGCACATTGGAAACTTCTCAAGTTAGTTTTATAATATTTCTTTTCACATATATTCTGAATGAATTTCATGTTCTTTTTACTACATGTACAATCCAATGTAGCATTGGTTAGTGCGTGTTCCTTCGCTAAGAACATTTAGTGCGCTCGAAAAAGAAGAACAGAAGTGTACATATACACACAAGAATACCACGCGCTACGTACACATATGATAATCATTTAATTTAGATTAAAACAATGCAAATTGGATGGAAATGTAAATACAATGTTAAAATTGAATGAATATATATGGGTTCTTAGATACAATTACACTAATCTCCTTCAAATCACAGTATCCGCCGCATCGAATCATCTACAATTGATTAAAACTTTAGGAAAAAATCAATTAAACTTTTCAAATAAAAATCATAGTTCACATTTGTTTAATAAAACTTTGAGCATATGGCGACATAAATTGGATTATATTCATATTGAGTTCAAGACATAGCTTTCTTGTTCATGACGTCGCATAAAGTAACGTCAAAATGGCATAAAGTTATCGTAAACTATACTGTATTTACATATATATTATACATAAGTAAAGCTTTTTACGAAGACTTCATAACTATTTTATGAAAGTATACACCATATGAAAAATTACGATGGTGATATTGTGCGGACCATACTTATTTCTTATTTTAACGTTCATATTTTTAGCGTTTTTACAGCATGGAAATACATGTCATGTTTATGGATGTTGTTA